>NC_134736.1:15527424-15830454 GCF_049634645.1 Pelodiscus sinensis
CAGACCAGGCCCTGCAGCTAGAAAGGGCTATAGAGAAGTCCTCCAGGCTGGCTAGAGGGGCTGGCTAGAGGGGCTGGAAAGAAACCAGCCAATCAGGGCCAGGAAGGACTACATAAGAAGCTGCAGCACCAGAGTCAGTGCAGTTGCAGCCCAGACCTGAGGGAGAGAGGACCAGGGGTATCACTCCATGGGAAATGCTGCTTAGAGACTATGAACTGGAAGATAAAGCCCTGAATGAAGGGCAAGTGGAGATGTCTCCAGGAGGAGCCCTGGAGGCACCACTCTGGATTAGAGTGGGGCAACTGACTGAGAGAACAGACTGGACTCAGAGACACTCTGCAGAGGGCACCGGGATGGGTCCCGGTTAGGTGTACTCTGCAAGGGGTTGTGATTTCCCACAGAGGTGTGGCTCAGCTGGAGGGCTGAGTACCCCCAAAGGCTGAAGAGTGATGGTAACGGGGTCGACTCACCAGCATGACGCCTTCCGCTAGTTGCCTTGGGGAATAATCTCGGTGTTTCGTTGGGCACCTTCCTCCAGCTGGTATCTCCCCAGGGTGTTCTTAACCACACTGCCTTTTTCAGGACACTGCCCTCCGGCAGTGCCCACTCTGGTCTCTCTCTGCACCCCCTTCCGGAGACGGGGGGTGTTGTTTATCCTGCTGCACTCCAGGGTCCTCCCTACTCCCCAGGACCCCAAGTTCTTTCTCCCTGGGAACACCCATTTCCCCGACTCCCCCCTTGCTTCAGTGAGCCACTGCCAGTCTTCCTCTTCCCCTGCCTCCAGGGAAGACTGCAGTCCGTACCGGCCACTCATTGCAGGCAAAGAGTGTGGACATGGTGCCTCTGCCTACTAGGCTGCCTCTCGCAGCCCCTAGTAGCTTCTGGCCTTGCAGCCTGGGGCGTACTTGGCCAAAGCCTCTCGCTTCCCTGGCCGTCAGGTCCCTACTGCTCTTCAGGTCTCTCTCCTCCTGCCAAGAGTCCCTCTTTATATAGCTCCCAGCTGGGCCCTCATTAGCCAAGCTGCCTCACTCAGGGCTGGGCTTTTTCCCTTAAAGGGCCAGTGCAGGGCAAACGCCCTGTCCCAAAGGACCAGAGTACAGGAAAAGGCACTCGACCAGAGGCGCTCGTGGCAGGTGGGTGCCATCCGGTTACACTCGCTCACCAATTCGCACGGCAAGGGGGCAGATCTGGACACACGTGAACGACGTCTTACCTTGTGAAACACCTTGCGAAACAGGGCCCTGGCGCTGTTGTTACACGCAAACCATTCCGTACATGAGAGGAAGGTCTGCTGTATCCCGGGGTGCCAGCAGGCTCCGTGGGCCCTTGGGCAAAGCGGAAGGGTGGGGTTGGGGGAAGCCATCCCTCAGTGTCACCCAGGGCGAGCGGTGCGGGGCCTCCGCTCCCTAGGCGGGCCTAAGAGCTGCCCAGAGCACACGGGGCCCTGGCAGCGATTTAAAGGGCTCGTGCTTCTGCCACTGTAGCAGCGGCGGTGGATGGGAACCCCAGGCCACTCTGAATGGCTAGGCCTGGGGGAAACTGCCCCCTTGCTCCCTCTATCAGCAGGCCTGGCTATATCTGCCATTCCCAAGCAACACCCAGCCCTAAAGACGCAGGAGGAAGGGGGGTTGAGTTATTGAGGAAACCCCATCTGGCTTTTCTATGCCACGCAGCCAAGATTTGGATGCAGGTCTCCGCAGAACCTCAAGTATCAATTCACTGAGGGTGGCATCTACCCTCGGACAGAGCGTGAGCAGGAGGGCAGAGGGGCTGTGTCTAGACTACATGGCTCCATCGATGGAGCCATGAAGATTAGGGTTGTAGGCAAAGGGATATGAAGAGACGATTTAAACAATCGCTGCTTGATTTAAATTTAATGGCTGCCGTGCTGAGCCAACAAACAGCTGATCAGCTGTTTGTCGGCTCAGCACACTAGTCTGGATGCTCCGCTATTGACATCAAAGCCTTTTGTCGACCACCCCGTTATGCCTCATGGGATGAGGTTTACCAGGGAGGTCGACAAAGGGCTTTGATGTCAACCGCGGAGCGTCCAGACTAGCACGCTGAGCCAACAAACAGCTGATCAGTTGTTTGTTGGCTCAGCGCAGCAGCCATTTAAATTTAAATCAAGCAGCGATTGTTTAAATCGCCTCTTCATATCCCTTTGCCCAATAAACAAATCTACATGGCTCCATCAATGGAGCCATGAAGTGTAGACTTTCCCAGAGAGTCCCTAGGCCTTACGAGATGCACTCGCCTTGTGCTGGGCAGCTCTCACTTCCTTAGCTTCTATGTAACGTCCAGTTTCAGACAAACAAGCCCTGGATTCCCGGGGCCCCCTGGAAATCAAGTCCAGGCCCCTCTTGCTGTGTACAGTCTATTTTGACTGGCTCCTCGGTGCACAGCTTTGTAATCGAGGGAGTGTTAATGCGCTAATGCAGGTAAATTGTAATTAATTTCCCTCTAATTGATGCGTGGGAATATCCAGGACCCTCATTCTCCTGCCTTCAATTCCTTTATAAATATCTGATTTGACAGGTTAATTTGAAAGTAAAAGTGAGGTTCTTACAGCAATTCAAGCAGAAGCCCCGGATCACAGCCTGCTGCCTACTTATGTGAAGCATAATAAAAGAGGTTGAAGTTAGGTTCAAGTCTTTTTTTTAAATTAATTAATTCATTTATTTTCCTACTAATTTAATTTTTTCTCTCCCCCCCTCCCCCCAACCTCCCCGGTTTGGAAGATGATAAAAGCTTCATTTCACAGTCCAGGGAATTTGGCAACAAAAGGTGAGGGAACGCCAAAGAAGACTGATGGGGTGGGGGCTGTCAGTGGGTAGCGGGCTTCCCTCTGGCTAGTACGGCTTGCATGTTACCTGGAGGGCTGCAGGAAATGACGGGCCAGAAGAGGGCACTCTGAGATTGAACAGCATTTCTTTCAGGGGAGCTGTGTCCTTCAAAGGTCCTGTCATCAGAAACCAACAAACACGAACCCAGGTCATCATCCCCCTCTGCCCCCACCCACCGCGACACAAGAACGGCCACACTGGGACAGACCGAAGGTCCGTCTAGGCAAGGATCCTGTCTTCTGACAGCGGCCAGCAGCAGGCACTTCCGAGGGAACGAACCAAACGGAGGAGCTATCGAGTGATCCGTCCCCTGGCATCCTGTCCCAGAGGCTTAGGGACACCAAGGCTGGGTCTACACTGCAACATTTATCAGAAAAAGACACGCAAATCGTGAACCGCAATTTGCATATCTTTTCCCGCTTTTCTTCCAAAAGAGGCTTTTCCAACAATTGGCTCATCTACACTGGGCCAAATGTCGGCAAAAAAAGCCTCTTTTGGAACATCCCTTCTTCCTCGTAGAACAAGGTTTACAGGGATGCCGAAAAAACGTGTCTGCTTTTCCATAATTTTCCCCGGGAAAAACTCTGCAGTCTAGATGTACCCCAAGAGTTCACAGTTGCATCCCAGAGCATATGGGCTAATAAGCACCAATGGAGCTTATTATCTAATTCCTTTCTGAACCCAGTTGTACTTTTGACCTTTGCAGCATTACACAGGGGAAAGCAAGTCACATGTGTGGCTTGGACAGACCTCGTTTTGCCATGAGCGTCACTGGAAGTGGTGGGTGCTCTGTAAGGGTGACAATCAGATTTACAGACTAGATAGGATCTAGTTTGCTCTTTGGATAGGGCACTGCACTGTACATTGGAGGAGGAGGAGGAAGGAAAGTATACAGCATCCCCACCAGTAATGGTATTCTTTCCAAGCAACCACATCACATAGGTGGAAAACCCTGTTCTAGCACAAATTGGACTCATCAATGACTTTTCCCCAGCACACACCATTCTCGTATCAAAGGATACTCGCTGCTGCTGCTGAGTAATTTGCTCAGTAAATAGGGTACTGCACTGGAGATGAGGAGCATTGGGATCTTTCTTCAACTTGCCAAGGGCTGTTGGGATATTTTGAACCAGTCACATCATCTCCCTTTTCCTCAGTTTCCCAAATACAAAATGATCTGATACTGATGTTCCATTGTAAAGTACTGAAAAGTCTTACGTAAGAATCAGAGAGTCACAGAATCATGTGACTGGACGGGACCTCAAGAGGTCATCTAGTTCAGTCTCCTACACTCATGACAGGACGACATATCTGCTAGACCATCCCTGATAGAGTTTTGTTTAACCTGTTCCTAACAATCTCCAGTGATGGAGACGTAGGTGTCATTAGATAGGGAAAGATAGAAAGTCATTGATTGTCATTGAGTCTGAAAGCTCACTAATCAGGAACTATATTTATTTGCATCTCTCTTACAGCATCAAACCTGTGCGCATGGCAACTCGTAACCATTGCTGTTCCTTACAGAGCTCCATGAAACGTCACGCAAAATTTAACTATTTTAATGGGCTAATTCCTATATGGATACATTTCATTCTCCTTCCCTAAATGGCCTCTAATGTTTCAGTCAGACTCTGGAATATTTGCTAGAGCTTGACAGGAAAAGAGCTTTGTTGTTGCATGAAAATGTTCCAGTTATCAAACTTTGCCATCCCAAATTGAGAAGGAAAAAAAAATCTCAAAAAGGTTCGCAAATCAAAAATATTTCATTTTCATTTTCATTTTCATTTCAAGCCTTTTTAAGTTAAATGTTTTAACCGTTGCTTACATTTTGAGCCAGAATATGCAAACATTTCATTGGAAAAATATTGAAACAAAAGGTTTGGTTTTGAAGAATCAGGATACTGGGCCAGGCCAATAGGCCATCCAGTCCAGAATCCTGTCTTCTGACATTGGCTAATGTCAGTTGCTCCAGAGGGAATGATCAAAACAGGGATGCATCGTGTGATCCCTCCCCTATCACCTTTTCCCAGCTGCTGCCCATCCTGGCTAATAGTTATCAATGGACCTATCCTCCAGAAATGTGTCTGGTTCTTTGAGCCCTGGTCTAGCTCTAACCTTCACAACGTCCTCTGGCCCATTGATGGACGGTGCGGTGTGAGAAGAAATGCTTCCTCTTGTTTGTTTTAAACCTGCTGCCTATTTAATTTCATTTGGCAACCCCTAGTTCTTCTGTTCTGAGAAGTAGTAAATAACTCTCATTCATTTTCTCCACACCAGTCACTATTATATAGGTCTCGATCATATCCCTCCTTTGCCTCTTTGTAAAGCTGAAAAGTGCTGGTCTTATTTATGTCTCCTCATATGGAAGCCATTTCATGCCCCTCATCATTTTTATCACTCTTTTCTGAGCCTTTTCCAGTTCCATATATTTCTTGAGATGGGGTAACCACATCTGCAATGCAGTCTTCAAAATGTGGACATACCGGTATCTTGGATTTATACAGAGGCACTAAGGTATGTCCAGTCTGATTCTCCACCCCTTTCTTAATGATTCAAGGCCTGGCCTTTGCACAGGGCGAGCGAGTCAGTTGCCTTGGGCCCCGCACATTCAGGGCCCCATGCTGCCCCGCTCTCGGCCCCGCCCACCCGGCCACTCACTCGTTGCCCTGATTGGGAGCCATGCAGCCGTGCGGATCAGCCAAACTCAGCGTGCTGCCTTGGGCCCCCACGAACTCTCTGGCCGGGACTGAATGATTCCCAACATTCAGTTGGCTTTTTGGCACAGCGAGTAGATGTTTTCAGAGAACTATCCACAAGGACTCCAGAATCTCTCGAGCAAATTTAGATCCCATCATTCAATATGTTGGGCTGGGATTATGGCTTCCAATGTGCATTACTTTGCATTTATCGGCACTGTATTTCACCAGCCATTTTGTTGCCCAATCATCCAGGTTTGTGAGGTCCCTTTGTAACACCTTGCAGTCAGCTGTGGACTTAAATACCTTGAGTAGTTTTGTATCGCCTGCAAATGTTGCCACCTCACTGTCTACCCCTTTCCCCAGAACATTTAGAAATAGGTTCCCAAGATGAGAAGACCTGGCTGAGGAAGACATCCTATCTAGGAGCCTGTTGCTAATCTCATTGAAAGATTCCCACTGACCTCATTGGGCTTTGGATCTGATTTTAGCTGCACCCAATTTTCTTTTACTCTAGTGGTTGCTCATGTTCTTCTAGAAACCAAAACCCATCCCCAAACTGAGTGGTCCAATTTACGAGCCAAGCTGTGCACAGCCCTAGCTGACCGTCAGCAGCTGAGGAAGGTCTGTGACACCCCTGCACGCCGCTTCTGCACTGACACCAGCGGACAAATTAGCTAGGACCGAAGGACATGCGTTAGAAATTAGAAAAAAATCATGAAGGTAAATGACTTTCCAAAGGCTCTTCACAAAGCAGGACCAACCTGGGCTTTATCATTCCAGGACTGGGGAAAACAGATTCTTTCTCCCCTCTAAGGGTGTGTCTAAACTACATGCCTCTGTCGGCGGAGGCATGTAGATTAGCCAGATCGGCAGAGGGAAATGAAGCCGCGATTAAAATAATCGCGGCTTCATTTAAATTTAAATGGCTGCCCCGCTCTGCCGATCAGCTGTTTGTCGGCAGATCGGGGCAGTCTGGACGCGACGCGCCGACAAAGAAGCCTTTCTTGATCGGCACAGGTATGCCTCGTGAAACCAGGTTTACCTGTGCCGATCAAGAAAGGCTTCTCTGTCGGCGCGTCGCATCCAGACTGCCCCGATCTGCCGACAAACAGCTGATCGGCAGAGCGGGGCAGCCATTTAAATTTAAATGAAGCCGCGATTATTTTAATCGCGGCTTCATTTCCCTCTGCCGATCTGGCTAATCTACATGCCTCCGTCGACGGAGGCATGTAGTTTAGACGTACCCTCAATGAAAAGGTGAGAAAGAACTCTGCCCTCTCGCATGGGGGAAAGAAAGAAACCCCCCTAGGCTTTCCTGAGAGTGCCCTGGGAGGTACTTTGCTATTGCATGAGGCTCTCGCTCTTCCTGTTGCTGCTCATAAAAGGAAGACTAATAGGAGAAAAAAGGGTTTTCTATCCACTTTAGGAGGGTTTTTTATTGCTGGCCATTACTGTAATATTTGCTTTGATTACCAGATTAATCACCAGATTGCAGAGCCCCGTTGATGTAATCGAACCCGACAGTTTCAGGTGTTCCTTTCAGGAGCTCCCCTCTCCCTCTCCCGCCTTCCTTCCTCGCCTGCCTTCTCTCAACTGATGGGAGAACCAAGCCAGCCCCCTCCCAGGGAAGAAGGGGGAGGGAGTGTTCAGCCTCTCTCTCAGGCCTGACCTGGGATTAGACTGGATGTCAGGCACTGGTGAGATGTCAGAAGGGGTGTGGATGGACGGGAGCCACCACTTCCTCTGGGGAGCTCCCCCAGATCTCCTACCCCAGCACCTGTTGTAGCACCTTGAAAAGGCTGCAAAGCAAGAGGGGGAGTCACTGCTTCACCCCAATGCTGCCCCGCCCCCGCTTCCTCGGGCATTAGGATGGAGCTAGGACCACTGTCCCCAGGGACAGGCAGGCTCTGTGTGAAGAAGGATGGGAGAATGACTTTGCATTTGGCCACACTGGGTCAGACCAAAGGTCCTTCCAGCCCAGTGTCCTGTCTGCCCACAGTGGCCAATGCCAGGTGCCCCAGAGGGAGTGAGCAGAACAGGGAGTCATCCAGTGATCCTTCCCCTGTCGTCCCTTCCCAGCTTCTCACCAACAGAGGCTACAGGCACCAACCTCCATGTGGATCTTCTCTCCCCTCCCACCACCCATTATGGAACCCATGCAAGGCTGGTCAGAATCGCCCATCATTTTAATTCACTGAAATATCCGGGCCAATGTTGGGTACTCGTGTGGATCTGGGACAAGGAGTGGCAAGGTGAGAGTCAGAGATGGAGAAGAGAAACGGGTTGGGGGAAGAGCACCTTCTACCAGCAGGGCGGTGTGGAGCCTGGGGGTGGGGAATTGCCCCTGGTGAAACTCAGTGGGTTAGACGGAGGTTCCTTAGCTCAGTGTGTGGGCCTACACATCAGGCCTGCACCACTCAGAAAGCGGCGAGGGCCATATTACTCCAAAGAGAACAGCTGCGGGCCGCAAGTAGGGAAGCTCTTCCCAAAAATACCAAACACATGGCTAAAAAACCGCGTCTCCCCTTGGCCCCCTGGTATTTGTCTCTCCTTCACCCTGCCCTCTTGGTGTCTTCCCTTTTCTCCTCACCTTCCCCGCTCCCCTCAGCACAAGACCCTTCCCCTCCCCTACCTGGCTTCTGCCTTTTGGAATCCGGAGGTCGCTGGCCACAACGTCACGACATCACATCCTGCTCTCTGGCTTGCGCCCCGCCTCCTAGTGCGGGAGCTGCATGCAGGCAGCCCAGCGGCGAGAATCGCTGCACTTCCCCCTTCCCGGCGGTGCTCCACTCCTACGCCCGGCTGGCAGATCGGATGGGGCTGCGCCACGCATAGTTGTCATGGGCTGCACAGTGAGCCCCTGCGGGTTACATGCAGCCCTCGGGCCGTATGTTGTGCAGGCCTGGTCTACATGAAGTGCACGGGGTGGTGTAGCCCAATAGGGCTCTAGGAGGGGCTCCACCCCCCTGGGTCAGTGGACAGCCAGTCCGCCCCACTACACCCCGCTCAGTTTCTTCTGGGGAATCAGCTGGGACTTTCGGCCCTAGGATAGTCCATGGGCTTAAATAGCAGAGTGTAGCAAACAGAGCCAAGTCCTGGCCGTAGTTCAGGGCGGGGCAGAGGCAAACAGTTCTAAGGCTCAGCCCTGGTTAAGGGTGGGGCGGCAGGCAATTAACCAACCAGTTCAAGGCCCAGGCCCTAGTTTACTCTCCAAAATCTTGGAGTGGCCCCCCCCCCACCAAAAATTATTGCCTACCCTGCTCTAGACGGTGCTTGGTCCTGCTGTGAGGGCAGGGGATAGGACCTGATGACCTCACAAGGCCCCTTCCAGTTCTAGTGTTCTGTGAAGGCCCGGTCAACACATCTCGCTTCAGACAGGCAGCCCTCTTCCCTCACAATTCCAGTCCACAGCCCTCATGCTGCCTCCATCCTACCCAGGCACCTGGCAGAGGAAGGCAGGGATTGTGCTGCTAGGCTGTGGCTGACAGAGCTCCTTGTGTTAGCAATAGGGTTGCCAACTTTCAGACTGCACAAACCTCAATGCCCTTGCACCTCCCCATGCCCTACCTCTTCCGAGAACATACCCCTGCACTACTCCTTCTCAGCAGACCCTCCCCTCTCGCTCCCCTCACTTACTTTCATTGGGCTGGGACAGGGGGCTGGGACATGGGGGAGGGCGTGAGGGCTTCACCTGGGGGAGCAGGCTCTGGTGTGGGAACAGGGATGAGAGGTATAGCGCGCATTGGGGTGCTCAGGGCTGAGGCAGGAACATGGGGTGAAGAGGGGTCATAGGTTGTGGGCTCTGGGAGGAAGTTTAGGTGCAGGAGAGGGCTCAGATGTGGGGCAGGAGTGCAGGAAGAGGTTTGGGGTGTGGGCTTCAGGTGGCGCTTACCTCAAGCAGCTCCTGGAAGTGACCGACACATCCAGCTCCTAGGCAGAGGGGCAGCCGGGCATCTCTGAACGCTGCCTCTCGCCGCAAGTGCCACCCCTGCATCTCCCA
Source organism: Pelodiscus sinensis (assembly GCF_049634645.1). Taxonomy (NCBI): domain Eukaryota; kingdom Metazoa; phylum Chordata; order Testudines; family Trionychidae; genus Pelodiscus; species Pelodiscus sinensis. Next base: position 15,536,970 of record NC_134736.1, read on the forward strand.
TTGGCTGTGATTCCTGACCAATTGAAGCTGCAGTGTTGGTGCTTGGGGTGGGACCAGTGCACTGAGACAGTCCCCTTCTGCCACTCCTGTATCTGGGTACCAGAGGGACATGCCAGTGTCTTTCAAGAGCTGTGCAGCAGGGCGAGGCAGGGTAGGCATAGCCGTGCTCTTCCACCAACTAGACTTTAGCAACCTATTAAAATTCCCAGTTTGCTTTCAATAACTACTTGGAGATCAGTGCTGATTCCAATAGACTCCCAGTCAATCCAGGAGGGTTGGCGACTGTAGTTAGCAACAAGGATCTATATTTCGTTCCCTCTTGTAACAACAGGCATCACCGCAGAGGCTTTCAGCTGTAGAGTCGAATTTCCTCTCTAGGAACAAGGTAGGCAAAGGGCTTCGGAAACTCTCTATGCCTCAAAGAACGGAACTACAGCTGGGCCCAAATGCCCTTGCAAAATCCCTAGTCAGAGCTAGGATTGGGCCATGACGTGACATGAGAAAAGGCCGTGTGATGCTTCATGCACATAGATGGCATGTCCTAAGCTTTCTAGATATTTTGTGTTTGTAGGCATTAGCCTATTCAAAGGGCACTGCTGCTGAATGAATTCACATGCAAATCAATAGTTGATCTCATCTGAGGTACATCTATAAAAGTACACAGTACTTATTTAGCATTTACATGTAAGTTATATGGGTCAGATCATTAATCAGAGGCAGTGTGGTGCAGTGGGTAGGGTACTGATTAGGAGTCAGGAAATGGTGAGTCTGTCCTGGGATCTTTCCTGTATAGCTGCTGTGCCGCCTTGGGATGATCGCTCCACCTTCCTACCCTTCTTCTGTCTCGTTCACTTAGGCGGTAAGCTCTCCAGAGCAGGAACTCGCACTGTGTTTGTACAGCACCTAGCATGACAGGGACCCAAGCTCAGTTCAGGGAAGCTGGGATTTCACACAATCAGGGTGTTCCAGGAACCGGTGGCTTTGAAGGAAAAAAGAGTAACTGACACACCCCAAATGTAGTAGAATGACGTAGAAATCACAAGAGCTGGCAGCACCCAGCGTGCAACCAAAAATGGGGCATATATGTTTCTTCCGCATGTGGAAAACAAACAGTTATTTTCATGAACACTTATCCAGTTAGAAAAACAAGGCCTGAACTTTGTATATCTTACATTAACACAATGGTTGTGGGTTTTATCCCCTTGTTGTGCTCTCTCTCTTCCTGGAATACACCAGTTTGACAGTGCAGACAGCTCCCTGCTGCTGGCTCAGCTTAAAATCCCACAGCTTGATTTATTTACTGATTTTTTAATTTTATTTATGCCTAGATTCGGTATGGCCTGGTGGACCACAGGGACGTGACTCTTACAGCACGCTGTTGCTCGTTGGCTAACGGGGCTGGTGGGGGAGCTCCCTTTCATGCCCCTCAAGAGTTCAAATTCTGTCCTGAGCCAAGCTTTCCCTCCATGATTTAAAACCAAACGCTTTACAAATGCTGCGGCCCCCGTCAATCATCTATGCTCAGACACACCCCAGAACAGCCTGTGGAAGTGGAGAGCAAGTGCATGTCTCACCCATGCTATTCAAGACAGTGGCATCATCAAACTGGACTTCCTGTTTTCCACGCTCACCGGCAGACACACACCAGTTGCCCCCGGTCGTTGGTTTCTTGCCATCAGCAATTCACCTACCCCATTGATAGCTCCCACCTCTGCTAGAAACACAGAGAGGCAGGAGGGGCGGCGAATGAGGGAACACTCTCTCACCCCACCTGCAAATTCTGGGTTTGATCCTGAATTAGCCGGATCCAAGTTGTTTCTTGCGCTGTGTTTTCTGTCTCTCGAGGTACGCAGAGGAATTCATTCTCATTGCTTTAGTTCTGCCCCTTCTGCCAGTTCTTTCCCAAAAAGGAAACAAATCAAAACCCCGTAAGTGGCTCACCCCAGTGGTTATGATACCAATTAGGAAGAGTTAGCCATTCAAATGGCCAAGCAAAATGGAGCAATGAGAAGTAATTTAAACCCCGCTGTGGTCTTTCCTTCCAAACACAGATTGCTACAAAACTCAGTACTATCTAATTAATTTTCACTGGAGAATGCTGGAGAAAGACTGATTATTGTGTTTCAGACAAAGGTGTGTACAGTTTAATAGCAACACTTTGTACTTATTCTAGCTCCTGTCATATGAGGAGCTAAAAAAAAATCCCCAGTTTTCACTTCAGACCAGGGAAACAAAGTAGCTTTGCCTAAAGACACATAGCAAATCGATGACCAAATCAAGAAGGGAGCTTTGATCCCCTGGCCCTCAATCCCACGCCTTAATGCCTGAATCCTGTGGTCTCTCCAAAGCTAGAGAAAGGTTTGCTGAGCTCAAGATTGGGGGGTTGTGGGCTAGTTTGAAGCCATAAAGGTACGTTAGCATTTGCTTAGAAGCTCTACGAATCTGATGATTTCTCATGAAAGCAGGTAAAATCTAAGGCTCAACGCAGCTTTCGCAGTGCAATGCAGGGGTTGCAAACCTCTTGCAAAACAGAAACTAAACAAACCCGCCAACAAACCGCAACTGCATGTGGTGAACTCTGGCCGTCAGCAGCTTCCTGCTTCTGTCTGGGTATGTCTACACTTGCACCCTAGTTCAAACTAGGGATGCAAATGCAGGCATTCGAAATAGACAATGAAATGGGGATTTAAATATCCCACGCTCCATTAGCATGATCTCGCCGGCGCGCTAGTTCAAATCACAGCGCCTCAAAAAATGAGGAGTAACGTTAGTTCGAACCAAGGGGTTTGGTTCGAACTAACGCGTCCCGACGCGCACTTCTTGGTTCGAATCAGCTGTGATTCGAACTAGCGTGCCGGTGAGATCATGCTAATGAAGCGCGGGATATTTAACTCCCCACTTCATTGTCTATTTCGAATGCCTGCATTTGCATCCCTAGTTCGAACTAGAGTGCAAGTGTAGACATACCCTCTGATCGGTGTAAGCAGGGCTCTGTCCTTCTCCACAGAACCTGAAACTAGTTATCCAAGCTGATCTCAATCCCTCTCCCATCTGAGTTGCTCTCCATCAGACGGGCAAGCACACAATATTCTTCTCTCCCAGGAAGTCCTGCAAGAGCCCCAACCACCTTCACCCGTAAAAGCTCCAACCATGGCAAATGATCGAGTTTCTTCTCAACCCCTTTGGTCAGAGAATGATCTTCAACCCCTTTGTGATCCTTCCACACCGCCCTGGGTTGACACCCTGGCCCGCTGCCGTTCCATTTCCCCTCTCTCCATTTGTATTGAAGCCCCAGAAGGCAAGAACACGATTGACCCCATCTTTGCAAGTCGCGCTTCCCCCGAAAGACCAGCACGGGGAGGAATGAAGCTGTCACTTTTTGTATTTTCAGTTTTTCAAATCTTATATTTCATTCCACTGCCGGCAGATGAAAAGGCCGGAGCAGGGAGCACAAAATCAATACTCTGCAGGAAGACAGAAGATCTGCTTCTATTCTTCTCCTCTGACATCAAGTGCCCAGGGAACCTCGCTGCAAACAGGCTTTTGGGCGACTGCTTTCCTGCTCATGTCAAATCGTCTCTGTGCCTCTACACCAGAGCTAGCTAGAGGGATGCCTGCCCTAGAGGAGTGGGAAGTGGCTGGCTTCTCGGACATGTTCTTTGGCACTGACTTTACTGTTGGTTGTTAAAAAAAAAAAATCAAACCTGGTTGGCTGAGCTGCATGTAGCCTTATAGCAAGATCACTGTGGAACCTGCTGGCTTTGTGTGTGCACACGATGCTGCTCTCTACTGGCTGCCCCAGAGAAAGAAGAAAGGACCTTCCACTGCTGGCAGTTAAGGGAGTCTCCTTTAGCTCGAGGGAGAGAGACTTTGACGTGGAATGCCAGAGTTCTAACCCATTGTGGGATCTGGAAGCCATGCAGTAGCCATGGAAGATTTGGCTGGCTGCTGGGGCTGTGGTCAAATTTGCCCTCTTCATGGACAAATCTTAGCAAACAACAGCTTGAGGATACCCCTTGGGAGAAACCTTTCCTCAGAAGCTTTGGGAAATCCAAGCAATGGAAGATACTTTCCAGGGGAGCAGAGAGCAAAACCAGATAACGAGCCCTTTGCTTGCCTGTCATCATGACCCATGCAAAGGCTGAACGTATGAGACAAAGTTGACAAAGTTGACTAAGTCCTGAGAAGCGGGTTGGGGAGATGATTGGTGTTAGCCAAGTCCACACCACCACACTGTGACATCCCCATAAATCAGGGGGGGAAGGAAGGAGCACGGAGCAGCTGTGTTGCAGTCTCAGTGCTACAGTCATAAATCAGGACCTAATTCAATCTCGCAAGATGCCCCGTTTGATTCATTTGTGTCAGCTTTCTCTGCTCCATCCATGGCTGCTACCCTTCCCCGTCTCAGCTCTCCTTCCTGTTCTCAATGCACCGATCTCATGCACTCTTGACAGTGCAGTGCCCTTCGGCTGGGAGAATAACACACTCCCACCAGACCTGACACAGGAAGATTGGCAGTTGTGACGAAGAGCCCAGGTCTTACGCACGTAGGGTAGAATTGGTGTGGAGAGAAAATCCAACCACTATAATCAGCCATGCAGACACCAAGAGTTTTGGCTGAGCTTGGCTACCTGTCCTCTGGTTCAAGAGTCCAGACCCGTGAGCCAAACAAGGCAGTGGATTCTCCCACACTACCGCTTCCCAGAGAACCCGGCATATCATCCCCTTTAAGACCAGGGAAGTTTGTTAGATTCTTCAGTTACCACCAGAGAGCCCTGGTTGGTGGGGGTTCGGACAATGACTCCCTGGGAGAAATCTGTTGGATAGAGGAGTTTTCCTTGCTCTTGCCACCTTATAACAGTGCATCATTTCTTCACTTGCAAGGTCCTGCCCAGTCTATCTCCTGCCTCCCTACTCTTGCCAAATGACTAACGTCGCCTTTTGGATCTTCCTCCCCTCTTGCCATTGGGTCTTTTTCCAGCCAGCCCTACACCTGAAACCTGTCCCCAGTTCTCAATTATGTTACTTGTAAAATGTTCATGTCTCACGAAGAACCCTTGTGCCCCCCTCAGAGAGCTGCCAACCCAGACAACATGGAATCTTTGCCAAGTTCCAAGTCGCACAAAATCAAGGAATTAACCAGACACACACAAGCTAAGTTGATGCTGATCAGCCACAGCTGTATTTCCACACTGCCTACCACATTAGCTCTTCAAAGCAGGGCCTCTCACCTCTGTGTACAGTGCTTAGCTGACACCACGCAATTAACAACAACGTCTACAAATATGCCAAGATATAATCAAGAGATTATAGGCAGGTTGCTCAATGCACAGTAGAAGTGGGCCTGTCTGGATTTCATGGCTCATCTCTCTCTGAGCAACAGAGAGGGAGATCAACAAGGGGAAATGAGAAGGAGAAAAGCAAGGTATGCAGGAGGGGCAGACAGCTTTGCTTAACTCTCCCCTCTTGCATGGGATCTCAGGGAGACAACTTCGAGGTCTAGCCTTCTGAAATCAGAATGGTCTCCATCTTCTCCAAACCTTCTCCAAGGATGTGGGACACAGAGCTGGAGTCACGGCTCTGTGGGCTGAAAGCAAGCATCTGGCAACCTTCAAGGCATGCTCTAATCTTTGAAAGACCCACCTGCTTGTGACCTTGAGCAAATCACTTTGCTCACACTCTTTTATGGCTCAGTCAACCCAGCTGGAAAATTGAGTGACTATTAAAATAAAAATTAAGAACGGACCTCACTGAAAAACCAGATGCTACATCTGAGCCTAGATTTCCTGGGGAAAGAAATTATCAAACTAAATGAACATAGAAAAAAAACCATAAAACTCCCATGCTAGGCTTCCCTGCTGAATTTCCCAATAACGAGATTCTAATCAAGAAAGCGAGTCGTCAGACGCATTAAATGGAGGCTCAATGATGAGGGGGTGCTGAATGCAATGGCCAGAGTCAACTCCAGCAGCCCTACACTGAACCACTCTAATCACACACACGTCACTGGGCAGAATTAAAGATTCAGATCACTTGCTGCACCGCTTATTTATTTAGTAAAGAAGCAGGAGAGACAGAGTGAGTGGCGTACGGACCATCTGGCCTTTGCCGAGATGCCTCTCTGCTTGCGCTCTGCCTTCTCCTGCATTAAATTAGCAAGGCCTGCAGGAAACGACAACATGATTAATTCAGTGCTGTAGATTTCAGGAACCCTGTTTTGAGCTTAGTTTTGCAGTAGGACATTCCAAAACACACTTCCGCCAGATCAAAAAGTTCAGCTATTAGAGGCTCTGATCCATGGGCCCCGCCTGCTACCTGAAAGCTAAACCATGGACTGGACACACTCTCCTTAAGTTCACAGACCTCCTGCACCTCAGGACAAACCTGGATTTTTATTTCAGATGAGCATTAAATGCCATTCCAACGGTTCACCCTTCATAGACACCAAAATCAAGTTCATTTCCTGTTCTGCCAGGAGCTGCATCCTGAGTAATTCTAGGCGCTCAGATCAGATTTGGCCAGTCACTAGATGACTTAATGAGGTTAGATTCGGATAGGATTATGTAGTGGTACAATAAACTTGCCAGTGAAATATATCTCCGTTTCTTTCCCTCCAGGATGCTGTGCTCAGAATCTAATGCAGGTAGACACTGAACTGCAATTTAGATTATTGTCCCAGGAGCTGTCAAAGACAGCAGGTGCAATTTCTCCTTCTCCTTATTCTCTGGATTTAACAGACCAAGCAATACTTTGTCTCTCTCTGACACAGATGGAGCTTCTTAGGGTGAGTTCTTCCAAATCACAGAATCAAAAGGACAGGAAGGGACCTCAAGAGCTGAGCTAGTCCATGCACTCATGGCAGGACCAAGCACCATGATCATCCCTCCTAAATGTTTATTTACGCTGCTCTCAAATATCTGCAGTCATGGAAATTCCACAACCAATTCCAATTTATTCCACTGCTTCACCAACCTGACAGAAAGGTTTTTTTAATGTCCAACCTAAACCTCCCTTGCTGCAATTTAAACCCATTGCTTCTTGTCCTGTCATCAGAGGTTAAGGAGAATAATTTTTCTCCCTCCTGCTTGTGACACCCTTTTAGGTACTTGAAAACCGCTATCATGTCCCCTCTCAGTCTTCTCATTTCCAGACTAAACAAACCCAATTCTATCAGTCTTCCCTCATAGTGCATGTTTTCTAGACCTTTTTATCTTTTTTGTTGCTCTTGTCCAGATCTTCTTCAATTTGTCCACATCCTTCCTAAAATGTGATGTGCAGAATGTGACACAATAGTGCAGCCTAAACAACAGAATAGAACAACAGAATGACTTCTTGTGTCTTCCTTCAAACACTCCCGCTTATACATCCCCGAATGACGTTTACTTTTTTGCAGCAGTGTCACACTTTAACTCATACTTAGCTCATGGTCCACTAGGTCCCTTTCTGCAGTACTGCTTCCTAGGTTGTAATTTCCCATTTTGCATGTAGAAACTGATTGTTCCTTCCAAAGGAGAACTTTGCATTTGACTTTGACTTTTCATCCTATTTACCTCAGACCATTTCTCCAGTTTGTCAAATCATTTGGAATTATATTCCTACCTACAAAACACCTGCCAGCCAGCATGGTACCATCCACAAACATTAAGGCTACGTCTACACTGGCATGATTTTCCGGAAATGCTTTTAACAGAAAAGTTTTCCGTTAAAAGTATTTTCGGAAAAGCGTGTCTAGATTGGCAGGACGCTTTTCTGCAAAAGCACTTTTTGAGGAAAAGTGTCTGTGGCCAATCTAGACGCGCTTTTCCGCAAAAAAGCCCCAATCGCCATTTTCGCGATCGGGGCTTTTTTGCGGAAAACAAATCTCTGCTGGCCCTTTTGCGCAAAAGGTTTTTGGAAAAAGACTTTTGCCCAAATGGGAGCTGCATAGTATTTCCGCAAAAGCACTGACAATCTTACATGAGATCATCAGTGCTTTTGCGGAAATTCAAGCGGCCAGTGTAGATAGCTGGCAAGTTTTTCCGCAAAAGCAGATGATTTTGCGGAAAAACTTGCCAGTCTAGACACAGCCTAAGTATACTCTCTCCACCACTGATGAAGATATTGATCAGAACCGAACCCAGAAGTGATCCCTGCAGAATCACACTCATTATGCCCTTCCAGCATGATGGTGAACCATTGATAACTACTCTCCGGGAGTGGTTATCCGGCCAGTTATGCACCCACCTTATAGCAGCTTCATCTAGGCCAGTAATCTCCATCCTTTTTACATCCAAGAACACTTTCTGAATTTGAGTGAAACCTGGGACCCACCGACACCTCCCGTGAGGTCCTACCCCATCCCAAGGCCCTGGCCTACTCACTCCATCCCACTCTGCTCCCCTCCACACACACATTCACTCACTCTCACTGGACTAGGGCAGCATGTTGTGGTGTAGATGGGGATGTCGGTTCAGAATGTGGGAGAAGCTCCAGGCTCAGCCGGGAGAATAGGGTTAGGGTGCATGAGGGGGTCCTCTGGAAGCGAGTTTGGGTTCAGGGGGGGGCTCTGGGCTGTGGGTTGGGGTGCAGGAGGGTGTGCAGGCTCTGTGAGGGATCTCAGGGCTGGGGGAGGGGGTAGGGAACAGAGTGCTGACTTTGCCTAGATAGTGCTTATCTCAGGCAGCTCCTAGTCAGTGATGCAGCAGGGCTAAGGCAGGTTCCCTGCCCACCCTTGGCCCACGCCACTCCTGAAAGTGGCCAACACATCCCTGTGGCCCCTGGGATGGCATGTGGCTCCATGCACTTCCCCACTCTGCAGTTCCCCATTTCTAGCCCAGGGGAGCTGCAGAGGTGGTGCCTGCAGGCAGGAGCAGAGCATGTGGAGACTTCCTGCCAAGGGCTGCATGAACACGCTGGAGCTTTTGGGAGTGGCATGGGGCCAGGCTTAGCCACACTGCACCCTCGGACATTTAGTGGCCACAGAGCACAATCAGCTGTCTGAGGACCCAGGATTGACCAGCTGATTGTGATCTACCATTTGGTGAGCACTGATCTAGATTGAATATTCCTCGATTGTTTATGGGAAGGTCATGCAAGCCTGTAAAAAAAGCCTTATTGAAGACAAGATGTACTACATCTACCGCTTCCGCCATTAACAATGTTTGTTACCCTGTCAAAGAAACTAGCAGTTTGGTTTGACATGAATTATTCTTGACAAATCTATGCCTACTGTCACTTATCACTTTATTATCTTCTAGATGCTTGCAAATTGATTGCTTAATTATATGCTCCATTATCTTTCTGGGTATAGAAGATAAGCTGACTTGTCTGTAATTCCCTGGGTTATACTTACATCCCTTTTTGTAGATTAGCACCATATTTGTCCTTTTCCAGTCTTATGGAATCTCTTCCATCCTCCATGACTTTTAAAAGATTAATGTGAATAGCTCAGTTATCGCCTCAGTCAGCTCCTTGAGTATTCTAGGATGCATTTAATCAGGCCCTGTTGACTTGAAGACATCTAAGATGTTGCAGTCATTTTTAACTTGTTCTTTCCCCATTTTAGCCTCTGATCCTACCTCATTTCCACTGGCATTCACAATGTTAGAAGTCTAATTGCCACCAACCTTTTTGATGAAAACTGAAACAAAGAGTCATTAAGCACCTCTTCCATTTCCACATTTTCTGTGATTGTTTTCCCCTCTCACCGAATAACGGACGTACCCTGTCCTTGGTCTTCCTCTTGCTTCTAATGTTTTTTGGAATGTTTTCTTGATACCTTTTATGTTTCTAGAGAGTTTGATCTCATTGTATACCTTGACCGTTGACCCTACATGCTTAGGTTATTTTTGTATATTCATCCTTTATAATTTGACCTTGTTTTTTGTAGGACTCTTTTTTTTTTTTAAGATCATGGCAGATCTCCTGGTTAAGCCAGGGTGGTGTTTTGCAATACTTCCTACCTTTCCTATGCAGTAGGATAGTTTGTTCTTGGGCCCTTAAAAAGGGGCTCATCTAGACTACACCGAAGTGCGGAAAGAGGATATGCAAATTCCATGGGAATTTGCATATCTTCTTCCAATCTCACTTTTGAAAGCAGCTTTTTGAAAAAGGGGGGGTTGCAGAAAAAAACATGCCCCGACTACTTTCACTTTAAAAAGCGGAGCTTTCAAAAGTGAGATCGGAAGAAGATATGCAAATTCCCGCTGAATTTGCATATCCTCTTTCGGCACTTCGGCGTAGTCTAGGTGAGCCCAAGGTCTCCCTGAAAAACTGCCAAGCTCTTAAACTGTTTTTCCTCTAAGACATGCTCAGTATTGGCCACCCTCTGCTCCCACAGGAAATGGTTTTAACCATGGACTCCAGTGTGAGCAAAGCGAGACTGACACAAAGCACATCTGAAAATCGCATTTGAAGTGACAAGAGGCTGGGCCAGCCGGAGACAAGTTGGCTTGCAATACTGTGGCTGGGTGGAGCAGATTTGAGACCAGAAAGTGGCAGGTGGCATGGTGAACCCCCTTGCTGAAGGTGCAGTGAAATGGAGATCAAACACTCTCAGGAAGGAAAATTCCTGGCAGTTCACAGCAGCTCATAATGGAGTTGGGCAGCATGATGGCTGCACACTCCAAGGATAGCTGTGCCTGACAGACACTTTGAAAGGAGAATGAAATGAGAGCCCCATGGGAAGACTATCCAGTACTTGTATGCTCCTGCCTAGCACTGAAATCCTGTCCCTTGCCAGCTGGGAATGCATTTGACAGATTAGGCCATGCTTGGCCTGCTCAGTGCCGCGAGGGACCAGAGGGTGAGTAACGCACTGTTCACTCCATTCCGAATTAGCTCACTTTCAAAATACCTTCGGTGGTTTCTTCGGGTCACTACGTCCCTTGACTCAGCACAAGCACAGTCCAGTGCAGGAGCAGCCCAGCCAAGGGAAAAGCATCTCAGCTTGTCCTGAGCTGCGGTCTGAGAGAGGTAATGCAACTGAGACTTGCTCCATGAATGGCCGATGGCCGGTAAGTGAACCGGGCTGCTGCGGATGGAAGGAGGATGAATGAATTTCTGTCATGTCGCCAGGGCCAAAGCACAGACAAGGACTTTTAATAAAGATATGCCCTGATCAATAAGCTGCTCTCATCTCCCCCAGCTCTTTTGCTGTGCGGCGTCAGGCTGAACATTGGCTCTGTGCACAGAGTACAGAGCCGGGGGACAAGGCTCTGTCTGTGAGAGCGGCTAACACAGGCGTGCCTGTACCATTCCCATCTGCATTCCTCAGCCCCCTGCTCCCACCAGAAGCCGGGAGAGGTGGGGGGAGAGGAGGGGTTCAGTCGGTTGTAAAGAGGGCAAAGTGAGCTGGATTTCAGTGTGGCTGGGAGACAAGATGTGGGAATATCCCAACAGGAAGGAGAAGGAGGTGAGACTAGGCATTCAGGCGTGGGAGGAGCGTGTGTGCATAGCACGGGGCTCTCTTGCACTGCAGCGGAGGACACCTCTTTAGAACAGATTAGGAGGGGTTAATGTCTGTAGCATAGTGACGTGGGGGGCAGCCCTGGAAGGATGCCCCCTGTGACTGAACTCTGCTGAGACTCTGGCCCTGCTCCCTATGGTCAGGGTGCTCTCCTAGCACTTCCCTTCCGAGGAACGCCGCTCAGCACACTGGTGTTTGCAGCCACGGCTTACAAGGACTGGAGCTGTTTCAGAGCATCTCCACTGGCAACTTCCGCCAAGGCTAGTCTTCAAACGGTGACAAATCCACCTTGATCTTCTCTGCTCAGCAGCCGGAGGGTGACTGAAATGGCTCTCTTCATTGGTGTTGCTCGTCCATTAGTTCCAGGCCAGGAGGAATTCTGCTGACGTCCTTTCTGGCTGGTGAAAATAATAGGATTTCCTTGGGACTTAGCAGAGAGCAGCACTCAAAGCTATTGATGCCTCGATTCATACTCTGCAGGCAGACACTAGCAGTTCATGCCTTCCCTAGGACATAACGGTATCCACACTGGACAAGACCAATGGTCCAGCTAGCCCGGTATTCTTCCTTCCGCCACTGGCCAGTGCCAGGTGCATTGGAAGGAATGAACAGAACAGGGCAGTTACTGAGTGATCCCATCCACGGGTGATCCCTCCATCCCCACCTATTTTTTCTGTTATGTCAAGGAATAAAGAACATTTCCTGGCTCACTTCTCCACCCCTGTCATGATTTTATAGACCTTTATCCTAGTCCCCCGCCTTCCTTTGTCTCTTGTCTAAGCTGAAACAATCACAGTCTTTTGTACTTCTCCTCACATGGAAGCTGATCCATAGAACCTTCTCATGTTTATTGCTCTTCTCTGTACTTTTTCCATTTCTCATATAGCTTTTTTTGAAATGGGGTGAGCAGAACTGCCCACCGTATTCCAGATATTGGCATACAATGGATTTGTAGAGTGGCATTTTGATATTTGCTGTTTTATTATCTACCTTTCTCCTAATGATTCCCAAGGTTGTTGGCTTTTCTTTTTTTACTGCCACTGCAGGTGTTTCCAGAGAACTATCCATAATGATCTCTTTCTTAAGCATGGTATCGGCAAATATAGACCCCACATCATTTCTTGTGTGTAGCAAGGATTTTTTTTCCAGTGCGGCATCTATAAATACTGATGTCCACTTGCCATTCATTCACCCAGTTTAGTGAAATCCCTTTATAACTCTTCACATTCAGAGCTGGATCTATCTTAAGGGTGTGTCTAGACTACAGGTTTTTGTCGACAAAAGTGGACTTTTGTCGACAAAACTACCTGTGTCTACACTGCTGCTGAGTTCTGTTGAAATAACGTCGACAGAACTCAGCAATTTTTTCGACAGTTGTAAGCCTCATTCTATGAGGAATAATGCCTTTTGTCGACAGAGTTCTGTCAACAGAAAGCGTTATTGCATCTACACTGTCCTTTGTGTCTACACTGTCATGTCAACAAAGCGGTTTGCTTTGTTGACAGAATTGGATATAGTCTAGACTCTTTTTGTTGACAGAAGCTTTGTCGACAGTATCTGTAGACAAAAATTCTGTCGCCAAAAGTCTGTAATCTAGACATACCCTAAGTGAGGTTGCATTGTCTGCAAATTGTGCCATCTCCCTGTTTACCACCTTTTCCAGATTTGTTATAAATATCTGAACAGCACAGGTCCCAGTACAGATCCTGGGGGATCAAGCTATTTAGCTCCCTCCATTCTGAAAACTACCTTAAGTTTCCTATCTGTTAACTCATTACTGATCCATGAAAGGTCCTTCCCTCTTAGCCCATAACTATTTAGTTTGGAGGCGAGTCTTTGGTTAGGGACTTTGTCAACAGGTTTCTGAAAGTCTAAGTACAACCTCTGCTGTGAAGGGTGCAAAGAATTCATGTAGCTACTTCCCAGTAGTCTTGCCTTGCCTACCTTTTGTGCTTTTTAAGCACCTTTATTGCCCAGTGGTCCACTCTCCACTGCTTGGTAGGCTTCTTGCTTCTGATGTACTAAAAACATTTTGTGTCTTTAGATAGTCGTTCTTTAAATTCTTTTTCGGCTTCATTCATTGTACTTTTACACTTGACCTGTTCCTTGCTCTTATCTTCATTGGGATTTCACTTCCAATTTCTAAAGGATGTCTTTTTGCCTCTTGTACTCTGCTGTTTAGCCATCATGGTTCTCTCTCTCTCTCTCTCTTTGCTTTTGTTTTTGGAGGGGGGGGGGGGTATACATTTAGTAGGGTCTTCTATGAAAGTGGTTTTTAAATACTCTACATGCAGTTTGCAGGCATTTCATTCTTATGACTGTTCATTTTAATTTCTGTTTTACTAGCTTCTTCATTTTTTGTGTAGTTTCCCTTTTGGAAATCAATGCTATGGAGGGGGAATTCTTTGAAGTGTTTTTCCCCTTCAGGGATGTTAATCTTAATTACATGATGGCTGCTATTACCATGCAATTGAGCTATATTAATCTCTTGGACCAGATCCTGCCTTCCGCTAAGGACTAAATCAAGAATTGCCTCTCCCTTTGTGGATTTTAGGACAAGCTGCTCTAAGAAGCATTCATTTATGGTGTCTAGAAATTTTATCTCTGCATCCCTCCCTGAGGTGACATATACCCCGTCAATATGAGGACAGCTGAAATCCCCCATTATTGCATTTTCTGCTTTTGTAGCCTCTTTAATCTCCCTGAGCATTGTACAGTCAATGTCACCATTCTGTCACATGGCTGGCAGTACATTCTGCTGCTTTACTCCTATTGCTCAATTCTGGAATTACTCTCTATAGAGATTCTATGGGTACAATTTGACTCACTTTACTTTATTTGACACTATGCACTCTTTCATGTGCAGTGCCACTTCTCCATGCACCACAACATATTCTGTCATTCCTGGCATTATTACTAGGTACGATTGTGTTTCCTCCTTCCACCAAGTTTCCATAATGCCTGTTATATAAATATCCTCATTTAATGTCAGGCACTCTGTTTCACCCATCTTAGGCCAGGTCTACACTAGACCTGGAAGTTCGGCTTAAGGTATGGAACTCCAGCTATGTAGAATACATAGCTGGAGTTGGCTTACCTTAAGCCAAGCTTGGCAGAATCCCCACAATAGGAGGTCAATGGGAGCAAATGCTCAGGATTTGATTTATGGGTCTATACTAGACCCGCTAAATCAAACACCAGAATGTCGATCTCTGGCATGGCAAGTGAAGATAATGGAATCATAGAATCATAGAGCTGGAAGAGAGCTCAGGCGGCCATCAAGTCCAGCTCCCTGCCCAAGGCAGGACCATTCCCAACTAAATCAACCCAGCCAGGGCTTTGTCAAGCCGAGACGTAAAAACCTCTAGGGATGGAGATTTCACCACCTCCCTAGGTAACCCATCCCAGTGCTACACCATCCTCCTAGTGAAATAGTTTTTCCTAATATCCAACCTAGACCTCCCCCACTGTAACTTGAGACCATTGCTTCTTGTTCTGCCATCTGTCACTACTGTGAACAGCCTCTCTCCATCCTCTTTGGAATATTCCTTCAGGAAGTTGAAGGCTGCTATTAAATCCCCCCTCACTCTTCTCTTCTGCAGACTAAACAAACCCAAATCCCTCAGTCTCTCCTCATAGGTCATGCGCTCCAGCCCCCTAATCATTTTGGTCGCCCTCCACTGGACCTTCTCCAATGTGTCCACATCCTTTCTATAGTGGGGGGCCCAGAACTGGACACAATATTCCAGATGTGGCCTCATCAGAGCCGAATAAAGAGGAATAATCACTTCTCTGGATCTGCTGGCAATGCTCTTCTTAATGCACCCTAATATGCCATTAGCCTTCTTGGCTACAAGGGCACACTGTTGACTCATATCCAGCTTCTCATCCACTGTAATCCCTAGGTCCTTTTCTGCAGAACTACTACTTAACCATTCAGTCCCCAGCCTGTAACAATGCTTGGGATTCTTCCGTCCCAAATGCAGGACTCTACACTTATCCTTGTTGAACCTCATCAGATTAAGATGGGCCTTTAGTATTTTGATTTCTAGCATTTGTACACCACAGTAGAGTGACAGAGTGGAATTAAACCTGCAGCCTTAAGGACTAAAGCCATGTAACTCTACAGCATGAGCCAAAAGCCAACTGCCTCTCAGCAAAGAATCTAGAGGAGACTTCACTCTCCTTTGTCAGTGGTCTCGGTGTCTCTGGGTTACATAAGTATTTGTACAGTTTGTCAATATTGAGTTGCTTGCCATCAAATATTAACATGGGACTCTTCTGCATTTGATGGATACTGTCTCCTAGTAGTCCCAACTACTATTCCACTATGAGCCAAAGAATGCAAATTACCCCATCTATTTTCTACATGTAAGCTAGAAAATCTAGTGAGGCCCCTTGGTTATCATTATCATGCAGCTATCCAGCAACAGGCCTGGAATATATAGCCATGCTACCCAAATGTAGCCAGACAACACATTGGCTACAGATACCTGGCTCCCACTATTGTCGAAATGCAACTAGACCAAAGTGCACACACCACACTCTCATGTGTCGTCAGAGACGCGTACATAAGAACGGAACAGCCATAGTGGGTCAGACCAAAGGTTCATCTAGTCTAGAATCCTGACTTCTGAAAGTTGCAAATGCCAGGTATCTCAGGGGGAATGAACAGACCAGGTAATCAAATGACGCCTGATGCCCATTCCCAACTTCTGGCAAACAGGGGCTAGGGATAGTATAAAGTCTGAATGTTTATGAGATACCCATGTCCCCATTACAGAGAATAAGGCCTAGATATGCGGTAGGATTTCATTTTTATCCAGACACTTAATTCTTAATTTTTTGCTTTTCATATATGTATATAAACACATCAATCTTAGTTGAAAACAGTTACATTTGAAAAGGGCAAATAATTCCCAACTCAAGCTCACAAAACAACCATACAGATTAAAGCCATAGTAGAACAATATACATCACCTTCTAGCACAGGCGCACTGAACACCTCTCACCAACATACACCTTCCCCGCTCCACGCCAAATCAACAGCGACCATCTCCTGTCACCCAACACAAACCAGCTGAAGCAAACTCAATTTTGAAGTCTTCATACCAGGGAGGGAGGGGGTTTGCACTGTTTTTGGCTAAACTGCTTTGGAAACTTGGTTAGTTAAATCAGGGCACAAATTGTTATAGAGCCATAGATTTCAAGGCCAGAAGGGGCCACACTATAGATCCTCTAGTCTGACCTCTAACAAAGGCCATAGAACTTCCCCAAAACAATTCCTGGTTGAATTAGAGACTCTTTAGATTTAAAAAAAATCTTGATTTTAAACTTGCCCGTGGTGGAGAATCCATACCAATCCTTAGTTTATTGGTTCGGTGGTTAATTAACTTCTCTGTTAAAGACACATATGCCTCATTTCCAGTCTGAATTTGCTTCGTTTCAACTTCCATTCATCTCATTATACCTTTGTGTGTGGGGCGGCTCCACGGCCAGCCCATTGTCAAAGCCACGTTTGCTGGGACCTCTGACCACGTGGCTCCGCCCTGGTCTGGTGGCTTCATTTCAGGGTAGAGGGGAGCCCCACGATTTGCCCTGACACCCATTCTGTTCAACCTTCTCTTGCAAGAAAAATCTATTCTGCGACCAGACAGGTAAGGCTGCGCCGCAGCTCCGTGTGCGTCAGCCGCAGGCTCAGAACGCCATCAGGTTTCCACAGGTGGCACTCGTCACACTGAAAACTGAGGCAGGCCTAAGTCAGGATCCGGGCCTGCAGTCTCTTAGCAACCCCACAAGCACAGCCGGCCTGTGGCGGCTACCTGATCGGCTGTTGTCTGACGGGTCAGGCAGGGCAATTGGTTGCCTTTTTATACCCAGCGGCTCAGTATGTATTATGCCTACAGTTGTACTTGCCCTTGCTCTAGCCAGAGCTTCTGTGCTGCCCCATTCCTGGCTCCCCTTCCAGTCCTGCCTCTCTGCTGCTGACCCTCGGCTACCCCTCTGGCCTACCGGCTCTGGCATTTGGCATCCATCCTATCGGCACTGACCCTTCATTCATTCCTGGACTCTGTCCATCCTGGACACAGCTTTAACCAGTAGACCGAACTCTTGCTTTAAGCACTAGGCCAGATGGTCCATGGCCTAGTGTTTAATGCATTACTTTGTTACATAAGAACGGCTGTACTTGGTCAGACCAAAGGTCCATCTAGCCCAGTATCCTGTCTGCTGACAGTTGCCAGCACCAGGTGCCCCAGAGGGGGTGGACCGAAGACAATGATCAAGTGATTTGTCTCCTGCCATCCCTCTCTAGCCTCTGACAAACAGAGGCCAAGGACACCATTTTATCCCCTGGCTAACAGCCTTTTATAGACCTAACCTCCAGGAAATTATCTAGCTTCTCTTTAAACTCTATTATAGTCCTAGCCTTCACAGCCTCCTCTGGCAAGGAGTTCCACAGTTGACTACACACTGTATGAAGAAGAACTTTCTTTTATTAGTTTTAAACCTGCTCCCCATTAATTTCATTTGGTGTCCTCTAGTTCTTCTATTTAGGGAACTAATAAATAACTTTTTTTTATCGGCCCTCTCCACACCACTCATGATTTTATAGACCTCTATCATATCCCCCCTCAATTGTTTAAAATTGTTCATTTTAAATCCAGCTCATATCTGTCCTAAGACACAAGAGATGCGGGGCCAAACCCTCAGCTGGTGTAAATCAGTCCAGCTCTACAGTCCAGTCCATTTACAGCAGCTGAAGATCAAATGGTCTCAATTTGAAAGTCTATTTTTGTACAGCGCTGATACACCACCTGCTTTGGCCTGGCTTAAGGGAAGGCTCAGTGCTGGAACAGCAAAGAGGAGCGATTGCAAGCCAGGAGTCAGGTCCGCCCTCAGCCCTGCATGTGGGCCCCAAACCGGAGCAGCAGCCATGGGAGGGGCTGGTCGGGATTCAAGGGGCTTTGGTCTGCAATAGTCAAATGCAGTTTAAGTCTCGGCTTGACAAAGCCCTGGCCGGGTTGATTGAGTTGGGATTGGTCCTGCCTAGAGCAGGGGGCTGGACTTGACCTTCTGAGGTCTCTTCCAGCTCTATGATTCTATGAATGCGGGGTACAGCTGGGAATGCTGGGAAAATTCCACATTACACCTGCCTTCTGCCACCTCTTGGAGCCTTTCACTTTTCTGAGCCCTGAAATCCACCCAAGGAGGTTAAAGGAGGAAAGCAACTAAACAAACCGAGCATGGCTCAGTGCTGTGATTTCTCACAGGGTCAAAGCACTAAAGCACTTCACTCGTTCAGCATTCTCTAGTGCAGCCTTGCTCGCAGGAACCGTATTTCAAGTGTGTGTAACTATTGTGCACCGCCGAAGAAAAGAAATGTGATCTGATTTTCAGAGGTGCTGCACACAGAGAGATCCTGTTGGTTTCAGTGGGACTGGAGGGCACTCATCCACTTACAGAATCAGGCCCTTTTTTTTGAGGCGCCTCGGTGTGGAAGTAGGAGGTTAACTGTAGATGCCCACGTTTGCAAACGCTCGCTTGTGTATTCTGCAGAGACATATTATCACATGCGTAGCTCCCTCCGGCCCTTAGAGACAGGCGAGTTCAATTAGCTCCAGCAAATCTCCTTCATGTAAATCTATATGTACTTTCAATTAGAGGTAAAGTTAAGAGCAATCAAGACCAAGCATTTCATGTGAACAGACCTGCTGTTGTGTACTACCTGCCAGCTGCTTAATGGATATTGATTACATATCAGTTATTAAACATCTATTGTGGGTTTAACATTGCTGTTTACTGGATACAGAGAAACTGAGGCACACAGAGGGTAAGTGACTTATCTAAGATGGGTCTGAGAGCTGGTAATGGAACCCAGAGGTCCTGGATCTTGGTCTTCATCTACCCAGCATGGGAGTGCAAGGATCCTACTTTGAATGAGACGGATTTCCTGGTGGTTCTGTCCCGCCTGCCTGATGGAATTTATAGGTGAGCTTTGTGATGCTGCATGTGCAGAAGGAAATAAGGACTCATAGAAAATAGAGAAAGAAAAGACCAAATAGGAAGACCATCTGCCGCTATGTAAGAGAGGATAAAACGTACACAGGACATAGCCTTTCATGGTACAGGCACGAAGCCAATGCCTAATTGTTGGGGGTGAGGATAAAAGTTTCTTCTATTGCCAAGGGATTCTACGATGGATTTCTTGTACCATCCTCAGAAGCCTCTGGTACCCGCAGCCATCAGATACAGGACCATTGTTCAGATCCAGTATAGCAGTTCCCGAGTTCTTATAATTACAGGATGAACCTCTCTGGTCCAGGACGGCTGGGTGCCAACAGCTGGGAGCAGGGCTGGGAGGCCAGCAGCAGGGCCAGCAGCCAGGTCTGCTGATGGACGCCAGGAGAGCTTAGAGCCATTCAGCAGAGAGACCAGAATTGACTTTCCCTGGTCCAGCAAACTCCCTTGTCTGGGTCTGGCTGGGTCCTGAGGGTGCCAGATCAGGGAGGTCCAACCTTTACATCACATCATCAATATCTTGTCCCCAGCCAACACAGAATCAGTCCATATAGGATGCTTTCCAGTGTTTTTTCCATTGTTAAGGGATGAGCATCCATCTCTTCCCTCTAGAACCTAACAGGCCCTTCCCTGCTACAGCACATCGACATTGTTGCTAAGCTGTGCTTCAGGACTTTCAGCGCACTGCAGTGTCATTCACTGCATGATGACCTTGTGTGCTATACATTCTCAACCTGGATTCCCATGCGATGAATCACTATGTCAACAAGCCCTACGATTCCCCTGTTCTTCACTGTTTTCAGTGCGCCCCTAGTTATAGGGAATGTGTGGAGTCCACAGATATCCCTTCTGATTCAGAGGCATCTCCAAAAACATCTCATGCTAGCAAAGTACAGGCAGGTATCAGCTGTCTAAATTCTAAGCAATTCTCCGACACTCTCAGTAAGCGACACGCACAAAAAGGCACTCAGATGTCAATCTATCAATCAATGGATTAGCATAAAAACATCTTAAGAAAAGGCCAGAACAGACACCCCTAATCAGAGTTCATTCGCCAATTACATTAGGCTAATCATCATCCAGACACATTTGTGTTTGTGTAAGATTATTTGATTTTCCCCAGCACTAAAAGGTCTTTTATTACCAACCAACACTGGCATAATAACAGCTCCAGTACAGGAAGGAAAGCCATCTAAATTAATACAGCTCTCTGACTTTATTTCATCATGTCAGCAGGGGCTCTTGGAGGGCTCCTGCAGGGTTTAGCCAATGGCAAGCAGGGAAATAAAGCCTTCCGTAATGGCAATCACAATAGGAGAACCAAAATGGTCTCTTCTGACGGGAGGAAAATAAAAGAAATTAGGAGCCCATTGAGGGGGAGGCGAACAATCTGGAGAAGGCAACTCAGGTGGGGGGGGGGGGGGAGGAGAACTGTGCATTTCCATTTGCTTTCTCTGGAGTCTGCCAGAGAGGTTCTCTTTGGAAGCCAGTGCACCGGTGAGACAGGTGGCAGCAAGTTATATTTAAGACCTCGGCTTGTTTCATCACCACCTGTGGGTTGCATAATAAAAGACTGATGGGGAACAAAATCCTTAATGGGCGGATGTGTAGGCCTGGTGCACACATGTGCATGCAACGTGCTGCCATAGGGCCCTGTTTGCATATGCATTTGCATGCACCAAGCCAGGGGAGAAATCCTCGGCTGACTGAGGATCATGGAATTTTTATCACTGGATTCAATAAAGCCAGGAATTTAGACAGGAACACTTGGCTGTGTTGCCTTTCCCGTATGGCCGGGGTGGGGAACCTTTCCTGGGTTGGGGGCCACTGACCCAGAGAAAAATCAGTCGGGGGCTGCACACAAGTGAAAAGCGGGAAAAACCCTTCGATGTGGCCCCCAATTAAGGAGAAAGACATTCCCCACATTCCCCTCACACACCAGGGCCTACAGGAGCCCAGCCTAGTAGATTTTGTGTGATCCAGCCCACAAGGAGGCAACGAGGGGGCTGGAGCACCAGTGCGGGCTCCCCAATTCTGGGGGGAGGGGCCCTGAGGCTTGGAGGCCAGATCTAGGCCACCTGAGGGCCGCATCCAGCCTCTGGGCCTGAGGTATGGCCCTGCCATATGGGCCTTAACACTTTGCACATTCCCAGGCATCCATCAGGGAAAATATACCAGCTTTAGTCTCTTGTCTGTCATAGAGAAATTCTGCTGCCTGAGGTCACCAATGGACCCTATACAAAAAGGCAAATGCATCTTGATGGGTTGCACTGAAAGCAGATCTGCTTAATCTGGGGCTCCCCACAACTCTGAGCACCCTGGAAAGTAGGAATGAATTGCTTCCACTTCGCGGCAGTTTCACGAGGGCTCACTCGTGTGCACAGGGCACTTTTCACCACAGAAAGTGATTTCATGCCTTGCTGGCAAATGCCTTTCCCTGCTACTGCAGCTCAGACTAAACGAAGGGGGACGGGGGGCATGGGGGCTACGCTCAGACTCAGCTCCCATTGACATCCTCCCACTGACATGTAACTGGTGGCTTCCCTTAGCACCACCTGTGAGTTTGACCCACCGAGTCTGCTGGAAGCCAAGCTGGTGCCGCTCACGAGGGTGTGGGCCAGAGGAGAGTGCAAGGAATGGGACTATCAGGATGATGCACAAAAGGCATATGTGCTTCAGAGCACCCCCTCCTTAGTGGCTTTTCCTGCTACATTCCTCTCGTCTCCATCCTGGGAGCAGGGGGAGTCCCAGCTTCCAATTAGTGACCCCAGAGGGGGCGCGTCTCTCCTGCCGCCGAGACTCCCGCCCACGTGCTAAGCGCGCAATCCTGTGCAGAGTTTCTCTGGACTGTAACGCTGGTTTGAAGTGGATGTCAGATGATTTCAGACCACTGGACGGATGTTGCTATACTAGTGTACGGTGGCTTTAAAACTGCACTTGTGTTATTATTTTGGTAAAAAGTCACTCCTCCCCTGTCAGCTCACAAGTTGCACTGCTACAACATGCAGCGAGCAGGGTTTAGACGAAGGGTATGACGAGGTTTCCTTATTGTTTGATACAGGCATAGCTCCTGTGGCTATTTCTAGCCTCTGCAGCCGGCTACCTGCTCTGATTAGACTCCCTTTGCCTAGAAGTCCTCTAGAGCCCATTGTTCTTAATCCCCTGGTTCTAGGACAGGGTTGTTCCTGCCCCTGCTTTTGTCCTGCAGAGATGAGATGGGATTCCAGGCAAATGGAATGAATTAGAGCAAACTGATGAATCCGGAGGATAGACACAGCAAAACGGTGCCTGTAATATGCATGAATGAGAAGCCCTAGGGAGGCCGGGGAAAGGAAAGAGGAGAAGCGAATCTGCCCAAATTTTATACACACATACATTTTCCCTCCAGCACCTTAGGCTTCTAATCAGAGTGTGCAGAGTCAACTCTGAACCCAGCAAAATAATCTCTCCCCACTGCCCCTTACACAGCCAGAGGGAAGCGCCTTGTAATCACATCTACCTTCCTGGTGCTACTTCCTTCTCCCTGCACACTGCTCCTCCACGCCTCCAGCAAATGGAGCCGAGAGGGAGAGATTCAGGATTTCCCAATCCCGTTGCGTCCATTCTCGGCTCGCTCCGCCGTGGCACAGAGGAGGGAACCGGTTCCCTATCAGCATGTACGTTCTGCCGGGAAGCTTGTCAGGCTTGTCTGGCTACGGAAAGCTGCTTGGGATCCCCCTTCGGGCATTTTGGGCAGGACGAGTGCAGTTTCTCCGAGGCAGCGATGGCAAGAGAGTGTGTCTCTCTAAATGCCACAGGGACGTCTGCAGTGCTTGGCTTTGGCACTCGTTAAGTGCAGGCGTCTCGCAGGCTCTCCTGGCTCAGGACTGTGGGGGATTGATAATGGGCCACAAGCCCTTTCCCTCTCTAGATGCCTGCACAAATCTGGGCCAGCAGTAAGTGAAAGCAATTACCCGGGGGTGGCTCCACAGCGGCCTTTGTGAAAGGAGATGCAATAGGGTGCCCCAGAAGGACTGCCCATGTTCTCCCATTTCCCTGCCCCATTTGTCTTTCACCAACCTGCCATGTCTTCAGGACTTGGGATATGTCTAGACTACAGGCGTTTGTCGACAGAGAGCGTCGACAAAGCTTCTGTCGACAAAGAGCGTCTAGACTGCATCCAGTTCTGTCGACAAAACAAGCCGCTTTGTCGACATGAGAGTGTAGACGCAAAGGACAGTGTAGATGCAATAACGCCTTCTGTCGACAGAACTCTGTCGACAAAAGACATTATTCCTTGTCGAATAAGGTTTACCGCTGTTGACAAAACTGCCGAGTTCTGTCAACGTTATGTCAACAGAACTCGGTGGTAGTGTAGACGCAGGTATAGTTTTGTCGACAAAAGTCCACTTTTGTCGACAAAACCCTGTAGTCTAGACACACCCGGGCTGTCCTTCAGTCAGGACTGGCTGCCTTTCTAAAAGACACAACACAACTCAAACAGAAGTGATGGGCCTGATGGAGAAATCACTAGGTGAGGCTCTCTGGCCTCTATTCTGTCAGAAATCAGACTAGATGATTGTAACGGTTCCTTCTGGCCCTATGCTCTAGGGCACTAGAAATCCTGATGATCATCTCTCTGGAGCAGGGCCAGGCCTGTTTGTTAGTGCTTAGCACACCTGGGGCCTCATATGTGAGTGGGGCAAAGCCAAGACATTTGTGTAGCATGCAAATCGATAATTATGACAACAAATTTCTCCCTCATCTCTAAGCGGTGAGGAGCGAGGCCATTTGCAAGAAAGTCCAAGGGAATAGCCTGCAGGGATGTTAGGCTCTCTCTGAGAATGAACCAAAAGGACTCTCTGCTCCAGAGCCCTTAGCCGGGCACCATGCAGCAGCTCTGCAGGTAGATGAGCCTAACATTTTGCTTTGGGAATGTTTGTTCAATGAAAAATGGATTTTTCTCAAAATGAAAATTTTCACGGGAAAATTAGGGATGTTAGATAGCCTGTCATTGAATAGTCGTGTAACCACATCACATTTTAATGGTTACACAACTATTCTATATTCCCGGGGGGGGGAGCTATTGCTCTACAATCCCACTCCTGGGGAGCCCTCTGCCACCCTGCACTGCTGCCTCTCTATCAGCTCGGGCTAGCAGGCTGGAGCTGGTCATCAACAGTGCAGGGTGGCAGCAGCCCCTGTCTGCAAGGGGCCTGAGCTCTCTGCAGACAGAGGCTGCTTAGCAGCAGCCTTCCTTCCCCCCACCCTCGCTGCTGCCTGCCCCATCACCCTCCGTGCTGCTGCCACTCTACCGGAGGTAACAGCGGGGGGGGGGGGGGGAAAGGTGAATCCGGGGCTCATGGGGAGCCAGCTTAAAACCAGCTCTCCACGGGCACTGGCTCCCACCTCCCCCCATGCTGCCTCTGATACAGAGGCAGCAAGGCGGGGTGGGGGGAATGCATGTAGTTGATAGGATGAACTGATAAGACCAGGTATATTGGTTAATTGTGTAGTCATCTCCATGTTGACATCCCTAGAAAAAATGTCCATTTTAAAATAAATGGGGCAAGGCGGGGCCGTTAAAACTCAGCGTTTGGAAACCCTAAGTTATTGCAGCTAAAAATACAAACATCGTCAAATAATGGTTGCCAAAAATTGAAAAAGAATGTGGTGTGGGGGGCTTTCAGGATTTTCACCAAAATCCAATGAATATGCTTGGCTCGTTGAACTTTTTAGCGGAAACACCACATTTCTCAACTGGCTCAACTAAAAACTGGCAAATGAACAGCTCAGTATACTACGAACTGACCTGTAACTTTAGCCCAAACCCATTTGTCTCCCATAGGTTTGAAGATCACTCAGCAGCTTTTTAAGAATTGGTTTTCATTTTCCCAGCAGCGTCTGCGCTTCGTGGTTTCCACGCGTGATTGGCAGTGGAAGGACCAGAATAGCATGAAAGAAGCTTGAGTAGGTCAGAAGTTCTGAGAACCTCATGAGACACGCTGACTCCGTGAAATTTTCTAGAGAGATTAGAAGTGATCTCTGTTCATGCCTAGCCCTTGCGCTGCATTTTCAAAGCCTTTTGCAAAGTCAAGTTATCTTCGCTGTTGGGAAACTGAGGCACGGAGCACTGACTTGTGCAAGATGACACCGGGTCAGAGGCTGGGTTGGGAACAGAATCCAGCTCTCTCAAGCTCAGCTCCCATTCCTTAGACATTGAATCATCATGTATCCTATGGGCCACATGTTTATTCTAACCCTAGTGGGTCTCAAACTGTATGTCAGGCCCCCACATTGTAATGCCAGGGTTGCCAGGGCTGACTTAGGCTTGCGGAGGCATAGGGCTGAAGCACAAGTCGAACCAGTAGGGTTGCCAGTTTTGATTGGATGTATTCCTGGAGAGTTCATCACATGCCATAATCTTTAATTAAAGATTATTTTTAATTCCTGGAGATTCCAGGCCAGCCGTGAAGGGGGGGCCATCCTTCCCACTGCCCGGGGCTGAAGCAGAAACCTAAGGGATTCAGCCCTGGGTAGAGCGGCTCTTGGGAGGATAGGATTGGATGGGCTCAGCTTTCCATGCCATGACTGCTGTTGTCAGAAGGAGGTTGTGATACAATTAAATTTGAGACCCGCCCTCTGCATAAGTTGGTCACAATTTTCATTTATGGTTCATTTATAAAGCAGTTGATAAGTGACTTTGTAACCATCACCGGGGGATCTGAACCTGGGATCTCGGGAGCTGAGTATAGGTGCCTCTACCCTCTGAGCTAAAAGCCAGCAGACTCCCAGCCCCTGCTGTAGAGGTCTCTGATCTTAACTGTTGCAGTGGTCCAGGAAGTGGGTTACAACTTCAGGTGCTTTAATAATAATACTAACTAGCACTTCAACAGCACTCTTCATCCACAGTACTCTACAAACAAGTCAGTGCTATTATCTCTATTTTACAGATGGGGAAACTGAGATACAGACAGATGAAATGTCTTGACCAAGGTCCCTCCTGAAGTGGCACAGCTGGGAATAG
The DNA here is from genome assembly GCF_049634645.1 of Pelodiscus sinensis. NCBI lineage: Eukaryota > Metazoa > Chordata > Testudines > Trionychidae > Pelodiscus > Pelodiscus sinensis. The sequence goes on from NC_134736.1 coordinate 15,563,441, forward strand.
AATCCAGGTCTACTGAGTTGCAGTTCAATGCTTGAGCCACTAGGCAATAAATGGTTAGTCTATTGTTGTGGATTTTTATAGACTGTAACAATGCATAGGTGTCCAATATCGATAACACACAAAAATCATGCTGGTAACATGTATCACATCAACAAACAGGCATTTATTGACCCTTTATAAACTAGTTATACATTTACTCTGCATACCTTGTGAACTCCAGCTATAGGCCTGTTTAGGAGCTTCAGGGGTTAGCTGAGTTAGTCTGTTACGGAAAAACAACAACAAATGGTCTGGTAGCACTTTATAGACTAACAAAACATGTAGATGGGATCATGAGCTTTCGTGGGCACAGCCCACTTCTTCAGATGTCATCTGTGCTGTACCCACGGAAGCTCATGATACCATCTATGTTTTGTTAGTCTATAAAGTGCTACCAGACCATTTGTTGGTTTTTTTAGGCCTGTTTAGGTTCACCTCTTGCTAATGCTATGTCACGTCTACTCTCACTAACTGTGACAATACTGCAGTCATATTCATTAGCACCATCAGTGTGCTTAGTGCTCTGCAAGTATCTAGTATTTCACAATCTCTCCTCCATATTCCTAAGTATAGTCATGCATAGACTAGGCCCTTTGGACACCTACTTCTCAGGCCAGAGGGTTAAGCGAAGGCAGATACAGGTCTGGGAAATGTGATCCGAGAAAGGGTTTGAAGGGAGAGGGGGTGTTGTCTGATGCATAAGAAATGGCAGTGGAATGCAAAGTGGGCTTGGGAGAAAGGCAAGAGAAAGAGGATAAGAGAAATGCAAGCAGAGACATAAGCAAAAGCTGATTTGCACAGGGCTCTCTTATCTCAGTGTTTCCATTGCAGCCCTGCAGCGTGTATTTTTCACGTTTTCTATGCCCACGTGATCCTATTTCATAGATGGGCTGCTGAGCACCTTGAGTGCTGGAGACGGGCCTCCATTTCCCATCGATTAACCATGGCCCCTCTAGTCGGAGTCCCAGGTGAGCTGCATTTCATCCTCCGCGAAACTGGGGCAAGACAAGTGATTAGCTGTCTCCACAGCTCTTAAGGGAAGCCGTTGCTGGCAAGGGTAATCGAAGGCTATCCCAGTAAAACAAGGGGAACAAGATGTGATAGCCATATCGTCTCCAAATAGGCTACATGCAAGCTATTCATCCTCCCCCTCTGGGGGCCTGGCTTTGTTTGAGCAAGATTATGAACTCCCTTTCGGAAGAGCTTCATCATTTCCACATATTTCCCATTGGTCACGGGCAGGCAGGATCAATAGAGATATAATCCGAGAGACAGCTGCAAACACAAAAGTTGCTAATGAATTTCAGACCAGACAGTCAGCCCCAACACACCACCCATCAGCTGGGAATTCCTGCAAAGCCATCACTCCAACAGGCCTGAAATTTCCCCACGGAGGGGAGGGCTAGATGCGAGAAAGCATCAGATGCCTCTTGTTCCGTCTCACAGTTCAGCAATATCCCCTCTGCAATTATTGCTCCAGACGGTGCCGCCTTTGATCGAGCGAAAGAAAGGGACAAGGGGGAAAATGGAAGCCCAGAGGTTGAGCAAAGGGACGGGGTAAGAACTTTTGCAAAAAGGACAGTGGTAGTGCCCTTGGAATTGAGACTGAAGTGCCTGGAAGGAGAGAAACTATAGACATTTCCGTAGGAAGCAGCAGTCACTAGAATTAGACTAGATTCTCCATTATAGCTATTGTAACTGCTGTTGCCATCTTGCTTTTTCAATTCTTATGCCTGACTCAGCCTCCTAAGCCTCCTCCAGCATGCTCAAGCATACACTACGTCAACATGCTCCTCCTTGTTGAGCCTCAGACAACCCAGGCCTACAGCGGTTTTCAAGGCCAGCTAGGGAATCCAGGCATCCAATTCCTGTTGAAATTAAATGTGCATCCGAATCTCCCAGGCAGCTTTGAAAAGTCCAGCTGTGCTGTACGGTACCGACGTTGTATGAATGTTGCCCTCCACACCTTGGCCCCTAGACAGCCATCAGCTGGGGGCCTCGCCTTTCCCTTAAGTAGTAGACGCCTGGGATTTTTCAAAGCTAAAATAGAGAGGTTCTAATCCCAGCTACCTGTGAGCAGATAATGGATACAGTAATGTTGTCGATGTGCAGAACATGAATTACTTATCACAGTGTCCTTCATATACAGAGCTCTAGCATTCAGAAGTTCAGTTACACACACACATGGAATATTTCCATCAGCGGTAAGGTGAAGCCTAGGGTGAAATGTGGCAAACACTTAATGGTCACGCTCTGCAACAGCTCAGAGCAGTGTATCTATGAAGGGTGTCTCCAGGATGTCAGAATGCAATCACAAATCACGAGAGCTGGAATTTGACCAGTCCTCCTACATTTATGGAACATTTCAAAGATTAGATAGACAGACAGACTGAGATGGCAAGAAAGTGCTTCTAAGAAGCATTCATTCATGGGAAGGAGATGGAAATGCATCAGTTCTAATGCTCTCCTATGTAACACAGAGGTTAAAATAAAACATTTGCTTGAGCTAAAGAGTTTAGCTCAAAGATCATTCAGCCTTTGTTGCTGCTCTTCCCATATTCCCTAAGCACAAGCAAACCCCTGGTAAGTCCAAGATGATAACTAACGTAAGGGCAGGTGTATATTACAAATGTTTATCATGTGCTGTGGGACAGACACAGATGTGCAAACAAAACCGTGTAGTGTAGATGAAGCTCTCCAGTAAAACTGGGCTTTTGCAGGCATAGCTTATGGGACAGCTGGGCGTGTGGTGCTTTGGAAGAAGCAATGACAGCAAATGCACACTTTTGCTGGTATAAGCTACCCCCATCCTTAGAAGCACATTGTTGGTTCAGAAAGCTCATCACCTATTAAACCATCTTGTTAGTCTTTAAAGTGCTACATAGTTTTTCCTTTTGTTTTAGCAAGATCAGACTAACACGGCTACCTCTCTATTACTTCTCTGTTAGGATATTTTAATGCCAGAGCAGATCCAATTGTACAGCTAGGCTTTCGAGCACTTCTGCCCTCTTAAAAGTTTACAAACGATGTTACTTATGGCCATGGATCAGTAGGATCGATAAATACACTGCTGCCGTTTGTACTGAGCTAATGAAAGCATTCAACACCGCGAAGAATGAGCTCTGCTTCCAAACACTTTGAGCTGATTCACTTCTGTGGCTGCGCTTGGTTACATGGGGCCAGGGCTGTAAGTGCAGGATGCAACACTAAATACTCTGCCCTTATTGTTACTTCAGCTGGCCCATTGGCTGTCATGTCAGGTTCAATCCAAAGGGCCCAGGGAAGATGAATTATGAAATAATATTAATTATTTGGCCTTCTATGCCACTGTCCGGCCAACCTCACCGAGATCTTCACTCATAACAGACATGTCAGGAGGCAGAATCACTATGCACAGAGCTGTCTAGGGTGCACCACTGCCCTCTGCTGCATGGAATTAGAACTCCTCACATATGTATCCAAGGCCCTATGCAGCTACTGGGTAAAAGAGAATCCTTTCTCTCAGGTGCCAGGGAGCTGGACTTTGGGAGGAAATGTATCTATCCTTGCTGTTGCTGTGAAGTTCTGAATGGCCAAAGAGCATGACACAGATGGCGTGATCACAGGTCTGTTCAAGAATTAACTTTATGAATAAAAGTAAGCACAAAAGAAGGGAATTAGTGGCAGAGGCAAAAATATGACCCAGGAGTCCTGACTCCCAGGGACTTTGCCTTAAGACCACACAGCCACCTGCCTGAATGATATTTATGGCATAGGTCTACTGGTGTCTCCCTGCCATTGGTTAAAAGATTCATCCACCATTTTCAAAAAAAAGGTCCCAATTACTCTTGGAGGCGAGGAAAGGGTTAATCCCAGGCAATTCATTCTGGACCCAGTCCACTGGTCTGTGTTTGGCACCTCACCCATGCTGAAAAGGTGGCCCATTCTGCTTCCCGCTGTCCCGTGTCTTCAGAGCAGGTTAATGGTGAGGAACATCCGGGAATTTGACAGGGTCTCTTCCTGACATACAAGACACACGCTGATCATGTGCAGTCCGCAGTTGGTACAAAACTTAATCTTCTGCATCATTCTGAGGGCTGCTTAAGTGTCTGTAATAAGGAACTGAGTGCCCAACAATTCCTATTTCCTGTTACTGATTACCGGGAAGTAACACACCCTACAACAGCAACAATTGCCCTTTACTGGCTGGACATCATATAGAACACATCCTGCAGGTTCCTTCTCTTGCATGGCCCTTGCGTGGCATCACGCGAGGACTTCTGCACACAAGCTTAGTTGGCTGAGATATTCCCGGCATAGGAATTTCTCTTCCTCTTGCAAATGAACATGCCCAGGGGACTAGTGTCAGAGAGGTGGTAGCTGGTGTTAGTCTGTTTCAGCAAACACAACTGGGAATGGCTCTCTTGTACCATAAGCAATTCCCCCCTTTCGGTATTCTCTCCTTCTCACTGTTGCAAGTGGGTTGCATCCACCGGGAATGAAGCAGCATTGGCGTGACACTCCTCATGCCATATGTATGTACAAAGCCCTGCTGCCTGATTCGTTCACTTCATGCATCGGACAAAGCGAGATGCAACGCACAAAAGCTTATCCCCTAATAAATGGGTGTCTTTGGGGGGCGTTTGCACAAGGGAATAGGAGAATACTGTAGGAACCATGAGACCGCTGGTCCATCTACCCCCGTAACATGTCTCTGACAAGGACTGGCATCTCCTACTCTAGAAGAAGGCTGAAGAGAGCCCGTATTAGACCATTACTCAATAATAGACCCAATTGACAAGCAACATTATCTCTGGGGGTGCACCTCGGGTTGTGGGGAAAAAATTGGTTGAGAAAAAAAACCCACCACAGCACAAAAAAAAGAGGCATTGTGTCTTTAAAGCCCCATGCTCACCAGACGTGGCAGAAGGGAAATGTCCCAAGCGGCCTTCCAGCCAAGAAAAACAGAAAATACTGGACATTTTACAAGTTCGGTATTTTCTGTTGTTTTTTTTTTTTACTAGATAGAGGCCATGAATACCGGACACCTGGCAACCCTAAGTTCACTTTTATCTTGTTGCTTCAGTAATAGCTGGCGCAAATGAGTTTTCAAGACAGGCAGCCAAGCCCTCATTTTTGTCAGTCCTTTCCCTGACTCCTTTTAGCCATTTTTGGGGGCCCAGAATGCCCCTCCCCTGCTCCACCATGTTTTGCTGCAAACTTTCCAAAATTGTCCACCCAGATCAGGTCTGGAAATTGTTACCTGGAAGGTAAACGCTCTGAGCTAAGGAAACCAGGGGAGTTTGAATAGAAACGCTTGAGCAACTCTAACTATGGCTGTCACCATTTTTGAATGAGTTGCTACTCCAAGTTTGACTAACAAATGGCTCTCATAATGAACATGATTTCTCTCAGGTGCCTTACCAGGGCTTAGCATGTGCCCAGATGAATTGGAGGAAGTGTGGATTTCCCAAGGGAGCGTTTCTATATATACACACACACATACACCCGTATAGATCTATTCATAAATACTACCCGTTTCTGTGTTTGTCTGTTAGATGGAGTCGGCTCGGAGACACGGCTCATTTTGCCAAGCTGTCACTCACTGTTTTGTTCATTACGAGGAAATGAACTCCATTCCCAAGCATCCAGGGGACAGAGAGTAATTGGGTTCTCAGAAGCCTTTTCACTTAATTTACTCAACTTGTATTTATTTCTTATAGAATTAGGTTTTAGTGGCTGATGGACAGGACATCAGAAAAAAAATGAAGGCAAATGGATAGGGTAATAAACGCTAGAGAAAAATGATCCCTCTCACTGTCTCTTTATATCCACCCTATTTCTTTCCTTCACTCTATCTTGCTCCTTTTGCTCCCTCTCCCCTCTTTCATTGCAGAGTTGACCACATCTCTGATATGAAGAGTGATCCCTTAGCACAAATATCTGGTTTATAACATGACTCAGTGGGATTCATGAGAAGAGACACTATTATCCAGGTGGCATCCCAATATGAAAAGAGTTAACATTCAGCACTTAAATTGGATAGTAGTAGGCGCTGGAAAAAATCCCTAAAACATCAGGGAGAGACAGGTTGTATCAATACACAGAGACAAGTTAGATCCGTGGCTACACAGATCACAGCAAGAGAAGGGCAGGGTAGCTGGCTAGCGAGACAGACTGACAACTGAACAAACAATTATTGCTCGTTAAATCCTCTCTCTAATTCCCCTGCCAATGGATGCCCTATGTCAGGGGCCTCCAACCTTATTAAGCATGAGATCCCTTTTTTTGAATTTAAGTGCAAGATCGACCTCAAACCCAAATACCCTGCCCCGTCTCCTTCCTGCCCCTTTGAGGCCCTGCTCACTCAGTTCTCCCTTCCTCCTTCCCCCCGTTTTCCCTCCCTTTCACCAGGCGGGGGCAGCAGGTTCTGGTCTTGGGCTAAGGGGTCTGGAGTGTGAGAGGGGCTCTGAGCTGAGCCTGGGCAGGGCGTTGGGGTGCAGGAGGGGGTTCAGGGTACAGGCTTTGTGAGGGAGTTGGGTCCAGGGGATCAGGGATTTGGGGACGGGGGGGGTTCAGGGTACAGGCTCTGTGAGGGAGTTGGGTCCAGGGGGATCAGGGATTTGGGGGCAGGAGGGGGTTCAGGGTACAGGCTTTGTGAGGGAGTTGGGTCCAGGGGAGCAGGGGTTTGGGGTGCAGCAGGGGGTTCAGGGTACAGGCTCTGTGAGGGAGTTGGGTCCATGGGGATCAGGGGTTTGGGGTGCAGCAGGGGGTTCAGGGTACAGGCTCTGTGAGGGAGTTGGGTCCAGGGGGATCAGGGGTTTGGGGTGAAGGAGGGGGTTCAGGGTACAGGCTCTGTGAGGGAGTTGGGTCCATGGGGATCAGGGGTTTGGGGTGAAGGAGGGGGTTCAGGGTACAGGCTCTGTGAGGGAGTTGGGTCCAGGGGGATCAGGGATTTGGGGGCAGGAGGGGGTTCAGGGTAAAGGCTCTGTGAGGGAGTTGGGTCCAGGGGGATCAGGGATTTGGGGGCAGGAGGGGGTTCAGGGTACAGGCTCTGTGAGGGAGTTGGGTCCAGGGGATCAGGGATTTGGGGGCAGGAGGGGGTCCAGGGTACAGGCTCTGTGAGGGAGTTGGGTCCAGGGGGGATCAGGGATTTGGGGGCAGGAGGGGGTTCAGGGTACAGGCTTTGTGAGGGAGTTGGGTCCAGGGGATCAGGGATTTGGGGGCAGGAGGGGGTCCAGGGTACAGGCTCTGTGAGGGAGTTGGGTCCAGGGGGATCAGGGATTTGGGGGCAGGAGGGGGTTCAGGGTACAGGCTTTGTGAGGGAGTTGGGTCCAGGGGGATCAGGGTACAGGCTCTGTGAGGGAGTTGGGTCCAGGGGGATCAGGGATTTGGGGGCAGGAGGGGGTTCAGGGTACAGGCTCTGTGAGGGAGTTGGGTCCAGGGGGGATCAGGGGTTTGGGGTGAAGGAGGGGGTTCAGGGTACAGGCTCTGTGAGGGAGTTGGGTCCAGGGGGATCAGGGGTTTGGGGTGAAGGAGGGGGTTCAGGGTACAGGCTCTGTGAGGGAGTTGGGTCCAGGGGGATCAGGGTACAGGCTTTGTGAGGGAGTTGGGTCCAGGGGATCAGGGATTTGGGGGCAGGAGGGAGTTCAGGGTACAGGCTCTGTGAGGGAGTTGGGTCCAGGGGGATCAGGGGTTTGGGGTGGAGGAGGAGGTTCATGACTGGGGCAGGGGTTCGGAGATGGCTCCAGCTGGGCATTGCTTACCTCAGGTGGCTCCTGGGTGGTGGAGCAGTGGGGCTAAGTCAGGCTCCTCCCTGCCCTGGCCCTGCACAACTCCCAAAAGCAGCCAGCAAACTCCATCCATACCGAGCCCTGTTGTGCCCCCTCCCCCATTCTGTGGAGACAGAATACAGGATGGGGGGCACCCTGACATCAGCACCCCCTCCTCTCCCTTCCCTGTGCTTCCCAGCAAGCAGGAGGCTCATGGGGGGGAGAGGCAGCTCCAAGGCAAAGGGCAGGAGATAGCAGCAGTGTGGGGAGGGGCAGCTGAAGTGCTGGCACTTGACAGCCTCCTGGCCAAACCCATGAGGATCACCTGTCAGAGCCTCCAAGATCTACTAGTAGATCCCGAGTTACTGCTTGGTGGCCACGGCCCTATGCCATGAACGCTGCATGAAGCACGACCCCAGCATGACAGGGGCAAGACAGAGAAACAAAGAATCTCCCTGTGGCCCAAGGGATACATTTGCCGTAAGGAATTCAGCGCTAAAAGGAGGGGGTCCCAGTTCTAACAGGACTTTGCTCTTCTCTGGCACTTCCTGCTGGTGAATATGGACACATATCCAAGAGCTGCTGGTTGGCATTGTGCTATGCACCACAGCTGCTTGGAAATTCATGGGAGCAGCCAGGATACACATCAAATCCCCCCATTCCAAAAAATGCAGGCACCTACCACATGGGCGAAAGTAGACTCTCCAGCCACCTGGAACACTGCCTCACCAATTCCAGTTTCGGTACCTTCTCAGCAAAGGGTCTGCCCAGAACTACTGGATCCCACTAGGACCATGGTGGCTCTTTGGCCAGTTGAGTGTGGCTAGCTCAGAACTAGTTCACTTCAGGACTGGTTGGACACCATGGCACTAGCAAAATGCAGGACTATGTAGCACTTTAATGCTATGCCATGGCACTAGGACTTTGTTCTGGACGTGCAGAGCTGGTCTGAAGACAGGGTGTGCTCTACGTCTGAACCTAGCCTTGCTGATCATCATTATTTCTCCTGCGGTCATGTGCAAGTGATTTGGTCCGAGACGAGGGCCTCATTCCACGAGTGGGTGCGGGTCTGCTTGGAGAGGGAGTGTGGTGGGGAGAGACAAAGGACTTCACCCTAGACACCCTTGTAAACCAACGTGTGGTGGTGCTTCATACAGCGAACGAGGCACACTAGACAGAGGGGGCCCTAGTTTATCAGGGAGAGGAAGAAGGGGGAGCTGTAGCTGAGAGCAGAATGGGCTGAAGAGGAATTCAATGACCAAGGAAGGAAATGATGCCAGGACTAGAGATTTCTGTTCCCATGTCTGGGAAAGGGCATGGTCTAGTGCAGTGTTTCTTAAACTTTTTAAGACTAAGGAACACCAAACAATTTTTTTTTATGAGCAACACCAAGGATTTTTTGTTGAGAAAAAAAAAAGAGGGGTCGGGGGGTCAGAGGGAAAGTGATTGAGCCAAAAAAAAAAAGCGGCCATTTTGAACTCCATTGTTCTCCTCGGCACACCTCCGACTGCCTCGCGGCACACCAGTGTTCCCCGGAACACAGTTTAAGAAACACTGGTCTAGGGGCTGGAGTCAGGATCTCTGAGTGTATTCCCAGCTCTGCCGTTGGCCGGCTGTGTAATTTTAAATGAGCACTCCCCCACTTCTGTGCCTCACATTCGACACCTGAGATACTGCCCCAGCCTGCCCTAGAGAGAGGTGCTGGGAGATTCGTTTAAGTCGATGCACGCCTCGTGCTCCCCAGACGGTCAGGAATGCCAACAGATGCTTATCGGAGGACGAAAAGATTCTATCCCCCACCAACCTGTCCAACCTTATGCCAGCAGAGAGAGGGGAATGTCACAGGATGGCTAATTAAACCTCATTATCTGTATTTTGGCAGGCCGGGACCGGCTTTCCTGAGTCGAGCATAAGCCGCTTGCCTCTTCGGTTGCCCGCCAGTCAGGGCTTACCAGCTGGGAGTTCGCGTTCTTGAATCATCTCCCTGCTGCGATGTTCCCGAGCCGGGCAAGAAACACATGGGCATGAAAGGGAGTCTCTGGGCAGAGACTGAAGAAGCTGACATGCTTCCGAAAGGATCGGAGGGAGGGTTTTACATATATAAATGAAGGAGGGAGGGTGAGAGCTGGCAGAGCCAGAGAGCACAAGTGGAAACAGGGTGTTTAGTGACACAGAATCAGATGGCGAGAAAAAGTGAAACTGTCCATCTCGGGTGGGGGTTGGGGGAAGGACCATGCTCCATCTTCGGTGGAAAAAGGAGCGATCTGGCCTATTGCCCCTCACCTCCACTGCCTCCAGGCCCAAGCTACGGAGGACCGACATGCAGAAGCAGCAGAAACAGGCAGTTCCTGTCTAGACCGAGCTAAAGGAGTCATCGATTCTATGCCCAGTGATAGGCGGAGGGGTCGCATGGCTGGTAGCACAGTGCCTGGTGAGACAGGACCCTAGGCTTCTAGGAAGCAGCATAGCTTAAGTGGAGAGCTCTGGGATGTCCAAATTACCCAACGTGTACAGCTCAGCAACATTAAGCAGCTGCTTTCAGTCTATGAAAGGTCTAAATGATGTCAGGGAACTAAGCCATCGTCCCTCCCGAGAGCCAAGGTCCACGAAACCTGCATGGTGCCATTTGCTGCCAAGGCCGTGGCTTGGCACGAAGAAAAGCCACGTGACGGCAGGGAGGCAGGGCCCGGAGGAAGTGCATAGCTTTGACACGGCCGGTGGCATTATAAATTATGCAGCTGTCTTCATCCATTATTCAGCATAATTTATTTTGAACATCTAGATCAGCAGTTTGTGGGGTAAAAAAACAAGAATGTAAAATATTAGAAGACCTACCAGCAAGAAAGGAAGGCAGGGGGAGAGAAGGGAAATGCTGGACTGGACGGCCAGTCATTAATCAAACACGGGCTGTGAGATGAAAGGCGGAGAAGGAGCAGCTGGGAAGCCACTTCCAGTAATAAGAAGAGCTCCAATTTCCCTGTGTTCCGTGTGGAGGGGTGTTTGATAAGGAAATCTACATCCACGCAGAGGGGTTCAGCACAAGACGTGGATGAAGCCTCTCTCGCCCACAGGTTCCTAAAGCACTTGAGCTGCCAGAACTTAGCAAACAGCCCCTTGGGTTGAGATTTGAACTGAATTTGCTCCCCTCACATGCACGACCCCTTTCGGGAGTCACAGTCTGGAACGGTGGGAGTCTCCCTTCTTGGTTTTGGGAACCCTGTTTTGGAGCTCTCTTTGGGGGTATGTCTACACTATATGGCTCCATCGATGGAGCCATGTAGTTGAGCTTTGTAGACATAGCAAAATGAAGCGGCGATTTAAATAATTGCCGCTTCATTTACATCGAAATGGCTGCCGCGCTGTGCCGATCAGCTGTTTGGTGGCACAGCATGATAGTTTGGATGTCCCTCAATCGACATCAAAAGCCTTTGTCGACCGCCCCGGTAAACCTCATTCCACGAGGCATAACGGAGCGGTCGACAAAGGCTTTTGATGTGGATCGCGGAGTGTCCAGACTACTGCACTGTGCCGCCAAACAGCTGATCAGCACAGCGCGGCAGCCATTTTGATGTAAATGAAGTGGCTATTATTTAAATCGCTGCTTCATTTTGATATGTCTACAAAGCTCATCTACATGGCCCTGTCGATGGAGCCATGTAGTGCAGACATACCCTGGGAGTGCTTGGGGACACCACGTTTTACACCATCAAACAGGAGCCTTTTGCACTGGGAAAGCTTGCACTCTTGTCCAGTCAGGGGACAGAAATGATGCCAGCTGATTTTCATCCTGCTCTGATGAAATAGGGGTTAAACCCAGCCCTGGGAGAGGGCTGGGACCATGGGCCAATCAGAAGAGGTCTAAAGACAGCCAATCAGGGCCTGGCTAGGCCTATAAGAAAGGCTGCTGGAGAGGAGGAGCACACACACCCTTGCTCCAGCTATGGAGCAGGAAGCATCTGGATGCCTGGTTGGTTAGAGAAGGTACTTGAGACAGAGCCATGCTGGGGACCTCTGGCCAGGCAAACTCCCAGGCTGAGGCCTTGCTCTCAAGGCCTGAGGATACTAAGGCTGCAGGAAGCAGTCAGGGCACGAAAAGGCAGCAGATTCACACTGCCATGCCAATGACAGGCTGCAATTTGCCCCTGAGGCAGGGGGTAGATGACGACTGGCAGTGGGTCACTGAGGCAAGGTGGGTGTAGTGGTCTGGGAGGGGTGGACCCCCGAGTGCAGGAGCACTGCTGGGGGTCAGTATCAGGAGGGAAGGGGCACTATGGGCCAGGAGGGGCACAGGTCCTGGAGTAGCACAGAAGACAGGTAACTGAGGGCAAAACACCAGCCAACAGGGGGCGCTCCAGGGCTGGAAGAGCTAATTCCCAGATAGACCAGCAGAAAGCGCTGCAGCGTGAGTGCGCGAATCGTTACCGACTCGTGTGGCCAATCCAACGTAGCCAGCACAGCTTGCGGAGTGAATTACAAATAGTTTGCAGTTAATCCCGGAGCGTTTGCAACATGCATATCTACTCCTGGAGTCATTTCCAATAATTAATACTTTTAAGCAAACAGCAACTTGGCGGTGGACATTGCCCAAGCTGGAACATGAGGAATTCAATGAATAAATTGCTCAGCATGATTTGTTCAATTCTAACACACACCGAGTCGTGGAGAAGCAGCCACCTCTGAGCTACGGTGATATCGGCAGCTCTCCAGCCCACACAGAGCAACAGACCAAAGTGGGGGAAGGTTGTCTAAGAAGAATGGCAAATCTTCTTCCATTCTGAAAAAACGTCGCAGGGTCAGCCTAGTGCAGGGTGGATGTGGCCTTGCTTTGCACCCCACGGCTCTCGATTATCTGCCTCAGAAAGGCTGGAGGTATGAGCCGGCTCGGATAGGGTTTCAGTCTGGAACTCAGCCCCCAGCGCAGCGGGTGAGAGATGCAGAGGGAGCAGCTTTGAAATGAGACACGCTCAATGGGGATCCTGCCTCTCCCCACCCCCAGACAAAGGCACAGCTTTGGATCTCAGTTGCATGCCGCACTGTGCACTGGGACGCACCGCAAAGCTGTGCTAAGGAAGAGGGCATTGCTGCTGCACATCCGGGGGCCAGGAGGCACAGAGGTGGGGGAGTCTCTCAAAGGACACAGGAGCGGCTGGAAGGTCAAAGGCCTACGCACCCCCGATGATACACCCTGACCATACACCTCGCGTCTTCCTGAACCATCCTGCGTGCCCAACTCGCCGCTGCGCTCCCACTATAGAGCCCTGGCTAGCAAATCCCCCGAAGAACAAACTCCCCTTTTCATTGGGGCTTTGGCATCCCAGGCATTAATGCAAGCCCAGCATGTCCCTGCACTGATTGGCATGGGTCACACCCACACTACACAGACCCACATGCGTGTCATCAGGCAGCAGTTGGGACGCTCTGTCGCTGCGGGGAGATGCAGTGGAGTCTAGGGGCGGGTTGAGGGGTGGAATGACCAGAAATGGGGCCTGCATTCAAAGCCCAGGGATGCTCCCTCTTTGCACAGACAATACCCAATGCAGCGGGGCACTGTGCCTTGTAAGCAGTACTAATGGGGCTCCACTCCCTGTGGGTATCTGGCCAGGGCAGAATGCCCTCCCCTGCACACAGAAGCGACAGTGTCACAAACAAGGCGATGGCCTTGCTGCCCAGCTCTAAGAGGTGGCACAGCTTCCCTCGTGCACACGACTCTCCCTGCTCGCCATCACGCTGAGCATTGGCTCGCCCTGCTTCACCTAGACAGAGCCTGCTCGGTGGTAAAATGACATCCCAGAGGGGATCCTGGTACATCCTCCAAGCGAGACAGCCTCGGCCCTTGTGTGGTGGATTCCAAACCCCCATCCCTAAATAACTCGGATAATACCTGGCAGTTCTCTGGCAGCTTCCCACTTTCTTTCTCACAGTGCTGGGCAGGCTTTTGATTCCTACTCGCAGAGCTGCTATGTGGCAGGGGCATTGTCTTATTAGCACAGGAGGGTCATGGAAGAGGAGGAGAGGAGTATGGGAATCGCAAGTGTATGGGATGCCATGGGAATATTTAGAGAGGAAACATGACTGCTCTTCTCTTGCAGAATCAATATGAGTCTTGTTTTGTATCCTTCAAACCTGCAGGGAGCCATTGGATCCAGTTATGAAGAGCAAGTTTTGTTTGCAGAAGTAAAAATAAAAAGATGTTTCTATTGTCAGCTTATTAAGGCACCTGAGGCTCTCCCTAAACACACACACACACACACACACACACACACTCTCTCTCTCTCTCTCTCTCTCGCTCTCTCTCTCTCTCTTTCTCATCGTCATGGTACCAAGGAACTCACCTGCAAGCAGAATCTTAGCATGGTAAGCTTTGTCATGCCTGGTCCCTCACAGCTCTTCACGGAGCTCTTGTCTAGGCAAATGGCACAGGGATGTCCACTCAAGTCAAAGTGGAAAGTCAGGTCAGCTTGGTCTGGGAAAGCCACCGCCATTGGCAAGCTGGAGAAAATTTAGTCAGTCTAGAGCATTCAGATCTAGTTCTGCAGGCGGCAGCTTTGGAAGGGGAGGGAACGGGAAGGAGAGGTGGGCAATCGGTTTGCGGGATCCATGCCCAAACAAGAGAACGCTGTAGGGGGAAGGGAACAGTCCGCTTTTTGAAGTTTGCAGCTGCTTCTTGACCCAGGCTGGAGCCCTCAGCACGGATGGATGAGAGGTATCGCTGGGACATCAGTCCAAGTGACAAGGTTCCCTCAGCTCTGTCTGTCATAGGGACAATTTAGCTGAACTCCTAAGAAGCTGAATAGTCATGGGAGGAGGAGGGAAGGCACCATGCAAGGCTTGCATCCTGATAAAGGTCATCGTGGACAAGATTGGTTGGAGAAAATGATGTCCTGGAGCAACTCATTACACCGGCTGCCTGGGAAGGGCATCTGTGCTTGCGGTTAGCCATTTCTCAAGCTGTCACTACCAAAGCCATAAGTTAGCAAAGTCCCCTTTTCTCTGGATAATCCCCAGGGGTGAAGGTGATTCACTGGACGTGAGCAATACAGATGTGTATAGCCCATCTCCAGGGGACACAAGACACGGAGCCGAGTTATCACTGGCTCACAGGAGGAAAATAAGTTTGCTCGATTTTTCCATCACTACTCTGTGTATGCACATCAGAGACCAGCACAAGATCGGTTTCCACTCAAGCATATTTTGGCTCAGATCCCCTCACTTGTAACAAAGCTCTCTTCTCCCCAGCTTCTGCAACCCTCTACATACACTAAGCTGACTTTCAAAACTTTAATGAGCCCAGATGGTTCCATAAAATGTAAATATAGTCATAAAAATACAAGTGAAACCCTCCCAGTAATTACATTTTGATTTACAATGTCCGGGGAGGATTCAACTGAATTGCACTTAACCCAGCGAATTTACCATCCTGACTCTGCAGATGTGTCTGTAAACTTTCCTTGCTCCATTCATCTATCTCAAAAGATCTCTTTGGGGGGTCTTTCCTGATCCGTCCTCCCTGTGATCCTGCAGACCATTGTAAAAGGGCAGAGTTGCACTGAAGGAGCTGATGACAAAGTGAAAGTAATTAACATGGTGCCGGGTTCCTTCTTCAAAAGGTGAAGGGGTCGAGGAAGCGCTGTGATAGCATTTTTGTAAATGTCAATTTAGCAAATGAATTTCTACTCTGGGGTAAACATTTTTGGCCACCCACAAAAGAAAAAGGGAAAACATCATGGGTTTCACCAGGTCTGCAGAGCAGCATGAATCTGGAAAAGATGTAAAGCCAGAAAGGTCACCTACTGCATAAGCCAAGCCATAGAACTTCACCTGGTAAGCATTCAACCTTCCCCACTGTTCATGTAAATGCAACCAAGCCTATAACTTGATGCTTTTTCTTTTGGATTCAGACAGACTTTTCCTTTGGCTTTGGCTCCATTGGACCGCACACGCTCCCTTGCTCTGAGCTGATGGAATCCAAAAACGGAAGATAAAATTCAATCAAAACAACAAAGCTTCACCTAGATTCACAAATGAACCTGGAGGAAACCTAGGCACATTGCATGATTTCAACACTAAACCAAACCACAACTCCACTCCATTTTGGAAATTGAGCTCAAGTTGACCTGAAACTGGATCTAGGTTCCAGAGGGATGCCCCCATCAAAAATTCCTTGAATTTGGGGACATTCTGGATCTCAAGACTGTAGGCTGTACTGTAGATCCATTTTTTCCAGTCTCATTACAAAATGTCAAAGCAAACCCAAAGCCAAATGAACCCGATCATCAGGTTTTGATGCGACCATCGCACATAGCTCTAACAAACGCCTCTAAAACTGTGGCTCCCAAGTCTACTTGATGGCACCATCCTGCTTTGGGTCTGTAGTAGCTTACATCCTGCCTCCCATCCCATATTTACCTATGCTGATAAAAACCCCATAACTCTCACTGTATATGAAATCAGTAAGATGTGGATTCAAACAGACCAATGATCCGTTGTAATAAGAGCAAAAGCAAAACTGTGATTGTGGTCGATGCTTACAATTAAATGTGCCCACCACATTGTCACAAACAGATGAACAGAGACGTCACCAAATGCGTATCATGCTATGAAGCTTAACAGAAACCCATCAATATGCACAGTGCCATCTGGGGACTGGATATGTCTGAAGGAATCAGCTTTGCCACTTATTCACTGCTGTAGGCAAAATGTACCCCGAAATCATCTCTCACACCCCCTGAATGCATTCTGTGGCCCCTCATGAAGGATGCCCCCCAGTTTGAGAGCCTCTGCTCCAAACCAATGAGCAATCATTCACAGAGTCTCCAAATGACTAGTGATCGGAGTGGGGGTAGGAGAAAGACGACCAATGTGTAAATTTGCCACCATGGTTATGAGAGTCCCTGACGCAAAGATGGTGATAAGGTTTGCAATGTCAACACACAGACTTTTTCCCTTCTTTGTTTTAGCTGGGAGCCCTATGCAACCATTACAGCAAAGGAGAGCCCTCTGTAGGTTGGTTGAGGGAACCTAAGATGGCTGCCAACAAAAAGGTTTCAGAGTGTGACATTGATCAAATCGGCTTCTCTCAAGCTTGGGTTAATGTGGCCATGCTGTTGACACTGTTGCCTCTGGGTTCTTGACTCTGTTAGAAAAAGTGTTGAAATAATAAGTACTCATGTGGCAAACAAATGATCCGAACAATGGAGGCAGTGGTGCTGAGCCACAAGCCAAGGTGCAAGAGGTGGCAAAAACAACCCCATATGGTTGGTAAAAGAGAATTAGGGCCTGATCCAAAATCTATTGATATCAAAGGGAGTCACTGCCTTGACTTCAGTGGGCTTTGGATCAGGTCCTATCAATAGGCAATACAAAGGTATTGTGGCCCGCACCCTGAATCCAGCCCACCAAACCACCAGATCCAGCCTGCGGCCATTGTCACATGGCCCAGCAGGACTCTCAAGCAGACTCCTCATCCTCTGCACCCTTACATGCTGCTCAAAGTGGCCAACTAAGGAGGCCATGTTCTCTCTGAGCACCATGAGCCCTGGGATGGGGGGGCTTTGCGTGCTGTCCCTGACACGAGCACAATCTCACAGCTCCCATTGGCTGGAAACCAGCCAATGGGAGCTGCCTGGGCCATGCCTGTGATGAAGGCTGTGTGCAAAGCCTGCCCCCACCCCAGGGCTCATATCACTCAGAGAGTACGTGCCCCCCCTCCAGACAGCTGCTTTCAGCAGCAAGCAGAAGTGCGAAACGCAGGGAGCCTGCCTGACAGTCCGCTGGGCTGCTGGCTGGGAACAACCTAGGTAAGTGCCTCCTAGCCAGAGCCTTCACCTGACAACCCAGCCCCTCCTCCCCAACCTTTTGCTCCACCTCTGCCCCAGGTCACAACCCAAGCCCTGTGCTCCACTGCTTCATTTACATTCAACAACAACAGCAATTAAAAAGTGAGAAAAGAGAGCAAACCACCTTTTTTTCAGTTTACAAAAAAAAAATCTGAGATTTAAAACTTTCATTTTGATTCAGGACAAGACATTTTTTACTGACATTTCAAAAAAATCCCACTTGACGGGAAAACCATGTCGGGCCCAGCCCTCGCGCTGACCAGGCATTCTGAGGAAGAATCCCGCTTCCTGCTTGTGGGGCGACGGAAGAAGACTGATGGCAGGAAGCTGGGTGCAGTTGAGCACCCCAAAATGAGGCCAATGCCATAGGGTAAATCATGATGTCATTAAGGAGACTGAACCGGTTTCAACCGGCCATTTTAAAATATGCCAGTGTCCGCCTCAGCTCAGCACTGGAGTGTGCTGCACCCAGGCAGCCAGCGGAGTATAATTTTGAAGTGAAAGCTCCCAATCTGGGTACTCCACCTGAAATCATATTTCGAGAAGTTAAAAACCAGTGTTACTTAACAGCCACCCCTCAACCTCCTCTCTGAGAAAAATGTCAGCCCTCTCCAGGCAGCATTAGAGCTTATCTCCATGGGAACACTCAAGAAGGTTAACCCAAATTAATTATTAAAATGGCTTAATTAAGATCTATTAAGCCCCTGTGTAGACACTCTTCTTCAGAACTAATTTGGTTGACTTAACGCATGTGAATTAAGACCAAGTGAAGTAAGGTTCCTGCATATTCTGAATGAGAACATCCAGACAGTTTTAATCTGATTTAACTAATCTCTTCTATGTTCACGCTGCTCATTAATTCACATTATTTTTCCCTTAAGGAATGAGTCAGGAACTGGGCTTGCCCCACGTTCCTACTTGCCCCTTTGATATCCATAGGGGTCCCTCACTTTGTAACAGGTATGGGCCAACATAGAGGTCCTTAGATTTACAAGGCCCTTCACAATGATGTTACACTGGTGCCTCTGCGCCCAATGGCAGCTGGGGGTGGGGAACAATGATTTTTTAGAGGTGTGATTTTATAACCTTAAGCAACACACTCATGAAATATTTTTTAAACAAATTTTAGACTCGGGCCCTGTCGACTCACACAGTAAATTCAGAAACTGACAGTATGTTCCTGGGGTGGGCAAATGCCTGTTAAATAGCTCCATTCCCACTGGAATGGCTCGCTCACAGGTTCAGTGATCTGCTAACAGCTCTGGCAGGCTTTTTTTGTTTTCATTTTTAAGTTAACTAGATCCTCGCTGGAGGAAGCAGAACCACAGATCAGGGGTCGGCAGAGGCGGAGGGTGAACATTACGACCATAAGACATTAAGTAGTGTCCCATGCAGCTGCATATTCTGCATATGGGTAAGGACGGTCCTGTTGCCCAAATTTGGAAGGCCCTTCAGTGCCTCATGAAAACTGCAGCTGACTGCTAACCCCGCTCCTTTAGGGAAATTCAAATTCAGAGTCCAGACTTTGGACATCTCTACTTCTTAGGAGACTCATAGGCAGAAGCAGATGTTGCCGTCACACTCTTAGGAAAGAGAGTGACCATCTAGCTTATGCTCCTGCCTAAAACGGTAGTGTCAGTCCTCATTTATGATCTTTCCCCACATTACTCTATACCGGGGCGGGCAATCATTTTTGACTAGGGGCCATTTCAGACATTTTGGAAGTGGCCCAGAAGGGGTGGGGCCTGGACACTTCCCTGCCTCCCTGCTCACAGACTCTGATTGGTCTTTGGGTGGGGGAGCGCGTGAAGTCTTTGCCTCTGCCCCCTTTCCCCTAGAGATCCGCCAGTTGTTCTGAACAGCTGGAGGTTCCCTCTAGGCGCCCGCACACCAGGTGGTGGAAGGATACTTTGCATGCTCCCTCCTCCCCTGCCCCCAGGTCAATTGGGGCCTGGGGTAGGGGGAGCATGCAAAGTCTGCCCCTGTCCTGCAAGGGAGCACCGCTCTGAAAGTCACTTGCCAGCTGAGCAGCAGCTGGCCGTTGACCCTAAGCGCTGCACCCCTTGCAGGGCAGGAGGAGACTTTGTGCATTCCCCCTGCTCCCAGGCCAATCAGGGCTTGGAGGCGAGGGGAGTCTCCTCCCACCCTGCCCCCATCCTGCAAGGAGCGCATGGTGCTTCTACGTGCTGCGCACTCCTGGCAGGGCAAGGGCAGGGTGGGAGGACTTTTCACACGCTTTGCCCTGCCCCCAGGCTCTGATTGGTCTGGGGATAGGGGGGAGAGCAAAGTCTCTTGCTCCCTGCCCTTTGGCGCGCGGTGCTTAGAGTCAACCACCAGGGTTGACTCTAAGCCTGCGCTCTGATTGGCCTGGAGACAGGGGGAACATTAGGATACAAGTGGGCAGGGTCAACCCGCTTGGGGGGCAGGATCTGGTCTGCAGAGGCCTTTTTGCCCACCCCTGCTCTATACCAATCATGAAAGGAGCTGAAGCAACATCCTGGCCTTTAAAATTGCCGTAGATGACTCAGATCACGCGCTTCACTCAGGATAGCAACACAGTCAGAAACCTGTCTGTTTCAACTGTGAAAAAGTTCCCCTGGGGGACTGGCCAATATGTGATTTGTAACCCCATCAGCCAGTGGTGAGACTTTTTATTTCCCATCCAGTTATTGCCCAGAGAATTATCCAGTTCAAATGCATTGCTTGAGTTCCCCTGAGCTGCTACCAAGCGTATTGATTTAATCTGTCACTAAAATCAGCTTCTCACCCAGGGTACTAACATAGGGGCGAGCCTCAGATTCACCGGCGTGGAAGCTTTACTTTGTTATTAAGTAAACTGGTTAAAAACCCAGGATGGACACAATATGGACACCAGCACGGCTTTTGTTACATTGAACCATGCCACCCTAATCAATCAGAACACTTTGAGGAAGTCAACAACCTAGTGAAAAACTGGCAAATTGTCAGCATTTGGACTTGCCGTATGTCTTGGATAAAGTTCCTCAGTCCAATAATAATGATTAATATTGCATTAGCATGAGATCAGATCCCCATTATTCTAGACATGGTTCAAATACAGTGAGGCACCTTCTCTGACGGAAAGAGCTTGCCAACTAAAGAGACAAAGAGCGGCAAAGGTTGAGAGAAAAGTAAGAAGCCAGAGCATCAAAGCCCGTAACAGAACTCAGCTCTCCTCTCCTACTAGACTAACTGCCTCTAACAATCATAGAATCCCAGGGTGGGCAGAGACCTCAGGAGTCATCAAGTCCGGCCCCCTGCCCAAAGCAGGACCAACCCAACTCAATCATCCCAGCTGGGACTTAAAAA
Source organism: Pelodiscus sinensis (assembly GCF_049634645.1). Lineage (NCBI taxonomy): Eukaryota > Metazoa > Chordata > Testudines > Trionychidae > Pelodiscus > Pelodiscus sinensis. The sequence continues at coordinate 15,584,394 of NC_134736.1, forward strand.
CCTCTAGGGATGGATAGTTTTTCCTTATGGATAGTTATATCCAACCTAGACCTCCCCCACTTCAACTTGAGATTATTGCTCCTTTTTCACAGATGCAAAATGGGCTGGAAGACAACTGAAGAGTCACAACAATGGCTGGCTGACCCAAAGATCCATGCAAGGTGGAAATGATGTAAAAACAAGGGTGTAAACATTGAAGTATTAATATCTGTGGCTGGTCCAAGTCTAATTATATTAGTTAAGATGTAAAAAGATTCTGTAGAATTCAGAATAATTTAAAGCAGGTGGTTTGGCACCATTAAGGCAGATGAAATTCAATAAAATGAAAATATTATGATGCCATTATATAAATCAATGGTACACCCTCACACTGAATCCTGTGTATTATGGTGGTCAGAAATGGGCTAGGTACAAAGAATGGCAAAACACAATAATTAAAGACATGAAAAGACTTTCACAGTGAGATTAAAAAGATTAAGACTGTATAATTAAGAGAAAAAACAAAAAAGAGATGAAATGATAGAAGTATAAAAAAATAAAGAGGGAACCAGAGGTTAGATTATTCCTATTATGCATCCTTCCCATAATACAAGGACAACTGAATATTCAATGACATTGAAAGGTCACCAAATAAAAAATAAAAGTTCACCCCCTAATAATGTGTAAACCACTTGTGGAATTCTTTGCCACGAGCTATTAGCATTGGTGGAGCTTAGTAGGATTCCAGAAAGGATTAGACGTGCGTACGAATAATATGAACGTCTGCAGTTAAATTACCTGCTGTAGGATAAACATCTCTCAGCCACAAAGAACCTGATACACAGTCTCCTGGAAGTAAGGGGAGTCTTTCCACTGACGTGAATGGGCTTTGGATCGGCCTCTCAGCTCTCATGATCTAACCAATTTCTTGAGGTTAGGAACACATTTCCCTTCAGTTGTCCTCTATGGAGGGTTTAAATGTTCCTCTGAAACCTCTGCCATTAGCTCTGGCCAAGAATGAACTTGATGGACCGCCAGTATGACCAGTTTGGCAATCCCCATCTTCTGCATAGCAGGATGATTATGATATTAATTTGGCATTTCTCTAGCACCTTCTATCCAAATGGATCTCAAAGCGCTCTTGTAAATTTAACATCTGATTGTAAAGTGGGATTTCCAATAGCTCTCAGTATTGGCTTGACTCTGATTGTAAAACTCCCAGCTGACGGCAGTAGGAGCAGAGTCAGTCTAGTATGGAGTAAATTCAGAGTATCTCATCCTATCTATGTATATACAACACTGGCACCTTGCCATCACTCTGGTGCAACCACCTCTGGGTGAAATGCAGCAGCTGGTTAATGATTCACAAAAACACTACATAACAGATTAATACCAGAAATGAAAACCATACCCAGAGCCAGCTGAAGTTACCAGGATGAAATTGGGTAGACAGAACACAAATTAGACTGAAGGATTCACACCTCGCCTCTACACAAAGACTCATGAGATCTTTAGTGCAAGCAGTCAAGTCTTTGCTTTTATGTCTCATCTGAAAAGCAGTACAGCAACCGCTTCGCACCATACGACATCAATGATTCAGTATTGACTCAGAGCAAAGAATCACTAACACCACTTCCTTCCAGCATCTGTGGTTTCAAAGGCCGTCTCCCATCCAAGAAATTGACCAGAATCGGACTCTGCTTAGCTTTTGTAAGACTTTACAATTTCCTAGCTTAAGGGGCGTATGGTTGCTTAATAGGGTCCGGAGGATCAGTTGCAGAACCAGATTAGTAGGCATTGTTTCCTTGCTAGTGCTGAATTACAAAAGGTGTAGCATGAAAGATTAATGCAATTCCACAGCAGGAGAGAACAGAAGACTTCCTACTTTGAGTGCATGGGATGCGGATGAGACTGCATCCTTCACTTGCTGATAGGCTTCTTTATTCATTCCTAAACTCCTGACAATCTTCATTAAGAGGAGGGAAGGAGGAAGGGCACTAAAGTGTGGTTTTAGATGGGCTAGTGATTCGTAGCCACAATCTGCCACCACTCATCACCAAAGCGGACGTGAAGGGCAATCTGACTGCATTTGCAAACAGATTTAATAATAAGGGGCTGTCTGCATCAATGTGTCAAGCTATCTGCAAGTGGCGCAAAAGAATATCCTAGAGCATGACATAATATAAGGTCATTTGCTTGGCTTTTCTCTGTTTTATGGCATCACAACCATTCTTTTCAAACACACTTTTGCAGAAACATGATCAGCTGGCTGAGGAATGGCTTAAGATCAATCATTTGATTTTCAAAATTAATCCCATGAGGATTAGGAGCAGTATGTTCCCTGCTCTTTCCTTGGCTGACTGTCTAGAAATACTTCTGTTCCCTTTGCTCCACTTCAACCCTAACCCTCATCCCACTGTATCCCAGAAGCAGGATGTCTTCACTGTGACATAAGAACAGCCACAGTGGGTCAGACCAAAGGTCCATCTAGTCCAGTATCCTGTCTTCTAATAGTGGCCAATGCCAGGTACTCTCAGAGGGGATGCACAGAACAGGGAATTGTCAGTGAATTCATCTCTCCCTTTTAGGGTCTAGTGATAGCTCTTTAGTAGCGTTGCCAGATGGTTTCAACAAAAATACTGGACACACCTGACATTACATCACAATCTACGGGTACATCTAGACTACATGCCTCTGTCGCCAGAGGCATGTAGATTAGGCTACCAGACATAGGAAAATGAAGCGGCGATTTAAATAATCACCGCTTCATTTAAATTTACATGGCTGCCGCGCTGAGCCGACAAACAGCTGATCAGCTGTTTGTCGGCTCAGCGCGATAGTCTGGATGCGTGGGTGTCGACATCAAAGGTATTTGTCGACCACCCAGGTATACCTCATTCCAGGAGGCATACTTGGGTGGTCGAAAAATACCTTTAATGTCGACACCCGCACGTCCAGACTATCGTGCTGAGCTGACAAACAGCTGATCAGCTGTTTGTCGGCTCAGCGCGGCAGCCATGTAAATTTAAATGAAGAGGTGATTATTTAAATCGCCGCTTCATTTTCCTATGTCTGGTAGCCTAATCTACATGCCTCTGGCGACAGAGGCATGTAGTCTAGACGTACCCTACATTACCTCTTATTTAGAAAATACCGGACATTTATATTTTCTCAATTTGTTTCCTGAACAGAAAGCTCAAATACTGGACTGTCCGGTTCAAACTGGACACCTGGCAACCCTGCCCTTTGGGGCCTGTCCCCTCATCTCTTACTTAGGCAAAATTCCATAGGAAGTTTCTGTTGGCAAAGTTCCTGCAGGATTGCTCATATTTCTGACCCCTGAGAAAAGCCAGGAGCCACAGACTTTGAACGACAGAGGCTGCTCAGAATTCTCCCCATGAAAGTCTGATGGTTCACAGCTGAGGATGAAACTACAAAAATGCAAAATGGCTGAAGAGTGCTTTCAATGAGTTTTCAATCAAGTTTCAAAAATAGCACTTCACCCAGCTCTATTTGTATGGGTTCCTTCAGTAAAAATTTGCTGGGAGGAAAAAAGGACTAGTGATCGTGTTTTGACTCAGAACGTGAGGGTTTTTTTTTTTCTTTTTTTTTTTTCGTTTGTTTGGTTTTTTGATCAAAAGTCTCCAAAGGTTTCCAGTTGTTGTGATTTGCTACTCCGTTCCCACTCAGATCAATTTCTGCTGCCAGACTGAGAAGATATCCAGAGAACGCCATTTCTTGCTTAGGGACAGTCCTTTTTCCATCGCCACTCAGCCTACTATACAAATTGTGCACCGTGGTTTGCGGGACTAGAATAGTTCTGAACTAGGGTGAACATTACAGGAAAGATTTTCAATTCTGCTCTAGCAGAAGCATTAAGATGTTTTACCATTCACTTGAATGGAAGCAGGATTAGGCTTCTGCTGAAAACTTTTGGAAACCACACCCTAAAAGGCAGCTAGGGGAGCATGAGCTGAGGGGTACCTACAGGCTCACACAAGGCTAATGAAAAGGGTCAGTCATGTTCCAATTGGAGCATCTCCCTGGCTGGAGACAGAAAGGACATAGAAACCGTCTTGTGACATTAGTGGTTTAGTAACTCATCCTTTGAGCCAATCTGATCTGGAAGTCATTGAGGTGGAAGGGAGCGCTCAATGTGATTTCCTCAGTTGCTTTTCTTTCCACAGCTGCACTGCATGGTGCTGAACAGCTGTGCAGGTGCCCCAGATGCAGTCACCAGGCAGGCCTGCATGTACTTGGCAAATCTGGCTGAGTCTAGACTACAAAGAAAAGTCAGAAAAAGATATGCAAATTGCAAACCGCACTTTGCCTATCTTTTTCCGCTTTTCTACCGAAAGAGGCTTTTCTGACATTTGGCCCATCTTCACTAGGCCACCTGTTCAGAAAAAAAGCCTCTTTTGGAACATCCCTTCTTCCTCGTAGAACGAGATTTACAGGGATGCCAAAAAATGCATCTGCTTTTCCGAATTTTTTTTTCAGAAAAGCAATTCTCCAATTTCTCCACATCTTTCTTGAAATGTGGTGCCCAGAACTGGACACACAATACTCCAACTGAGGCCCAATCAGCACAGAGTAGAGCAGAAGAATGACTTCTTCTGTCTTGTTCACAACACGCCTGTTAATGCATCCCAGAATCATGTTTGCTTTTTTTGCAACAGCATCACACTGTTGACTCATATTTAGCTTGACTATGACCCTTAGATCCCTTTCTGCAGTACTCCTTCCTAGACAGTCGCTTCCCATTCTGTATGTGTGAAGCTGATTGTTCCTTCCTAAGTGGAGCACTTTGCATTTGTCCTTATTAAACTTTATCCTATTTACCTCAGACAATTTCTCCAGTTTGTCCAGATCAGTTTGAATTTTGCCCCTATCCTCCAAAGCAGTTGCAACCCCTTCCAGCTTCGTATCACCTGCAGACGTAATAAACTTACTCTTTATGCCAATATCTAAATGTTCGCTCACAGAACACTGGAGCTAGAAAACACGGAAGCGTAATGAGACCCCAGGGAAGACAATTAACGTAGGGAGGGGCGTTACCAATATAAAATACAACCGTTTCATATGAAACGATGTGCACTGGCAAGGTGACATGATTTGGAGAACTAGATCTCACATTTCAAAGCATGTAAACATCTGGCAACGACTAAGGGAAGCGTTTGTATCAACTCACCTGATTCTGAGAGGCAAAGCTGTCTAGTCAGTGCAGAAGAGGGGACTCTTCTGGAAATCAGGACTCTTTAATCCTACTCCAAGGTTACTAATGCGGGGTGGGAGGAGAAGGGGCAAATGCCCTGGCACTTGGCAAAACAAAAGGGCTTGGGGTTCCTGGCACAGTCGGGCCCTCCCCCTTCCTCACGGCCAGCACCACTGCACCCCCACACACACTCCTGCCAGCTCTGCTTCCCGCTCCCCCTTTCTCCTGCCCCCCCCCCCGCCAGCTCTGCTTCCCACTTCCCCTTCCTCCCGGCCAGCCACGCCCCCTTCCGGCCAGTCTCCCCTCCCCCGATATCCTGCGGCCAGCCCCGTTCCACCCGAGCCCCCCTTCCCGGCTGCCCGCCCCCCAAATGAAGTGTGTTCGGGTTTTTTTTTAAATGATGATCTGGTAACTGCTAGCAGTGACCCAGGTTCTCGGAGGTTGTTTTTTTTCCCTTCAACAAAATTTTTTCCCGGTGTTTTTTTTTTGGGGCGGATGGGGTGGGGTGTGTGTGTTCAGTATTTTTCTTTCAGCCATCTGGCAACCCTACTAGGTTCAAAGGATTTAAGGGACCAGACCTGAGCACAGAACCAACTAGTCCAATATTCATCTACAAAAATGGCCAAACCCTGATACTTCAGTGCCCTTCCTCGCCACTTCATAAAGCAACTGTACAATACAGTGTAGAGAAGAAAAGCTACTTTGCTACCCAGCTTATGCCCTTAAGCACAGACATTTGAGGATCTAACCAGCAGGCTAGTTCCAGATGTTAACAGCCATCTTAAGCTGATTGAAAAACTCACTTTTTCCCTGTGAAAACTTAACAATGAAAAGTTTTCATTTGACTTTTTTTGTAGTAAGATTCAATTTTTGTAACTAAATGAAAAAAAAATCCCAATTTCTATTCTACTAGATGGGTTTGGTACCTTTTAGTTTGGAAACAAACTTCTCATTCTTTCCGTTTTTGAAACATCACACATTTTGGAAAATTAAAGCCCACCAAAACTTTCCATACGAAACTCAACAAAAGATTAATTTGGCTTCATTTTTAAATTTCTCAGGGGGGTGGAACCAAAAAGGTTTTCTCGGGAAAACTTTTGTTGTTGAGGAATCCCTCATTTTTCCGCCAAGCAGTGGTTTTGCTCAAATAAAATTACTGAGCACTTGTTTACGAAGCCAGGTGTGGTGCCTGCCTCTCTGTAGAGTCCAGTAGAAGTGAATTGCCACCTGGTAACAATGCATAAAACACCATCCCGTAGCCAAACTTATGCCTTCTCATGAAGGCTATGAAACGGCAATGAAATGGAGCCAGTTGCTTACATTGAACCCACAGTGTGGAGGAAATTCGGGAGAAAGAAATTCGGGGTGGAGGAGATCTGTAAGAACCACGCAGCAAAAATCCGTGGGAAGAGCACACAGCCTAAATCTCTGCCTTCTCCAAACAGGCCTGCTGCGTCAAGCGAATAAAATTACCTTCTAATCAAATGCATCATTAGAAGTACAGACATTAGATCCTGGCACTGACAGCTTTATGAGTGAGGCATTTAAAGTTAATTAGGGTATAGTGCCTATGTAGCTGGGATAGCATCAAGGGTGCACTTTGACTAAAACTAAGCATAGCGGTGTTCCAATTCTCCCTTGCCAGCAATGTCATCCTGGGCCAGTTTGAGGGATAGATGGGTGATATGCCTCGGCACTGCATCAGCATGGAGGGCTCAGACTACCACATCCAGCCTGGCTCCTCTGCTGTAGTCCCTCTAAGGTAACCAGCTGGAAACATTAGGGCTAGTGCATTTGCTGCGATTGTATCATGCAGAAGCCTTTCATGCCACCACTAGGAGAGAGAGATTGGGAAAGTACATGGATATGTCAGCGGCTCTGGCTCTCATTTCTGGAGGAGCTGAGTGACTCAGAGGGAACAAAGAGGCATTAACAAGCAAGCACCATTAGTTCGGCCCCCTCGACTATCCTTACAGCAACCCATGGATTCATCTCACCCACCGCTTCCACTCGCAGCAGGCATTTAAGGCCATTTATACTGTCACAGAACTGAAAGGCTAAATGCATTAGCATTCAAGCGACTCTAAGCCACGCAGCCTGGCTACAGGACAATTCAAACCATTTAATTATATAGGAAGCCTTGCTGTGCCATGCAAAGTCTGCACATGTCCCATTGGCTCAGGGTAACCAGAACCTCAGGTTTCCACTAAAAACCACAGGGAGAGTCCGGTTCCCTCTCTAGCCGAGCACAAACCCCTCTCCCTTTGCAACAGCTGTGAAGGTGAGTCAGACTCAAGGGCCACCGATTTCTCCACGTACAGTAACCATGGAAGGTCCCCAGGCACACCTGAGAGGTCTGCACAAATCTCTTCACCCCCATCTAAACTCAGCCTCTCTAGCCCTACGCTGTATACCCAAGAACCAGGGAAACTTCCCATGCAATAGCCTGATGTGGATAAGTCCTGGGGTCCCACCATACCTGAGCTCAACTCATAAGCTCTAAAACATTGCAGCTGTCTACCACTTAATCAGCTCCACAGGAGAGCTCTTGCCCACCACACCCTCAGATAAGCATGTTCACACAAGATGCAAAGCCCTGACATCCTCGGCTTACTCAGGAAGAGCAAAACCCATTCGTTACAATGTGTAAGGGAAATAAGAACATTAGAAAGCAAGACTGAAAAATACCAAAACATGTTTCAAAGTGATTGTGACTGCTCTTGCAAATAAGCAGGTGTGTAATCTCAAGAGGAAAGAACAAGGTTGACATTTTAATGACCCAACTAGGAACACACCGTGGCGTCTGAGAATCATAAAATCACAGAACACTAGAACTGGAAGGGACCTAGAAATGGCATCAAGTCCAATCCCCTGCCCTCATTGCAGGATCAAGCACCATCTAGACCAGGGGTGGCCAACTCATTTAACAAAGAGAGCCAAAACAGCGGTGGAAAAAATGTGAAGAGCTGCACCAGAATTGTCAAGCAAAAAACCAGAAGCCCCCCAGAACAGAACTGTCAAGCAAAAACAAAACAAACAAAAACATTTTTTTAAAAAGGAGGCTGTCCCTTTAAGATGGCCACCATCTTGGGCACCATTTTTAAAACCCTGCAGCTCTGACCCTGTAAGCACAGGGAAGCTGGGGGCTATTTGGGGCGGGCCCAGGAGCGGCTTCGTGAGCTGCACTTTTGAGGGGCAAGAGCCGCATGTGTCTCGCGAGCTGTGGGTTGTCCATGGCTGGTTTAGATCATCCCTGGTAGATGTCTGTCTAACCTGCTCTTAAAGATCTCCAGAGATGGAGATTCCACAACCTCCCTGGGCAATTTATCCCAGTGTTTAACCACCCTGACAGGTAGGAAATTTTTCCTAATGTCCAACCCAAACCTCCCCTGCTGCAATTTAAGACCATTGCTTGTTGTTCTATCCTCAGAGGCAAAGGAGAATAATTTTTCTTCTTCTTCCTTATAGATACTTGAAAACTGCTATCATGTCATCTCTCAGTCTTCTCCTTTCCAAACTAAACAAGCCCAATTCTTTCAGTCTTCCTTCATAGCTCATTTTCTCTAGACCTTTAATCATTCTTGTTGCTCTTCTCTGGACCCTCTCCAGTTTCTCCACATCTTTCTTGAAATGCAGTGCCCAGAACTGGACACAATACTCCAAGGGTATGTCTACACTACCACCCTAGTTCGAACTAGGGTGGTTAATGTAGGCAACCGGAGTTGCAAATGAAGCCCGGGATTTGAATTTCCCAGGCTTCATTTGCATATTGCCGGGCGCCGCCATTTTTAAATGTCTGCTAGTTCGGACTCCATGCTCGCGGCTACACGCGGCACGAACTAGGTAGTTCGGTTTAGGTTTCCTATTCCGAACTACCAGTATACCTCGTTCCATGAGGAGTAATGGTAGTTCGGAATAGGAAGCCTAATCCGAACTACCTAGTTCATGCCGCGTGTAGCCGCGGGCACGGAGTCCGAACTAGCGGACATTTAAAAATGGCGGTGCCTGGCAATATGCAAATGAAACCTGGGAAATTCAAATCCCGGGCTTCATTTGCAACTCCGATTGCCTACATTAACCACCCTAGTTCGAACTAGGGTGGTAGTGTAGACATACCCCAACAGAGGCCTAATCAGTGCAGAGTAGAGTGGAAAAATGTCTTCTTGTGTCTTGAAACAATATGGGAAGGTCCCGATAGTCAGAGATATGTGATGTTGCAGCCAGTCGAAACAGGAACAGCTCTTTGGAGGTAATTTTGGGAGGCCTGATTTTCAGAGGTGCTAAGCATTGGTTGCTCCCAATGACTTTAGCTGAGGATTTAGGTGCTCAGAATGCCTAGAATTGGACCCTATGCCTTGCTTTAGGACAGGACAAGAAGATTTTATGTGGATTTACACAATAAACCAACTCCCTGCTACACTTGTGGGAAAAACAGGATTTTCCAGTTTACTGGCAATTCCAAACAATGCAAAACCAGCATTTTTTTTAAAAAAAATCAGCAAATCAAATAATAATTTGGGGCTACATGAAATGTTTTGGGTCAGTTTGAAACATTTTAAAACATGTTCTTCATTAAAACAAACTGTAAGCAATTTTCAAAGTTATTTTGAACCAAGAAACCTGAAATGCTGCATCAAAATGCAACGGAACATAGTCCAGCGCACTGTAATTTTTCAACTATGGCTGCAGGACAGGGGAAGGGTGGCGAAGGCAGATAGGACACACACACAGCTCCAGCACAATTTCTCCAGGAGATTTCAGCCAGGACCGTACCCCACACCTTCAGCAGAGAGCAACACTAAGATAGGTGTGATTCAAAGGTAATTTTCTAACTCAAAATCCTTCTTCCCCACCAAGAGAGCTTGGAAACAATCTCCAAACACCAACACACAAGAGGACACCATCTCAAAAGTAACCCCCCAGCCTTTACTGCTAATAAAAATTTCCGGAAAACCCACAGGCGACCCATCCCAGCAGGTTTCCCGGCCACTCCAGTGGATCACTGGCAGTTCCTCACGCTCTGAGCAAATGCTTATTGTGAGTAAAATGTGTCATGTCTCATTTTGCAGGTCTATCACTGTTGCTTAACTATGCAGTGGTAGAGAAAGGGATAGGAAAGGTATTTCTCCCCTCAATACTTCCTTTTACTACACTGAGAAAATAATGATTTGATTCAAACATTGAATATTTGAGATATTCATTAGGAGCCCTGTTGCATGATCAGCATATGGAGGCACCATTTAAATGCTGAGAAAAGGACAGTCTGGGAAAGAGAAACTCAGCTTAAACCAAAGAAATGAATGCCCATGTTAGAGGGTTGGCCAGCTCAGAGAAACAATGGTGTAGTTAGATTTTTGCCACATTGTTTGGCCATCTGTACATTGTAATGCCGTGCCCTGTCTTTGCTCTGGGGACGGGAGCCCAGAATTCAGGGCGGCTCTTGGCCAATCAACTTGAATGTAATACTTGAGGCTAGAACATCTGAAACAAACGGGCTTTCAGTGTCTAGGTGAATGGGAGATGGATTGTTAGGCACTCGGGAAGATGACCTCCTAAGCCCATGTGTTGCTTCACTAGCCAAGCAGCCAGAGACAGGAGACAGATGGACGTTACCCGCTCTTTCTTATCAGTTGCTTTTCCTTGTTAGTGTCACCAAGGTCTTGGTTCAAAGATCAAACACTGCCTACCTCATGAAAGTACAAGCCTTGGCTTTGAACGTGAAGCCGTCAATATATTGGATGCAGAGAGAACTCAGGTAATTGAGTTAGGGATTTAGCGCGTGTGTGTAATAAATACGGTACACGTGGCACTTTAAAAGGGCCAGTTTCCCAGCAGTGAAAACAATCGTGAGCAAAAACACTTGGGAAGAAAAAGTTGAAACAATGTGAGTAACTGGGAAAGCAGCTAAGAAAACTTTACTCGAGGCTCTCCAAAATTCCATAAGCCAGCAAGTCTGAAAGAAGGCCTCTTCAGTTAAACTATGTTAGTTAAGAGATATGAAAGTACTGATTGAATTAATTAGTATTTAATTAGTTAATTAATTAAAAGACAGGTGCTGGGTGGGAGTGGACTCTGATAGCAATGACTATAAATTAGCAGTTGTAAAATGAAGACATTGAAAAGAGAATCAAAAGCCATTAGTAAAAAAACCTATCACTAATAAGTCTAAAGACAATAAAAGCCAATTATTCAATATCAGAAACAAAGGACCATTGTGACAATATTGTAAAAGGGTAATGGGACAAACATGTTAGCCTGACATTGTTTCCAGGAAAATAGTGGAAAAGCTGATACGGGATGCATTCAGTAAAGATCATGTTTTTTTGGAAAAGGAGTCTTGTCAAACAAATTTGATAAAATGTTTGAATTATCAATCAAAATTACACATATAAATATTAATATAATATACTTAGACTTCTGTAAATTAAATGCCTTGGCACTACAAGAGAGTCTGATTAAAAACAATACATATTCAAAATCACACAGTGCATATTAAAGGGATTAAAAACTGGTTCAGTGAAATATTTCCAAATAACCTAAAGAAAATGTTTCTGGTAGGTTCCCACAGGGATCTGGTCAATACTTCTCAGTACAAAAGATATAGAATGAAATGAATAATCCCTGTGGGTCCAAATTTCAGATGAGTCACTAGACAGTCCTAGAATGTGGATTACATGGTAAACTGGGCTCACTAGAACAGCATGTGTGTGATTAAAATACAGCCACAGAAAAACATACATCTAGGAACCAAGAATGTAGGTCCAACTTATAGCCTCATGAATGTTGATTTTCAATAAGTGTGGTAACCCTGGGGAAGTTGCAAAGAGCAGAAGAAAGCTAATGTTGCGTCAATATTTAAAAACAGTAAGCAGATGACCCAGGTAATTATAGATCTGTCAGTCTGACATTGATCCTGGGCAAGATAATTGAGCGGCTGATATGGGACTCGATTAATAACGAATTAAAGGAGAGCAATGTAACGAATGTCAATCAACATAAGTTTATGGAAAATAGATCCTGTCTGACTAACTTGGCTTTTTATAGGTTTGTAAACATGGTGAACAATGCCCATGTAATGTACTGAAGCTTCTGTAAAGTGCTTTACTTGGTTTCACATGACATTTCGAGGAAACTGACTCTGGAAATCATTAGGGGCCTTGGCAGATAAACAGTTGCACATGGGCTCCAGTGTGATGCTCGGGCCAAAAAGCCTAATGTCCTTGGGAGGTGTAAATGGGGGAATCCTAAATAGGTGTAAAGAGGTTATTTTACATCTGTATTAGACAGTGCTGCTGGTATCCTATGTCAAGTCAGGGGGTTGATAGACTTGCCATGGCCCTGTGCAAGGTGAGGGGGCCAGCTTTGTGCCCCCGGAAGGTTGGCCTCGAACAGAAGGGGCGGGGCTTCAGGCAAAAGGGGCAGGGCTAAAGGGTTGCCAGCCCTCAGCATTGCCAGGCAGCCCTTTAGCGATTCCAGAAGGGACTCTGGTGTCTACTTAATGGGCCTGGGTCTCTGGCCACGGAGCCATATCTCCAGTCCCTGGGGCAGTGGATCCCTCTGCCTCTCCCATCAGCAGGCCTGTGTCCCGTTCTGGTGGCCACAATTCAAGAAGGAGGCTGATAAACTGCAGAGGGTTCAGAGAAGAGCCATGAGACCAATTAAAGAATTAGAAAAAACCTGCCTGTTAGTGATAGACTCAAGGAACTCAATCTACTTAGCTCAACAAAGAGAGAGTTCAGGGTTGACTGGATCACAGTGCAGAAGTTCTTTTGGGGGAAGAAATATTTAATAATGGGCTCTTCCAGCTAGGAGAGAAATGTGGAACATGATCCAATGGCTAGAAACTGAATGTAGGCAAATTCAAACTGGAAATAAGGTGTACCTTTTTAACGGTGAGAGTAATTAACCGTCGGAACTATTTTCCCAGGGTTGTGGTGGATTGTGCATCACTGGAAAAATTGGATGTTTCTTTTAAAAAGATCTTCTCTAGGAATTCTTTGGGGAATGTCCTATCACCTCTGGCATACAGGAAGTTAGGACTGGCTAGTCACAGTGGTTCCTTCTGGCCTTGGAATCGATGAACACACTTTCTGCCGATGTATCTGTGACAGGGTGTGACATCACAAAGTGCCCCAGACCACACAGCTGTGAGCCTACGCCTCTCCAACCTCATTGTAATCCTAAGATTAAAGCAGATTCTTTGGGCTGGATTCAACCCAAACTTCCTCATTCCACATCAGTACCCAGAACCGAATTTTTGAAGGGCCATGCAAGAGGTGAGCGGGTGTTTGAGCATGCACGTGGGGTAACTCTCTGCATTCACACACTGGCTCTTCATCTACGTGTCCACATGCAAGTTTGCCTGGTCAAGCATGGGGTTTTGTGCATGCATGTCCGGTTTTGTAAGTTTCCTTAACAGTAACCTCATGTGAAAACCTGCCCTCAGTGCAAACAAATATCAGAACCTTCCCCAGACAAGATTAGGATCAGAAGAGACCTCAGGAGGTCATTGAGTCCAACCCCCTGCTAAAAGCAGAACCAACCCCAACTAAATTATCCCAGCCAGGATTTTGTCAAGCTGGGACTTAAAAATCTCTAGGGATAGAGATTCCACCCCCTCCCTAGGGAACCCAGCCCAGTGCTTCCCCACTCTCCTAGGGAAACAGTTTTTCTTAATATCCAAACTAGACTTCCTCCATTGCCACTTGAGACCATTGCTCCTTGTTCTGCCATCTGTCACTACTAAGAACAGCCTCTCTCCAGCCTCTGTGGAACCCCCCTTTAGGTAGTTAAAGGCTGCTCTCAAATCTTTCCTCCCTCCCCTCCCCCCCCACACACACACTCTTCTCCTCTGAAGACTAAACAAGCCCAAATCTCTCAGCCTTTCCTCGTAGGTCATGTGCTCTAGCCCCCTCATCTTGTTTATTGTCCTCCACTGGCCTTTCCAATTTGCCCACAACCTTTCTGTGGTGAGGGCCCCAGAACTGGATGTAATGCTCCATGTGGCCTCACTAGTGCCACATCTGGAGCAAGCCAGCAAGCCCTGCAAGGGAGAGCATGCATTCCCCTCCTGGGGAAAAGGAACAAGATCTTATTGGCAAGCCGAAGGCTCCAGCCACTCAGCATTGGGCAGCACCTTGACTTTAACCTTGTGTGAATTTATTTTTGCAGCAATAACCGGCTGCCAAACAATTTGATCTGAGAGACAAGAGGCGAGAACCCTTTATCCCTCCAGATGCAATCGAGCGATTTACAGTGTCTGCAAGCAACCTTATTGCAAACAGGCTCTCGCTCAGCGTGATGCAGGGAGAAAGCCAAGATGAGTGGGCAGAGGACAACATCTCTGCAGTTCTTCAGAAACAGAGGGGCAGATGCTGCAATGATAGGAAAGCAATTACAAGCAATTATTGGCAGAGGCCGTCATGTGGAAACAGTCTCATTGTTTAAAATCTGACCCAGTGTGAATACCTCCCTTTAAAATGGTTATTGCCTTATACTTCCCATTTAAACAGCACTGTTTTCAATCTACTACTCCAAGGGAGGCTGGACGAGTCTGGGGATTGGTAGTAGGATGCATAGCTTTTCACTGGGCCACTAGACTGAATCCAGCTGAACTGCGTACCTAATGAAAGGGCTGTTCATTCTCCTGTAGACCAGATGCAATAATTTTGGTTGGTCTTTCCCCATGACTTAATAGATTCCCATTACAAAATGTACAATTATTGCAGATGGCAGCTTCAGGAAAAGACTAAGAAATGAATGCACCGTGGTTGCTTTCACCTCCATAGGTAATGTCACAAGATGAGGCACCTGCGCAGGCAATTGCATGGAAGAAGCTTGCGTTTCTATTGTTCATGCTGTACTGACAGGCTGGAATGTGTTCTGCTGGAACGTCGCACCTCCCACAAACCCAGGAGATGCTGAGGACAGGGAGAGAGGGGGTGAGAACTTCCTGACCCGGCCCTTCCCTTCTGCCTTTTCCAGGGACACAGAGACCCCTTCTTCCTTGTGGCCTGCAGTAGCTGGCGGCCCTGCTGGAGATGCTCTTTGGGCCTGGTTTAAATCTTGGATCACATCTGAATAGTGGTAGGAGTTATGGTCTGATTGTGCTGAAATCTTCTAAGTTGTTCCCATGAGATTTCAGTCCTTGTGAGCTGAACTATCAAACAGTTGTGAAATTTCATTGCTGCTACACCCCATATGGGTAACAGGTGCTTTCTGGGTTTGGCTCTGTCTTGGTCCAAAATCATAGGGGGGATTTCATATAGAAGAATTCAATTCAGAAACTTCTGCAAAATTCCAAAAGGTGGGTTCTGAGTTCCATTTTGCCCCATCTGTACCACAAGGCCACACTGTTTGGGTAGAGCTCAACAGAACAATGATGCCCAGGGTTCCCACCCCTGGCACCAGCACTGCCTTAACAACACCCTTCCTGAAGTCCTGTCAATGTCACTCCCAAGTTATGCCGCTGGAATGGAAGAAAAAAAGGAATTTGGCGCCATAAGAGGTTGCATTGAACTGAAATGGTCCCTGAACAAAAGCGGCCATGTTAATTTCAGCTCCATTAAAAAATAATAATGGATCAAAGTTTGCTAAATAGAAAAGGACAAAATCAGCAGAGAATTACTTTAATTATTACCTTCAAGCTTGCAAAAAAGATATTACAACTGAGCACGCACGCGATAGAGAAACTATAAAGGAAGTACTTGACAGTGGCCCTTTAATTAAACGGCACTGAATATCATTAGCAATGGACCTTTGGAATTTAAAGTCAATTACATTCTAAATACAAAAGTTACTTGCTTGCTGAGCAGCTTATGCATCATCTACCAGCACTATGTAAAGGGATGAAAAATCCTGCCCTTTGCTTGGAAAGAGTTTGCCTATCTATGAATTTTATGGAACTTTTATTATCAGGACACCTAAGCACACAGACCTCTGGGGAAGAGAGAAAAGATGATTTCCCACTGAGATGGCTCCAGAGGCTGTGAGTGACATACCTGATACATTTTTTATTTCATCAGGGAAATACGGAAAGTTCTCTGTGTATGTTCCTCCTTAGTATAGCAGGAGTGTAATACACTAAAATCGGGGAATGGCTAAATCTTGCAAAGTACTTGCAACAAAACCCCAAATCTCTGCCAAGCTCACTTGGGTTAGGGGATCCGTTGCACATCTAGCCCTGGCTCACTGAAAAATCTGCAAAGCTTCAGAGTCCAACATGAGTCAGTTTCTGGCTTTGTGTGGAAATGATGTAAAGTTTATGATTTTGTGCTTGTAAAACTAACTAGATGTTTGCTGTCAAACACCACTGTTTTGGTGATTGGATCACTCTAGGGGTGTGTCTAGACTACAGAGTTTTGTCGACAAAAGTGGACTTTTGTCGACAAAACTATACCTGCGTCTACACTACCGCTGAGTTCTGTAGACATAACGTCAACAGAACTCAGCAGTTTTGTCGACGCTGGTAAACCTCATTTTACGAGGCATAACACCTTCTGTCGACAGAGTTTCTGTCGACAGAAGGTGTTATTGAATGTAAACTGTCCTTTGCGTCTACACTACCATGTCGACAAAGCAGCTTGCTTTGTCGACAGAACTCAATGTAGTCTAGACGCTCTTTGTCGACAGAAGCCTGTAGTCTAGACGTACCCTAGGATAGCTTGGCACATTTTTGTTTATTTGTTTTCAAAGAGATCTTGGTTTCAACACAAATGCAGGTAAAACTCGGGCGTCTAGACTTGCTTTCACTTTCGAAAGAAGATATGCAAATCTGGCATACATTTGCATATCTTCTTCCGATCGTGAGGTTCTTTCAAAAAAGAAAGTAGTCTAGACATGGTTCTTTCAAGAAAAAAACCCTTTTTTGAAAGAACCATTCTTCCTAAAAAAATGAGGTTTACACGGTTTACACGGAACCTCTTTCGAAAAATCAATTGGAAGAAGATATGCAAATTCACGCCGAATTTGCATATCTTCTTTTGAAAGTGAAAGCAAGTCAAGACGTGCCCATAGTCTTATTTTACAGTTTGGGGGACTTTAACCCAATTTTCCAAGTTCAGCTTGGATGGGAGATGAATCTATACACACAGAAAACACCCTTGCTAAGCTACCATGGCCAGCATTTTTCAAAGTACTTTTTAAAACTTCTGGAAGCTCTAAGTCTGAGGTTATGTATGCACAGTAGGAAAGATGATGGCCCAAATGGTTGAGGCAAGGTGTAAGTGGAACCAGCCTCACTGAATGGAAGGAGAGATGAAACCACATTTTAGTGAAGGAGAAGGAAATCCCATACTTCCTAACTTTTGAAAGAGAGGACAAAGAGAGAATGCCATTATCTAATGTCAAGGATAGTGGTAAAAAGAAAGACCCTAGGTTGGGATAGCAAAGCCCAAATCTTGATGCTACAATTGTCTTACCAGATCTTCCAAAAGGAGCCCCATTGACTCTTCCCACAGTGCATTCTAAGGAACTTGCTGTCATTTACATTTTAGACAGGGGGATGACTGCAGCACAAGCACTCATGTGATAGAGTTTGTAACAGCTCCTGCTGGCGTTACTGGCCCCAATTCTGCTCAGATCGACTAGCGCAAGTCAGAAGAAGCTGGGGTGCTTTTCACATCTGCCCTGCATGCTAGTGGTCCTTGCTGCAGAGCTGATAAAGGCATCGCTGACTATAAAGCACCAGCGGCTCCTCTTCATGCACCAGTTTGCTGTTGCCAGGAGTGTGGGAACTGTGATAAATATGCTGGAAGTGCTGTAAAGGGTGGGGTAGGAGGGGATTCTGCAAAATTAAAGCTGTGCTGAATGCTTTACTGGAATAGTCAAAGATCAAAGGATCACCAGAAACTGAACCTCAGGTCATCTGTGACATGGGAGCATGCTGGGGACATGCCAGTCTTGGAGCAGGGTGCAGAACCACCCCTACGCTTACGTTAAGAGGTGAGAAAAGTATGGGGAGAAGACCTTGTAGTTCTTCAGGGTGTTCAGTCAGGATTTACTGCCGAGGTGTCCTCACAGGTCTCTGGCTCCATTGATGACAAGTGGGATATAACAAGTGGGGTTCCGCTGGGGTCTGTTTTGGGACTGACTCTGTTCAATATCTTCATCAACGATTTCGATATTGGCATAGAAAGTACGCTTCTTAAGTTTGCAGATGATACCAAGCTGGGAAGGGTTGCAACTGCTCTGGAGGATAGGGTCATAATTCTAAATTATCTGGACAAATTGGAGAAATGGTCTGAGGTAAACAGGATGAAGTTGAATAAAGACAAATGCAAAGTGCTCCACTTAGGAAGGAACAATCAGTTTCACACATACAGAATGGGAAGCGACGGTCTGGGAAGGAGTACGGCAGAAAAGGATCTAGGGGTTATAGTGGACCACAAGCTGAATATGAGTCAGCAGTGTGATGCTGTTGCAAAAAAACCAAACATGATTCTGGGATGCATTAACAGGTGTGTTGTGAGCAAGACACGAGAAGTCATTCTTCCGCTCTACTCTGCGCTGGTTAGGCCTCAGTTGGAGTATTGTGTCCAATTCTGGGCACCGCATTTCAAGAAAGGTGTGGAGAAATTGGAGAGGGTCCAGAGAAGAGCAACAAGAATGATTAAAGGTCTAGAGAACATGACCTATGAGGGAAGGCTGAAAGAATTAGGTTTGTTTAGTTTAGGAAAGAGAAGATTGAGGGGGAACATGATAGCCGTTTTCAGGTATCTAAAAGGGTGTCATAAGGAGGAGGGAGAAAACTTGTTCATCTTGGCCTCTGAGGATAGAAAAAGAAGCAAAGGGCTTAAACTACAGCGAGGGAGGTTTAGGTTGGACATTAGGAAAAAGTTCCTAACTGCCAGGGTACTCAAACACTGGAATAAATTGCCCAGGGAGGTTGTGGAATCCCCATCTCTGGAGATATTTACGAGTAGGTTAGATAAATGTCTATCAGGGATGGTCTAGACAGTATTTAGTCCTGCCATGAGGGCAGGGGACTGGACTCGATGACCTCTCAAGGTCCCTTCCATATCAGAGTATCACAAAGAAAAAACAGTTTCTTGCCATTTCAACCAGAAAGGGCATTGTCTCAATGACTTGATTACCTGCATACTACTTCAAAGGCATTATCACACCAGACTTGAAAAAGAAACCTCTGAACTGTCATCCATGCTTAAATTTGACACTTTA
This sequence comes from Pelodiscus sinensis, assembly GCF_049634645.1. Lineage (NCBI taxonomy): Eukaryota > Metazoa > Chordata > Testudines > Trionychidae > Pelodiscus > Pelodiscus sinensis. Next base: position 15,603,766 of record NC_134736.1, read on the forward strand.
CACCGGGGTCTTAACAAAGACGCTAATTACCTTACCCATTACCAAGATAGCTTCCCCAATTATCACCTCTAATATCATTAGCTCACAGACATTTACTTTCCCCCTCCCATCCCCCCTCTGTTCTGAAATTTGATTTGTCCTTTTTATATGTGTTCACTTTTTTTGATTGTATCCTTTGGTATATATGGTCATGCCTATTTTCTTCCACAATTTGATCTGAGGAAGTGGGTCTGGCCCACGAAAGCTCATCATCTAATAAACCATCTTGTTAGTCTTTAAAGTGCTACATAGTCCTGTATTTTGTTCCTTCCAGTCCTAGTATTCTATGATTCTATGATAACAAGAAGGCTGCGTCCGTGTGTGCTCAGTGATGTGGGCTGTGTCAACTTGTGCACTTAGTCCCCACAGTAGACCCCAAGAGAGCCCCCAAAGACCACAAACCAGATAAGGATCAAAGGTGCTAGGCCAGGTTTATTGCTAAGCGAAGTACAGTAACCGTTGTCAGTTGACTCTACTGAACCATTATGCACATGCACTTGCCACAATCAGTGGGAAATGTCACTGCCCCCCCCTCCCCCGATCATACAAAAACTGTCCCCCCAAGACACCACCTATATACAGGAATAACAAATCACACCCCACTGCTTATATATCAGGTTGCCACCCTCTGACGTTCTCAGGTTACCACCTTCTGACGCTACTTTGATACCGCCCATCACCCTCTACCTCATGGTTTGATTAGATCATTTCTATCCATCATGCTGTCATTCTAGACCCTTTCCTGAACCTGGGTCTGTATCTGTGAGGGGTGGGTACCAAGGTCTTTTTTAATGAGCTAGTGATATCATGTGCTTTCCACTTATGACCGGAACCAATTAGTGTTCTGCAGCTGGGCCTATTACCAATTAGTGTTTTGCACTCTCAGCCCTGTTTGTGCCAAGTTCTGTGAGCTGGGGCCTGCCTCTTGCTCACAGCTTAGTTTTGCTTTATGTTTGCCATGTTTTGTCCATTGATAGCTAGGCCTCAGCTCCTCAGGCCAGGCCTGTGCTGCCGTGGCTTTATATTTTAGGCCTTCAACTTACTACAGACCTCATGTTCTGAGTCCCAAGGCGCCTTTGCTGTTAAAGGTAAAGAGTAATGATGGGTAGATAACTTTCAGAGGAATAGCCGTGTTAGTCTGCTTCAGCAAAAGCAACAAGGGGGCCTGTGACACCTTAACCACTTACAAACTTATTTGGGCATAAGCTTTCATGGGCGGGAATCTTCCTCGTCAGATGCATGAAGCTGGCTCAGTACACAAAGTCATTTCCTCCGTTTGGGATTCTCCCCTTCTCAGCAACTTTTGGGGGTGGGACATATCCGCCCTGACTGCATTGGTCTTGATAGCACCGGTCCTCTGCCTAGCAATGTAACACTCCCATCTTTGCATCGGTGTATATGTATCCCTGCCAACCTGTAGTTTCCATTTCATGCATCTGACAAAGTGGGTTCGAGCCCATGAAAGTTTATGCCAAAATAAATTAGTTTACGAGTAGATAACATTTTATACACACACACACACTTATGTCCCTGCCTAAAAACTATATAGGATGGTCCAAAATCAACTCCTTGAGATACATTTAGACTCATTTCTAAGGCAGAAACATCAAGGGCTGTGTCTAGACTGCATCCCTTTTCCGTAAAAGGGATGCAAATTAGACACATCGCAATTGCAAATGAAGCGGGGATTTAAATCCCCCCCGCTTCATTTGCATAAATATGGCTGCCGCTTTTTTCCGGCTCAGAGCTTTGCCGGAAAAAAGCACCAGTCTAGACGCGGATCTTTTGGAAAATAAAGCCTTTTCCGAAAGATCCCTTATTTCTTATTTTAAGAGGAATAAGGGATCTTTTGGAAAAGGCTTTATTACCGAAAGATCCGCATCTAGACTGGCGCTTTTTTCCGGCAAAGCTCTGAGCCGGAAAAAAGTGGCAGCCATGTTTATGCAAATGAAGTGGGGGGAATTTAAATCCCCGCTTTATTTGCAATTGAGATGTGTCTAATTTGCATCCCTTTTCCGTAAAAGGGATGCAGTCTAGACACAGCCCAAAAGGTGTTTGAGCACTGGGCTAGAAACAGTTCTAATCTTGGCTCTGGCCTTGGCTGAGTCACTTTACCTGCCTGCCTCAGTCTTCCCACCTGTAATGAAGGGATAATGTATCTAGATGTATGCAGATGATCTAATATGTGTGATGTGCTTCATGAACTTAAGGTGCTGTAGCACACATAGGTGTTATAGAATCACAGCATCATAGAACACTAGAACTGGAAGGAACCTTGAGAGGTTATCAAGTCTAGTCCCCTGTCCTCATGGCAGGACCAAGCACCATCTAGATCTTCCCTGACAGATGTTTATCTAATCTGCTTTTTAAATATCTCCAGTGATGGAGATTCCATAACCTCCCTAAGCAACAAATTCCAGCATTTAATCACCCTGACAGTTAGGAACTTTTTCCTAATATCCAACCTAACCTCCCTTGCTGCAATTTAAGCCCATTGCTTCTTGTCCTGTCATCAGAGGCCAAAGAGGACAATTTTTCTCCCTCCTCCTTATAACACCTCTTTAGATACTTGAAAACCGCTATTATGTCCCCTCTTAGGCTGTGTCTAGACTATATGCCTCTGTCGTCAGAGGCATGTAGATTAGACACATAGGCAAAGGCAAATGAAGCTGCGATTTAAATGATCGCAGCTTCATTTACATTTACATGGCTGCCGCGCTGAGCCGACAAACAGCTGATCAGCTGTTTGTCCGCTCAGCGCGCTAGTCTGGACGCTCCCCTGCCGACATCAAAGCCCTTTGTCGGCAGCCCCGTTATTCCTCGTGGAATGAGGTTTACCGGGACTGCCGACAAAGGGCTTTGATGTCGACAGGGGGAACGTCCAGACTAGCGCGCGAGCCGACAAACAGCTGATCAGCTGTTTGTCGGCTCAGCGCGGCAGCCATGTAAATGTAAATGAAGCCGCGATCATTTAAATCGCGGCTTCATTTGCCTTTGCTGAACAAACAAATCTACATGCCTCTGCCGACAGAGGCATGTAGTTTAGACGTACCCTTAGTCTTCTCTTTTCCAGACTAAACAAGCCCAATTCTTTCAGTCTTCCCTAATAGGTCAAGTTTTCTAGACCTTAAATAATTTTTATTGCTCTTTTCTGGTCCTTATCCAATTTCTCCACATTTTTTTTTGAAATGTGGTGCCCAGAACTGGACACAAAACTCTAAATAAGGCCTAATCGGTGCAGAGTAGAGCAGAAGAATGACTCTCATGTCCTGCTCACAACACTCCTGTTAATGCCTCCCAGAATCTTTTTTTTTTTATTTTGCAACTCAGACTTGGCTTGTGGCCCACTACTAGAGTACCAAGTTTACTGGCGTCCTTCCCATTACATTTGAGGAGACTTTTCCATAAGGAACGGGAGGGTTACAAAGCCCCAGGCAAATGCAAAGTAAGGCCCAGACAGTATCCGGTGTGAAGCAGGTGAGGGTTGAGGTTACAACCCATGGACAAGCCGTCTTTCTGCAGGACTGCGACACATTCCGCAAATCCCAGCCTGTAACCAAGGGGAAGTTGTGTGTTCTCTTGTGAAACTTAACTCAGACTCTTAACTGAAATGGAAATCTCTAATTAAAATAAAAATTCCCAAGGGCTTTCGGAGCACAGGCTGGGATGTTCCTCATGGTATTTAATGGTAACATTTTCATTTGATTTGGGTATTATCTAATTACAGGCCTGCTGAATGCCTTTGGCGGGGGGGAGGGGAGTTGCATCTAACAGAGCTCGTTTCCATCACAAGGTGCGTTTCGCCTCTGCACTGTGCTCTAGTAGCTGAAGTAGTCAGCTGGGAGCTGAGCCGGAGCCCTGACTTCCTATTCCAGCTCAGCATGCAACCCCCTGCTAAGCATGTTGCTGGACAGTGCAGCAGCTCCGGCCGCTGTTCCACAGAGGCTGAGATCCACGTAGCCTGGGTGCACAATGTTCCTTCTGTTTGTTCGCTGACGTGCCCAAGCAAGCCCTCCCGCTCCAGAGGCCGTCGGGAGCACTTGCTAAGCATGCCTCATTCCTTTAAGGAATTAGCTGCCGTGGAGGACAAGGCCCTGGCAGCTATCTGAAGGCTTTGGTCTTTGCAATCTGGATAATCTATTGGAAACTCAGAAGGGGGAGAGAAAAAGTCATGAATAAAATAACAGGAGCACAAATCTGTCCACAGCCCTTCCCGGCAACAGTTTTATCGCTGGTGTTCAGAGCAGACCCGGGAGTTCCCGTGGTAGCTGCTAATGTGTTATCAGAGGCCAGGGGATAGCTGGACTATTTGGGTAATTGTATCCACACGTCTGTGCTGCTTGCGGGCTGGGAGGAGATCGGCCAAAGCAAACCTGCCTAGGCTGTTAATCCTGGCTGTACTATTGTTTTTTTCAGGGTGGAGAGATACACAGCCCCGTAACACATGGTGGATCAAACCTGCTCTTCCTCGTTTTCCCCACACGCTCCCCCACTAGCCTGCACACTCTCAGCTGCTGCAGCTGTTCCCCTGAAAAGCTGCTGGCCTCAGCCATTTTGTACACAGAATGGAGAGAGCAGCTGATGTGTCACCCGCTGCATGAGGAAAGGTAGGTGAGTTTGTCTAATGCACGAGGGCTTTGGACATGCAGGGACAGATGCAGGGAGGTGGCTACACATATTCCAGGGCAGAGCTGGGCTCTTCATCTAGGAATCTCCGGGCTTGATGAATGCAAGCGGCTGTGAAGATTTGCAACTCTCCGGGGGTTACTTCTATGTGATGCAGTAACGAGGTAACAAATTGTCCTCGCTCCCAGAGTAAGTCCATGGCAGAGCTATGCCCAGACCTAGTTCCCTGCTCTCCTGCACGGACCACTCCTCTAGCCCAGTCAGGAATGGAAGCTAGGACCCGGGGTGAAAGTAACGTAACATTTCTGACAGGTGCTGTCCTATTGCAAGCCGGGTCCCTCTTTAAATAGCTCCCTGCCGGCTTTGGCCGCAGCTCAGCCATCTATTGCCAGAGCAGTGTGCATGGCGCGCCCGCTTCCTTTCACCTCGGCTGGGACCCCTGCCTCCCAACGCTCCCCTCGGACTCCTACATCACAATGCCTCGCAGAGGGCTGGAAAGAGAATTCCCTGCCTCCTCCTGACAGGGTGTCAGCCTCCCAGCGGGGTCCCGCTCCCATTTCTCCCCTGCTTCTTCTCCGTTCTGGGAGTGCTCGCTGCACCGCTTGGGGTTCACAGGGAGCAGCTCGTCTGGCCCCCTTATGATGCTGGCATTTGGAAAGGAACCCCGGCTGCGTTCCCACCAACAGGGAGCTCTGTGTATGGAGGAGAGGTGGTTAGAGATGCAGAATTCCCCTCACTGCCCCACGCTGGCTGCCTCCCATCACATTTCTAGCACATGCCCCACCCACAGCTCTACTCTGCTTTTTAATGTACATGCCAAGCCCTCTGTTTGCACACTCCTCATCACCCTTCCTGCAAGGATCTCGCGGGGTTTGTACAAAACTCCTCCCTCCCCTCCTGCCCAAGGCAGCTCAGGTGGTCAAGCCCCATTTTACAGAGGCACAGACTGAGGTGCAGAGAAATGGCTACAAAGCAACCTTAGCTGGGATTGGGGGGGCAGGCCCACATTGCATGGGGGGCTGGGTGACGGCAGCATGTGTTGATGTGCCTGAGCTAGATTTAAGCTGGTACTGCAGCAATGAAACCCCAGCACCATTGGCTTCAGGGCAGGTAAGTTACTGGAGGAAAGACCCAGCGGACACCTGTGCAGTCCATGCCACCCTGCCTTATTGCCAATGGTTCCTGAGTTAGCTAGTCACATCCACACAAGGTGCAGTCACTCTGACTCCCAGCTGTTTGACCTAACAGCTGGGCTGAAGATGCCCTCTATAAACCAGTGTCCTTGTGGGGTTGCCTCTGGCCAACACCTAGACTAGGAAATTACAGGAGGCTGGAGTGAGTTAAGGAATTGTGCTGGGGCACTGAGACAGCATCTTTGTCAGCGCAGAAGAATTACTGGGGAGCATGGGAGCCGCCACAGCGCCAGACACGTCTGTTCTGTTGTTTTAAAAAGATGAACCTGCCGCTGCCACGATGGCAAGAAGAAAGGAGAAAATGCACGTCAGGCTGAGAAATCTACAGCAGCTTAGGCTGCTGGCAGAGGAAACATGGGCAGGAGCTGTTCAAGAGTTGTACAGCAAACTGATGCTTTTGCTCTGCTCCTTGATACAAGCGAATCTAACAAATTCTCCGCGCAGTGCTTTTCTCACCATCTTTTGTAGAAGTTCAACACATTTCAGGCTGGGAGGGATTCGGAGCAATTCCCAGCACACACGCTGCTGTCAAGACTCCAAATAGCATGCTTAAAATGGACACCTTTGCTTCGCTGGGTGGAATCTACAGGCCAAAGAAGCACACAAGTAATCTTTCTTCTTCCTCCACAGCAGCAAGGGGAAGGAAAGGGAAGGCAAAATGCAGAGCTAATAGGAAGGAAACGGAATTGCTGAAATGCCAGAAGGCAGGACCTCACTAAGGGGAGGAGAATCGGGGCAAAAGGAGAAACTGACGAATGACTTCAACAAGTCACTGCACTGTCTGGCCAAGCCTCGTGGAGTTGGAATATTTTCTGATGCCAGGATCCTATTTGGACAAAGGGGGTCAGTGCATCCCCCCCTCTGATTTCTTTCAGTGGGGAGCAGGATAAAACCAACAATGTCATTTTGCAGGCAAAGTGAAGGCTGAGCATGTGTGTTAGACCAAGGATTAGAGATGGCAGGATATTTTTCTTCCCACCCTGTGAAAATTTTCAAGATTTCAAAAATGTTCCCCCTCTGTCTGGGGACGAGACCCAGACCCTTTACATATTTTAGGGCAAAAGAGACACAGAGACCCACTTCAAAATAGCTTACAGCCAGGTTGTTTGGGCAATCCCATGGGATTTGAGAAACTGAGGCCCAAACCCCTCTTCTGCCTGATTTACAGCAGAGCTTTGAAGCTGGGTGTTCCACTTTCCAATCCAGGCTGTTGGCTCTTTTGGGACAGGGCTCTCACAGTCTGTCTTGCTGGAGATGTTCTACTTTGCATAAATAATTAAATATTCATTGGGCCTGAGCAGGAAATTGTAACGCCCAGAGGTTAGGACACTTACTTGAGATGGGGCGATGTGCTTTGCCTGATTTGGACTGGAACCCTGAACCCAAGTGTTCCGTACCTCTCACACTCTGGTTTTGATGAGAAATTCTATTCCAGCCTTGGGAAACCTGATAAAAGTTTTGCTGACACCAACCCTTTCCCATGAAAAATTCCCATTTTGACAAACAGGTGTTTTCTGATGAAAACAAAATGTTCTGTCAAAAAATTCCCCAATGGCTCCACAGAGGACTCCAGGAATTCACTTTACATGTACAATTTGAGTTGACTGTGAAAAAAAAATGACTTGCAAAGCTGTAGTTTATCAAGGTGTAGCACATCTATACTAAGTTAACACTGGTGTAACACATTCAACACTGGACAAGTCCCGTTGAACTACACCAATGTAAAACTGAAGGCATGGAGGAAGAGATTCATGACGTCCTATGGCCCCAACTAAAAAGTGAGTTAACAGTATGCCCTTGTAGCCAAGTCAGCAGTGTGCCCTTGTAGCCAAGAAGGCTAATGGCATATTAGGTTGCATTAGGAGGAGCATTGCCAATAGATCCAGAGAAGTGATTATTCCCCTTTATTTGGGTCTGGTGAGGCTACATCTGGAGTATTGAGTCCAGTTCTGGGCCCCCCATTACAGAAAGGATGTGGATGCATTGAAGAGGGTCTAGTGGAGGGCAACCAAAATGATTAGGGGGTTGGAGCACATGACCTACGAGGAGAGGCTGAGGGATTTAGGCTTATTTTGTCTGCAGAAGAGACGAGTGAGGGGGGATTTGAGAGCATCATTTCACTACATGAAAGGAGGTTCCACAGAGGAAGGAGAGAGGCTGTTCTCAGTGGTGACAGATGGCAGAACAAGGAGCAATGGGCTCAAGTTACAGTGGGGGAGGTCCAGGTTGGATATTAGGAAAAGCTATTTCCCTAGGAGGGTGGGGAAGCGCTGGGATGGGTTCCCTAGGGAGGGGGTGGAATCTCCATCTCTAGAAGCTTTTAAGTCCCGGCTTGACAAAGCCCTGGCTGGGATGATTGAGTTGGGACTGGTCCTGCATTGGACCGTGGGTTGGACTTGGTGACCTCCTGAGGTCTCTTCCAGCCGTAGGATCCTATGTTTCTAAGTGTTAGGAAAAAGACAGATGCGCTGACCCAGAAAGAGGTTAATTATTTGTCCAAGGTCACTGACCGACCAGGCAATAGAATCCAAGATTCTGCCCTGCAGTCTGCTAAGCTAACACGCCACAGTAAACACTCTCCAGAATTTTAATACAGACAGAGGTAATGGAGACTTGATAGCTGCAAGCCCTGTAGCATTATACTGAGTTCTTAAGTTCTGTAATTAATCGAGTATCTTTTGCAGACGTCTATAACGGGCGCTTCCCAACACACCAGGGTTATACATCTCTTAGAAGAGCTTTTGTTTTTAACACGAGATGGGTCTGTTAAGCTGTTAGTGTCTCTTCTACAGTAAAGATAACTGAGCTGTTCAGATGACAGTATATTAAAGTTCACAATTAATTTAGATAACACCAGATGAGCGTTTTTTTAAAGAAAAATCTAGAGAGTAATACTTAGAACTCTACAGGCATTAGGGAGAGACGTATTCTCTCTTACATGATGTAAAATCAAGTCTTTTTTATATGATTCAATTATAGATTGATGGGAAGACTCAAAAACATGGATTAATGATCTTTTCTTAAGAGAAAGCTACCCAGCATAAAAAGAGAGCTACAACAGGAAGAATTACTGCTCCCTAAACCCCGATTAAGGTTTAGCATGTTACATTCAAAACAGTGTAATGAGGATAAAGGAAACAGCATGATATGGTAAATTATCCTTCTCGAAACATGGCATAGAGAGGGGAAGAGAAACCTCCAGGTGCACACGGCCAATTTAAAGCAAACAGGCCAGATAGGATCCCAGTTTTGTGTGTGGATGGGGGAGATTGTGATGGAGTCCAGGAACACTCTGAACACTCTGAATCAGTTTTACAAACCCAAGGCCAGATCTTCAGCTGCTGTCGGTATCACTGTATTGGTGTCAATGTGCATATGCAGATTTACACCAGCTGAGCCTTTGTGCGCCCCTCCCTCCTTGCTTTTCCAGGAGGAGATGTGGATTGGCTCAGAAAAGGTTCCAACTCCATTCACAGGAAGAGCCTCCTCAGAGCGTATTTGTTCTTAGTGCACCTTACAAATCACAGAGGAGGGAAAACTTGACAGCTTGTGACAAGGTGGCTGCCCCGCACTGGAATGAAAAGGGTTAAAACAGGCCTGGGAAACAGCTAGCAGTAAACTTGTGGCAGCCAATCAGAGCCCAGCAGGACTGTATAAACAGATGGCCAGCCAGGAGGAGCACACTCTCGCTCCAGCTCTGGAGGGAGAGGACCTAGCTACCTGCTAGCACAGGGTACCTTGAGCAGAGCAGTGTTGGGGGAAGGCGGGGTGAGCCAGGGGAGCTCAGGCCTGAATAAACCCCAGGCTGAGGCCCAGAGACAGGCACAGGGGAGTACTAGGGCTGCAGAGGAGCAGCCAGGGCAGGAGAAGGAAGGAGGGCCACCCCCTTGCCAGTGATGAGTGGCCATTTCAGATGCAATTTGAAGCAAGGGCTAGATGACAACTGGCAGCGGGTCACTGAGGCAGGGTGAGTACAGGGAGCAGGGGTATCCTGGGCGAGGAGGACTCCAGGGTGTGGTGCACTGCCATGGGGCAGTACCCAGAGGAAAGGGTGTAGCAGTCAGGGGGGACATGGGTCCTGATGACTGGGGGAGAATGGACAAAAAGGGTAATAGCAGGCAAGACACCGCCAGGAGGGGGAGCTCTGAGGCTGGACTGAGCTAATCCCCGGAGTGACCAGCAGGCGGCGCCATGGTGCCCCCGATTTTAGCACAGCGAAGACGCAGCTTCGGTGTGTCAGTCGGTCACCGGGCCCTGACACTTCAGCAATGGGCTTGTCCAGAAGAACAGGTGACTTTTCACAAGCCGCCAAAAAGCTGAAAATGAGTCCCCTAAGCGACAGGTGACACGGAAGTGAACAGAGACATTCAGAGATAGCAGGCTCGTTTTGCGAAGGATTTCACAAGCACTCACATTCTCAGGGCTTGGTTTTGAATTCAGGCACAGCTGGGGGTACAGGCCACCGGGCAGAATTCACTGCTCCTCGATCAGCCCCGGCCGGCAAGGTGGGTCAGACACCCCCCTAGGATTCACAATGCTTTCCCTGCTGCCTCTTCCTTCAGAGAGATACTAATTATCTGCTGGCCTATCTTATCCCACCAACTTCTAGCCCAGGCACCCCAACACAGGCTCAGCTATTCCAAAGAGGAAGGGAGCTGAAACAAGGGTCCAACCATTTCTCTACACACCTGACAGGGAAGAGAGTATAGAGTTAGCCCCCGCTTCTGTGCCCAGACGCATGGTCCAAGTACCCATGCAGAGGGTGGACTCGGCGGGAGATGACGTGTCCTACAAATAGATTCTTTTATAAACAGAAACCAGTTTGTGATTTAACAAATATTTCCAGAGAAGGTGTCTGACTTCCTCAAAACTTGTCACATTTTGATGAGAAAACCAAACCGCAAGAGCTGACCCTGCCTAGTAAAGGAAAATTCTATTTTTTTTCTTCTGTGCTTTTTATTAAAACAAAAGTCAATATTTTCACAAAACAAAACCTACATCCAGCAGCTAGTAGAGCACTGTGCTGCCATGTGGGAGATTGCCCAGCTACATAATTCCTCTGTAAACTTGAGCAAGTCACTTACGGCTTATCTATCCCAAAGTTGTCATTCTACGGGCATGAAACCCACGGCGCCTCCTGCTGCGTGTACTGTTACACTGTGGTAAGTGTGCTTAGCCAGGCCAGCTTGTTCTGTGATGAGGAATAAACTATTGTGATGGACTTGCTAACTAGGAAGCTACCATAGCCATCAATCCTCTTCTCACCTGGTGGAAATGCAGGCACATCCTCTTCCCCTAGCTATTTAGAGGGAAGGGGGCAGAAACTTCAAGGTATCCATGCTCTGGGGGAGCAGCAGAGAAGCTGAATGCGGGGGAAATGGAGGGAGAACTGCTCAGAGCTCAGATCAACTGTGAACAGGCCCTTGGTGAACATGGCCACTGGGTTCAGAGCCGTGCAGAACCAGCAGGGAGCCCATGAAGAGGGCTGGAAACACGCGAGTTCCTGTTTGCCTCTCACAAGGACCCAGCTGGAGACGACACCCCAGACGCTGACTCTGAAGCCGTCTGATCCCTCAGAGGCCCAGACAGGAACTGCTATTGTTTACTTTAAATGGCAACCCTACATATCAGTACCCAAGCTATCTGCAGCTTTCCCCTTTCTCCCCCACCCCTCCCCCCACCCCAGCAAAATCATAGAATCATAGAACTGGAAGGGACCTCGAGATCTTCAAGTCCAGTTTCCTGCCCTCATGGCTGGACCAAGCACCATTTAGCTCATCTCTGACAGGTGTGTCTGCCTAACCTGCTCTTAAATATCTCCAGTGATGGAGATCCCACAACCCCCCTCCCCACACCCCGCCCCGCTCCCCGCCGCTCCCCCAGGTAATTTATTCCAGTGTTTGACTACCCTGACAGTTAGGAAGTTTTTCTTAATGTCCAACCTCAACCTCCCTTGCTGCAATTTAAGCCCATTGCTTCTTTTCCTATCCTCAGAGGCCAAGGAGAACAATTTTTCTCCTTCCTCCTTATAACACCCCTTTAGATACTCAAAAACCACTATCATGTCTCCTCTCAATCTTTTCTTTTCCAAACTAAACAAGCTCAGTTCTTTCAGTCTTCCTTCATAGCTCATGCTTTCTAAACCTTTATTCATTTTTGTTGGTGTTTTCTGGACCTTCTCCAATTTCTCCACATCTTTCTTGAAATGTGGTACCCAGAACTGGACACAATACTCCAACTGAGGCCTAATCAGTGCAGAGTAGCGCGGAAGAATGATTTCTCATGTCCTGCTCACAACATTCCTGTTTGCTTTTTTTGCAACAGCGTCACACTGTTGACTCATGTTTAGTTTGTGGTCCAGTATGACCCCTAATTTCTCTAATTTGTCCAGATCATTTTGAATGTTGACCCTATCCTCCAACGCACTTGCAACCCCTCCCAGCTTCGTATCATCTGCAAACTTAATAAGTGTACTCTCTATGCCAATATCTAAAATATCACTTCCCTTTGCCGAACCTTTGAATCATTATTGGGACCCAGCATGGCTAGAGCCCACGGAGCCTGAAGAGGCTTCAGCCCTTGCCTTGGAGACGTGGTATACTCGGTGATTTACTAGTACCTTAGAGGTCTGGTGTACCACATGCTGAGCCGCTGGAAGGATTACTCTAATCAGTCCAAGGTGTCTTTATACTGACATAACTGCACCCACAGTGGTGGCGCTGAGAGCATTTTATGGGTAAAATAGTCACTTTAAAGGAGTTATCGTGTACAGAACATAAGAACGGCCAGACTGGGTCAGACCAATGGTCCATCTAGCCCAGTGTCCTGTCTGCCGACAGTGGCCAATGCCGGATGCTCCAGAGGGAGGGAACAGAACAGGTAAGAATGAAGTGATCCCTCCCCTATCCCCCATTCCCAGCCCCTGAGAGAGGCTCCGGACACCATTCCTACCCAGCCTGGCTAATAAGGATTGATGAACCTGTCCTCCATGAATTTGTCTAGTTCTTTTTTAGAACTCTCTATGGCAGCTCAAAGGCAGGGGGCTGCAGGCGTTTGGTGGAGGGCAGGTAGACAGGCAGTTGGGTGCGCAGGTTCCTGCTCCCTGAACAGGCTGTCGGAGACAGCTGCCGGAAATTAAGTCAGGTGGGCACCTGGGACTCACTAAGATTTGGCCTGGAGCAACAAACCAGTGGGACATCTGCAGCCAGTTATGGCCTGCTGGTCCCTTATGAAAAGTTTCCCTTCAGGAAAGAGGGGGAAGGGGAGGCCTGCTGGTCCCTTATGAAAAGTTTCCCCTCAGGCAAGAGGGGGAAGGGGAAGGGGATAGGGATAGAGATAGGGATAGGGATAGGGATAGGGATAGGGATAGGGATAGGGATAGGGATGGACTGGTGTGAAGGAGGAAGCACAGAGTGAGGCAAGCAGAAGAGGTTTTTCCCAAGACTCCAGGGAGAAGGTATTGCAGGAGTGGTTGTGGAAGTGGTCCAGGGAGAGGCTGTTATGTGGGGGGAAAAGGGCAAGAACCCCACAGGTAGCTGCTATCTAGGGCCCTAGGCTGGAACCTGGAGTAAGTGGGCAGGACCAGGTCCCCCCACCCTCCCCATGCCCGGTGGGCTGCCATGGGGGAAACACGAGGAGTAACAGTTAATCTGAACTAAGGACTTAGTTCGGATTAACTTTAAACTGCTGTGTGTAGCAGTGGGCAGTTCGTTCGAACTAAGGGGGATTTAAAAATGGCGGCCAGACAGGAACATGCAAATGAAGCCCAGGATATTTAAATCCCAGGCTTCATTTGCAACTCTGGTTGCCTGATTTGCCTACCTAGCTCGAATTAATGAGCTAGTGTAGACATACCCCAAGAAAGGGTCACTGCAAGCCTCTGAAGTGTCTTAAAATTTGCCAGGAAGTGCTGAACCCAGGGGGTGCTACCAGAGCTCCACCACACCTGTTAATGTACTGGTCTTCACAATCTCCTCTGGCAAGGAGTTCCACAGGGTGACAGTGTGTTGGGCAAAGAAATACTTCCTTTTATTTGTTTTGTTTGAAGTTATATGTAGACCAGGCCTCAGTCTTTCTGTGCTTCAGTTCCCCCACGAGGATAACAGAACAGGTCTATTTCACTGAGATGCTACCAGGATTAATAAAACCAAGATTATAAGATTCTCCTCTACTACGGTAGTGATGGGCAACCTAGGCTAGTGAGTGGCCTGCATGAGGTTCCCTCCTTCATCTCAGTGGGCTGCGAGCTTCTCATAAGAAGACCATCTTCCAAAATAGGGTAGTTTTGCTAACTGTGCTTGCATACCTAGAATTTGATGACTGAACCGCAGCAGCGCTTTGATTGGCTGCAGAAGGAGCGCCCGGCTCTCCCAAAGTTGTGTGCAATCAGCACACACCTCACTTTACGTATTCCTGCTTTGCCTGCTTGTAGCTAGTAATATCAGTAGGGGGGAAAAAACCTACATGGATGTTAAACAGCAGAATCTGGCAACCCTTCTCACGGGCAACAGGAAATAAACCATCTCGTGAGCCACACACAGAACCCCGATGAGCCACAGGCTGCCCACCACTGTACGATGGCCACGATAGCTAGGTAAGTGCCATAAACAGACAGATCATTTACCCCTAAGATGAATATTTTTGTCGCGTACAGTCCAACCAGTGCTGCTCAATATGCAATAACAGTGGCCAAGCACATTGTGTGAGAGGGTATTGTTTACCTCTTTGTTCAGGAAGAAAGAACTATCTAGGTCATTTATTACAGGGGAGAGGAGGGTATGAGAATGCAGACACATAGCTCAGATGCCTCGCAGGGAAGCTTGCTATGAAAATGAAGGGAATAAATAAGAGAAGAATAGCTTCCGAGGAGGTGAGATTTTTATGCAGTGCACCTCTTGAAGGATTTCAGTGAGGGGAGGATATGGGGGAGAGAGGGATGGAATAAAAGTCAATGTTCCAAGAGCTCCAGTATGTAGACACCGGAATCTAATTCACACATCTTAGTTGACTGTCCTTTCAGTTCAGAAGTGTGGAAAATGACATCTAGAGATGAGAGAACTTGGAGGGGGGGTTATTTTTAAAACCTGCCACAGAGGGTGCATGGACTCTGTCCTCGGCTTGGAAATGGGAACTAGCAAGGAAAATAAGGAGCATATGGCAGATTTTCGCACTCAACATTTCATGTCTGGTCTGCTATACTTAGTAATGAAAGTGAAAGCGGATTCCATTGGGGGGAAAAAAACTTCATTCTATTTTCTTCACACAAAAAAAAGAGAGAGAAAGATATTTTTTTCTCTGAAGAAGAAGCCTTTACTACTACAGAACAGAGAAGGAGAAAATGAATAAAGGAGGTGTTATTTACTCCTTCTCATAACACATGGACGAGGGTGGGGGTCACCAAATGGAATCAATAGACAGCAGGTTTACAAAACAAACAAAAGGGAGCATTTCTACATAGAACATACAGTCAACCTGTGGAACTCCTTGCCAAAGGAACAGAATGGGTTAAAAAAGAACAGGATTAACTCACAATAGATAGGTCCATCAATGGCTATTAGCCAGGTTGGGCAAGGATGGTGTCCGTAGCCTCTGTCTGTCAGAGCTGGGAATAGATGACAGAGGATGGACCGCTTGATGATTCCCTCTTCTGTTCATTCCCTCTGGGGTACCTGGTATTAGCTACTATTTGAAGTCAGGACACTGGGCTCAATGGACCTTTAGTCTGACCCACTATGACCATTCTGATGTTCTTATCAATTAAAAGCCAATGCGGTATTTAAGCTCATAATTAAGGTAACATAGAAACAGAAGGATTGGTTCAATTCGCATATTGAACAGGTTTCGTGTCTCTTAGCTATGTAATACAACATGGAACAGGGGCCTTACTTGGTGCTGATGAGTATAGGGTTAATTCTAGTGTCATTCGAAGGTGCTGAGGGGGAGCCAGAGGTCACACTGTTGGGCTGTGACTAGACTGCAGGTTTTTTTTGAAAAAAGTAGCCTTTTTTCGAAAAAACGTCACCTGCGTCTAGACTACAGCCGCGTTCTTTCAAAATTAAACTGAAAGAACGCGGCTTTTCTTTCGACGGCGGTACTCCTCATTTCACAAGGAAGAACGCCTTTTTTCAAAAGTGCTCTTTCGAAAAAAGGTGTTCTTGAATGCAAACAGGGCTTTTTCGAAAGAGAGCATCCAGACTGCCTGCGTGCTCTCTTTCGAAAAAGCAGCTTGCTTTTCGAAAGTACTGAATGTAGTCTAGATGCTCTTTTTCGAAAGAAGCTTTTTCGAAAGTATCTTTCGAAAAAGCCTCTTTCGAAAGAGGCTTGCAGTCTACACGTAGCGCCTGGGTGGGTGTGGGGGCCAACTTCCTATTTCTTTTCTGTCTGGCTTTATTATACTTTTCCTTTCTTGTTACAGCCTTCATCCCCTAAGGAAAAGACCTTCCTGACTGCCACTGGGTTTTTCATTCTGGGTCACCCTAAGGTTAGTTCCAACTACGGATGTGAATGGCTCCTCGGAGGGCTGTCCCGGCATGGGTTGGGAGCTGGCAGCAGCCACAGCCCCAATGCTGGGGGCAGGAGCCTGTGGATTCTGCAGCCTCATCCCCGAGGACACTTTTGTCGACAAAACCCTGTAGCCTAGACACACCCTGTGAGAGCCGTGTGCTCTCTCTGCAGCCAGTCAGCATGCTGCTACAGTTCAATAGGCACCCCCTGCAAGTTCTAGGTACACCAGAGCCCTTAGCAAAACTACCCTAGCCCGGGAGACTCTGTTGCTTATGACCATCTGGTGGCCCACTGAGCTGGAGGAGGGCCACCCATGCAGCCCACTCACTAGCCTAGCTTGCCCCTCCTGACTCCAGATGTTCAGTCCCATGACCTGCCCACTAGACTGCCCAACCTCAGTGCAACACAGTAGCTAAGCTGTGTGATGTAGTACATTGTACTGATGTTAGCTAGCATTGAATGACAGTGGGGATAACTTATTGCACCCCAGGCAATGGCAGCTTCTCTAGGTGAAAGATGAGGTTCCCCTGGTATTGGGGACCCCGCAGTTGAAGGCCATATTATGCACTCATCCCAGGAACGGGTGGCCCATTCCAGATCACTGGCCCAGAAATGTGAAGATAGAAAGAATAGAGGGGCATCAGCTCTGGCTCTTTCCCATTGCCTAAATATCTGTATTTCTTCCCTGCCCCTAATTCTATTCGTTGATTTGTGTGGCGCTTCCCATCAAAGCAAGTTGCTAGAAAACTCCATCCACAGAAGGGCAAGAGAGATTTTTCGAAGGCAAAAGTCTCTGTGAAATGCTAACAGCCAGTGGGAGACAGGAACTGTTATTGATTGGCGTCCTTGTTTGAAAATTAAGGGTCTTTGGTTAAATCAAAGTTTCTCTCTCTCTCTAATAAGATGACAGCCTAGACCACTCGACTGACTGCTGAGACACCGACTCCTCGCTAGCTTTAGATTACTCAAGTGCTCAGAATTTAATCTCCAATGGCTGTTATTGGATTCTGCTAGAACTGGCTGTCTGATGGGCACAAGTAATAGAAACTAGCCCCAGTAGGCCAGCGCCGTCTCTAAGCTCTTGGAGTTTCAAAAGCAGCCGCCATGCGCAATGATGCCGGCTCTTTCAATCTGGCAGGATGCTAAGTCAATAAATAAATGCATCACAGAGTCTACCCGCCTCTCTGCCCGAACGAGGGCCGCTCAAAGAGAGCCGGTTTGGGAATGAGCATCAAGGGCAGCCCGTGTGAAGTGAATGGATGTGATAGAACATGATCATGCCTGGGCAGGAAGGGGCTCCCACGTGTACATGAGGAGGAGGAGTCAGCTGTAAGTCTGGGCTATGCAGGGGAGTGTGCACATCTATTCTATACTTTAGAAAGTTGCTCTGTCTGTGTATCCATCCATCCGTCCGTTTGTCCAAGAAGTCCTCCTAAACTGTAAGAACTTAGACCACTAAAAATGGTAGGCAGCTTCCTCTTATTGTAACTTAAAGCAAGGTCAGGGGTTGGTTGTGCTAGGACAATGGGATGTGCCTGGAATGTGATTGTTATAAAATGGAAAGGGAGAGGTCTGGTAGGAGGGCTAGTTAGACTGTAGAATGACCACAGGAGGGCAGCAAGAGGCTAGGGATAGGTACTGGGGCAGCTATAACTCCCTTGGGCCAGCAGGGGCAAGGGTGGAGAAAGGGACAGTTATCTACAATAATTCAGAGAGTTTCTCTGTTGGTGTATTTGTGGGTCTGTTGGTCTGTCCCACAGTTAGGGGACTTGTGCACTTCCCCCCGGGCTGTGCCCGTGATAGCTGCAGTGTCCATAGGCAGGTGCTTCTCCCATGGCCCCAAGTTGCTGATTTGAGTTAAGGACGCTGGGTAAATCTTCTAGTACATGTATACTAGAGAAGCGTACTGTCCAAATCAACAATCCCCAATGCCTGCGCACTTGCACACCCGTTCCCATCCCCAGGTATTCCTTTCCCTGTGCCTGCACATCCTACACACAGGGACTGAAAGATTCTCACGTTTCCCAGCAGTTGGCTGGACACAGATTTCCTCTCAACTAGAAAGACGACACTGATCAGTTTGTTCTTCATTTCAAATGCTTTACAAAAAACAGCTTGGGAGAACACAGGTGGCCTCCCTTCCTTTGAACTTCGGGAAGCATAGGGGGAGAGAGAGAGTGAAAGAGGGAGACTTTGGATGTTTATTCCTCCAGCTTTGGACAGCATCTGTTGTAATCGCATTACTGTATTTAGAGGGCTCTCTTACCTCTCCACCCACAAACCCCTTGGCGCACACACAGCTATCGCTTGCAAGCACCAGGAAGCAATGGCATGAAAAAAGATCCCTCAAGATGTGTGTAAACTCATGGCAACACGGTGCAATTTTCCAAAGTACACACACGGCTCGGATGGGTAAATGTTTTCTAGTCTCTATCGCAGGGGCATGTCATTTACACAACACTGTCAATCACTGGTCTCGCGGCCGGGGAAGCAGTGTAAACGCATGCTTAATGTCAGATTTACACACATTTCTATTTGTCGGTAAATGGCTACATTACATACATTGTGTCAGTTGATTTTTACCATCTGACTTTGCCCACAATTGCACAGGGGCTGTGCAACCAAGTGCAGCAGATGTGTATTGACGCAGATCACTAGTTTACAGCCTCATCCCGCGTTCAGGAGCAACATCTGTCCACTAATGATCTCCTAGTCACCCACCTTCCTAGCTCTGCCCTCTGATCCCCATGTATGCACCAATGGTTCAGACCTCCCTACCTTACCCCCAGCTGGAGGGGGCACATTAGCACTGACAAGACTCCCGCTAAAGCCGCAGAGAAATTTGCAGCTGAAATTCCCTGTCCCTCTGCCAAAAGGTAGATTTGGTGACACACAAAAACTGTTCATGTGGGTTTTGCCAATTGGACAGAACGGGGGGGGGGGGAGGATCCCCAAAGTCTCAAGTTTTGTTTTAAAATTTTTTGAATCTAAACGTTTCAACTTTGGGAAGGTCAAAATGATTTTGTTGCAAACTTTCCTATCATTTAATTTTTAAAATGCAAACTCTTTTACAAATCCACTTGGAATCTCAAAAACAATGGTTTCCTTCTGGGCCGAATGAAACGTATCACTCGACCTGAAATGTTTTTATTTTGAAAAGTTGCTGAAAATTCAGAAAAAAGATCCGTTTCCCCCCGGTATTTTGCAGAACTGCCAATGCCCTGAAAAATCCGTTGCTCGGACAGCTCTAGCAATAGCTACCAAGTGAGGGGAGTGAAGGAAGATTTGCCTCCCAGGATCTGTCTTCCCAGCACCCTGCCCTGCTGCTCAGGGTGGGTCCCGGCAAATGGGACTGTTCCAGATTTCACATTTCTGTTATGGAGAAAGAGACTAAAGAAGGTTGGGCACGTTGAGATGTTTGGTCTAAGGCCTTAGAAGCCAGTTGACTGCCACCCCTACACATCAACCCACGGATTGACGGACACACTGCCTCCTCACCCCTACAGGTTTGCATCAAATGCCAATGCCACGCCTGCTTTGGGGGCAGGGTGGCACCACAGACGTAGCTGTGTGCTGTGATGTCAGTATCTCTTGCCTGTACCCTGGCCTGCTGGGGGGAGTTGGACAAGTCACATCAACTCCCCGAGCCTCCGTTCCCCTCTCTGTAAGAGGAGGATAATGACACTGACTTCCTTCGTGCAGTGGTTTGAGATCTATTGATGACAAGTGCAACCTAAGAGCGAGGGGTTGTCGCTCCTCTCAGAGAGCAGAATGAACCCGCTGCTGCTAGCTAAGGGGGATTTCCTTTAGCTGAAGTAGCTCAGGTCGGTGGGGAGAAAGGGGTTGGCACAAGGGTGAGGGATCTAGGCGCTGCCTCTCGCACTAGGGTGTGACTCTGTTTGGAGTCAGCGAGTGGAGAGCGCTCGTCAGTTAAATGGGAGAGTGTCATCTAGCCAGGACCACGACAACAGGGGAGAAATCCTGACTCCCCGAGTACAAACGCTGTTATGGAGGCAGCACGAAGCGGCTGGTGCCCCCACAGTACATGGCAAGGGAACATGGACACGATATGCCAGGCTCCCATTGGAGCAGGCTGCAGCTCAGACCGTATTGCCTGGATTTCCCTGGGTAGTGGCATTACGGACACTCTCTTCTTTGCTAACCACAATGCTCAGCAGCCCTCCCATGGAAACATTGATTATTTGCATTCGGGTGGCACCTTGGAGTTATGGATCAGGACTCCCTTGTGCTAAGCACTGTACACACCAAACAAAAAGGTGGGTCCCTGCCTTGAAGAGTGTGTAACCCAAGCCAGCTCTTGCAGGCCATCCAGGGGCATGATGCTTCTGCAGCTAAAGGAAATGTTTGCTAAAGGAAACGTTTGTTGACATGAAGGTGACTGTTTCATCCCAAGTCGAAATGCTACAAAGCCAGGCGTGCATTGGACTCTGGTTAGCTGGGCTTTTCATGCTCTAGCCACTGAATATTTGAAAGCCACAGAGGCAGCCTCCCTGTGGGAAATAATTACAAGATGCTCTGTAACATTTTGCAACTGTTACTTCTAATGCGTCTTATTGGTTTGGCTGCTGCCTTCCCTTCATTAACATGCACAACAGCACCTCCGATGGCTGGACTTAAGAGAGATGATCCTTTCAGTGGCGGCTTTTCGCTTCCTAGCTGAGCAGAGACTTCTCCATGTAATTAACTTCTTCATCTCATGTCTTTGCCTTGCTCCACTAGAGATGAGACAGCTGCAGCGACCTCTCTGGGCAGAGCCCTGGATTTCACAGGAGCTAGGGTTCCATGATACCAAGGACCCTCCACCAAAGCTGAATATAGATGTGGAAGGATGCTGAACTGCTCCAAAGAGCAGAGCCATCCTTATCCAAATGCAGCTGGGTAGGGCACCTGAAAAACTGGGGCACCACTGGGTCTTAGTGTCCACCTCCCCACCTCTTCCTGTCCCTGGTCTGTGGCTCTGCTTCCTCCAGAGAAGATCTAGTTAACTTAAAAGTGAAAAGTCCTGCCAGACCGATTAGCAGAACATCGAACCTGTGAAAGAGCCACACAAGTGGGAAGGAAGCCGTTCAACAGGCATTTGCCAACCCCAGGTACAAACTGTCAGTTACTGAACTTACTGAGAGTCGACAGGACCTTCGTTTTTAAACACATTACTGTGCTGCTGAAGATTATATAATCGCCCCTGTAAAAAATCGTTCTCCCCCTCCCCCCTCTGCCCCGGCTGCCTTCAGGCATGGGAGCACCAATCTAATAGAACTGCGTAGGGCTCTGTAAATCCTAAGGATGTCCCTGCCAGTTTGGCACTAAGGGGTGTCCAATTCAATGTTAATTTGCCACTTCCAGGGCTCAGTGTTGCCGACACACTGCAGAGTAGCCAAGGAGGAAATCTTTGTGTGTGTTGAATTCACCAACACTCTCTCTGTCTCTCTCTCTCTCTGCTGCCGTTCTGCTTCCTAGCTCTTACCTCACTGTATACAATGTCTTCAGACAGATGTCCTTTGCCAAATCCCCATCTGAATTCTTCCTCCCTACCACATTTTACAGCCTCTATCTTTCTCCTCCCTCTGGTCATTTTAAAATAAAGTCTGAACTTCTTGCTATAAATTACACAACTGTTGGAGAAAAATCTACTCTCTGCTCAGCAGGAAAAGAGCTACTCCTTGAGAGAACACTGGAGGCTGGAACCGTGAAACTTTCCACCGACAAAGCTCCGATGGAAAAGTCCTATAGATTTGAAGAGAAAACCATTAACTTCCTGTATGTCTTTTGAACCTTTTTACTGAATTTAATAGAGATTTCTATTTTGCTACAGAACAGCTCGAGAAATGGGGACATCCTTTATTAAATTCTACAGGATTTTGGAATAATTTCCATAGACCTCTGTTATGCAGCTTCAGAGCCCTATAAACTTAACCCCTGTTGAGGTTCTCAAGGACTTTTCTGTAAGGGACAAATGAATGCTGACATCTGTTAGCAGCAAAATGCGTAATGCGCAGGAAAGAACGATCTTGCACATCACTAATGTACTCAGAATGGCTGAAAGATGTCTTGAGCATGTAGCTTAATGGGAAAAATACGTTAAATTGGTGTCATACAGCTGCATTAGTGCAATTGAGTCGCAACACGTTTTTCATACACTGTGTCGTTAATACAAGCAAGGCTTTAGAGACAGCACTTGTAACCCTCGTGATCCCAGGCTGGAGCTTTCTTGTATCAGAAAGGAAAAACTAAGAATGATCCAAATCGCCACGGGGGTGGGGTTGGAGAAAGAAAGCTTAAAGCACAGAGCTAGGGGTATATCTGTTTAAAGCACAGAGCTAGGGGTATATCTGTTTGCATTCCTTTCTCCTGATGGGGGTACGGTAAAACATTAAAATGCCTTGCTTGTTGCACTGTAGTTCGGGGAATGGAGCAGGAGCTGCACTTTCCTTTAGCACACGTTGCTGGGGAAAACGCACCTGACTGATTTCCCTGGAGGCTCCCATTGCTCATCCACAGAACAGGTACAGGATAAGCAGGGAAAAGGCAAGATTTCCCATCTCATGCTGACCCAACAACATGCTTTAGCCTGACTTAGGAGATCACAGGAGAACAGTTTAGTCTCAGTTTTCCATTTGGCATTTGACTCCAGTGCCAAGGAGGCACCCAATGCCTGTCAAATTGTGTCAGAATTTTACTACAACATGGATCCCTGTTCTTTAGGAACTGGCATTTCCACAGCTCAATGCAGAGAGGCAAGCAGCAATCTTAGACAATGGCTTTTTAAAGCAGGATCTATTGTATTATAGCAACAGGAGGAAGTAGAAATCCCACATTTCCCCCTCCATGCATTTTCCTTCCAAAAAGACAATTTTGGAGTTGAGCAGAACGTGGCATTAACATTTTACCGCCTGCCAAATGTGTGCACAGCTCTATCTCTATAGAGAGAGGTAAATATGTAAAGGATAAATCTTTTTGCCAGTTAATGCGCAGAAGGACACCTGACGTGAGCTCACAGCATGCAGAGAGAAGCTGGAAATTGCTACAACGATGCATTGCAGAGTTCCACATAAACAGAAGTCCATAATGGACGGATGCAGACGGTAAAACAGAGGAAGAGGTTAGACAGGCCAGCCGAAGATGGAATGAAGAAATCAACCTAGCCAAGTTCCTTTTCAAGTCAAGTCCCCATCAGCATCGCTGGGCGGAAGCCTCACTTGAGTATGATTTTTTGTTGTCTTGTGGTCTCAGTTACCCATTAGCATCACTAATGCCAGCAGATCATTAAAGAGACATACAGGATACAGTCTGGGGCCTACCAAAGATGCACCATGTTCCTTTAACAAAAAACAGAACTATGTAGCACTTTAAAGACTAACAAGATGGTTTATTAGGTGATGAGCTTTCGTGGGCCAGACCCACTTCCTCAGATCAAATAGTGGAAGAAAATTGGCATAACCATATATACCAAAGGATACACTCAAAACAATGAACACATATAAAAAGGACAAATCAAATTTCAGAACAGACGGGGGATGGGGGGGGAGGTAAATGTCTGTGAGCTAATGATATTAGAGGTGATAATTGGGGAAGCTATCTTTGTAATGGGTAAGTTAATTAATGTCTTTGGGTGTGTCTAGACTACATGCCTCCTTCGACGGAGGCAAGTAGATTAGCCAGATCGGAAGAGGGAAATGAAGCCGCGATTAAAATAATCGCGGCTTCATTTAAATTTAAATGGCTGCCCCGATCTGCCGATCAGCTGTTTGTCGGCAGATCGGGAGAGTCTGGACGCGATGCCCCGACAAAGAAGCCTTTCTTCATCGACACAGGTAAGCCTCGTGAAACCAGGTTTACCTGTGTCGATGAAGAAAGGCTTCTTTGTCGGGGCATCGCGTCCAGACTCTCCCGATCTGCCGACAAACAGCTGATCGGCAGATCGGGGCAGCCATTTAAATTTAAATGAAGCCGCGATTATTTTAATCGCGGCTTCATTTCCCTCTTCCGATCTGGCTAATCTACATGCCTCCGTCGAAGGAGGCATGTAGTCTAGACACACCCTTAGTTTAGACCAAGGTGTAAAGTGTCGAATTTAAGCATGAATGACAGTTCAGAGGATTCTCTTTCAGGATCTTAAAGGATTCCTTTAAAGCAGATTGCAGCATATGCTACTGTACATAAGAAAGCCTCATATCCTATGGTTGAAAACAGAGAGAAATGAAGGTGGCTCATAGTTTACACACAGAGTGCTCAGAGAGAGATGCAGAGAGGTGTTTATGGAGGCTGAGGAAGGCCCATCTACGCAGACCCAAGGCCTGGGCTCTTAAAACTGATTTAACTGGACTCTGAATGACTATTTAAATACACACAAACACACACACACACACACACACACACCACTGTAATGGCAGCTGTGGTGCACCTGCCTCACCATCTCACAACCGTGGGGTAATTAGCAACCAGGCACCAAGGGGCATTTTCCCCAGGTGGTTGTTTACACAAATCCAACTTTAGGTACCCAACTTTTATCTAGGCAGGAAGGGAAAACAGGGGTGGGGAACCTAACGCACAGGGGCTAGATGCAGCTCCTGGCTTGCCTGGATCTGGCCCCTGAGACTCCTCTCCCCCCACCAGCATTGGGGAGTCCGCGCTGGCGCTCCAGCCCCCCTGCCACCCTACTTGGAGCACACAAAATATACTAGTCCCCCTGGTCTCTGGTGTGCAAGGGGAATGTGGGGACTCGAGATCCTCATCAGTGAGGGTTTGGGTTGTTTGCTTTTTTTATTTTTGCTTCTCCCTTGTGTGCGGCCTCCAACTGATTTTTCTGTGGGTCAGTAGCCCCGATCCAAAAAAGTTTCCCCACCCCTGCAGCAAAGGTCATGGGAATCAATCTGGAATTGAACAGAAAACCTGAGTCTTGGAAAATTAAAAAAGAGGGCTACTCCCCACTGAGAATGAGTCATCATGGCAAGAAAAAAATATTAAAAATACGCTTGGGCTTGGGGAGGTTTATATCCCGAATCTGAGAGCAAAGCATTTAAGTGGGTGCTGTCCTTGAAAACACTGGATCTCCTCTGGGACGTGAGCATGCTGGGCAGCTGTTCAGAGGCCACATGGCACTTGTGTTAGAAAAGGGAATTTAGCTAGTTCAAAAGTGCAAAGACAGAGGTAACATCTTTGTGTTTATTTTCTGAGTAACTTGCCTGAGTTTGCTTTTCCTCCCCTCTCCAGCTTGGAATCCACAACATTTCTATTAAATACACTGTGTGTTTATTTTTATCCCAAGGAGGGCTCTGTGGTGCAAATGGTTTGGCACATGTGTGGCAAAGGGGACTGATAAATTGGAAATATTGGAATAAATTGCCAAGGGAGGTGGTGGAATCTCCCTCTCTGGAGATATTTAAGAACAGGTTAGATAGACATCTGTCAGGGATGGTGTAGACGGAGCTTGATCCTGCCTTGAGGGCGGGGGGCTGGACTCGATGACCTCTCGAGGTCCCTTCCAGTCCTATTATTCTATGATTCTATGATTCTATGATAACTTGGGGGGTCCAGTTTCACTCCTTCAGAGGCAACAGACCAGATGGGAAAAATCCTGGTGTCTGGCACTTAAGAGTTTAGGGTTGACTGATCTGGGGAGACTAGGGCCTAGAAGGATTTCTGGTGTCATTCTGAAAGGAATCACGAGGCTGGTGAGAACTAGGGTGAGACCTTGTGCTTTTAGGTGGCTTTGTTTAAAAACAAATAAAAGGAAGTACTTCTTCATCAATGCACAACCTGTGGAACTCCTTGCCAGTGGATATTGTGAAGGCCAAGACTATAACATGTTTCAAAGGAGAGCTACATGAATACATGGAGGATAGGTCCATCAATGGCTTTTAGACAGAATGGACAGAGGTGGTGTCCCTCGTCTCTGTTTGTCAGAAGTGGCAGGGGAGGGATCACTTGATGATTCCCTGGTCTGTTCACTCCCTCTTGGGTATCTGGCATTGGCCACTGTCAGAAGACAGGATACTGGCCTAGATGGACCTTTGGTCTGGCCCAATATGGCTGTTCTTACATACTGGTGTGAGGGCTCTCAGTGGTGGCAGCCGAGCATTAAAGCATCCTAAATTAAAGGGCCTTCTTACTAATCTGAGTGATCCCCAAAATGTCACCCCCTCTGATCGTTAGCGTATTACTTGCTAATGGACAAAGGGCCCAATCAGTCTTAGGCCATTTGTTTTATCTCTACCATGCTTCTCGGATCAACAGGCTGGTAACCGGGGATGGTGAGGTGGGGGGCAGGAATTCAAGGTTGGAAAAGGAAACAAAGAACTTGGAGGGGAGAATGAACCTCGGCCCTGAATCTGAGCGAGGCACGGAATGAAGCCATGGCTGCTGGGGAGCAGAATGGCCCACAATTCACAGGCCCAGGGGTGTCTGGGAAAGCTAGGCCACAGCATTCTCACAGCTCTCTCCTCGTCGAATCCTAGAACACTAGAATTGGAAGGGACCTCACAAGGTCATTGAGTCCGGTCCCCTGCCCTCACTGCAGGACCAAGCACCATCTGACCATCCTTGACAGATGTCTGTCTCACCTGCTCTTAAATGTCCCCACTGATAGAAATTCCACAACCCTCCTAGGCAATTTATCCCAGTGTTTATCCACCCAGGCAGGCAGTTTTTCCTAATGTCCAACATAAACGTCCTTTGCTGCAGTTTAAGCCCTTTGCTTCTTGCCCTATCCTCAGAGGCCAAGGAGAACAATTTTTCTCCCTCCTCCTTCTGACGCCCTTTCAGACACCTGAAAACCGCTCTCATGTCCTCTTTTAGTCTTCTCTTTTCCAAACTAAACAAGCCCAATTCTTTCAGTCTTCCTTCCTAGTTCCTCGCTGATGTAAATACATAAGGTGTCATTATGAAAAACCTCTTCTGAGTCACTG
Organism: Pelodiscus sinensis; assembly: GCF_049634645.1. Classification (NCBI taxonomy): domain Eukaryota; kingdom Metazoa; phylum Chordata; order Testudines; family Trionychidae; genus Pelodiscus; species Pelodiscus sinensis. The sequence continues at coordinate 15,631,052 of NC_134736.1, forward strand.
GAACACAGCTGGTTTTCTGAGCGATCTACGTTGGCACACAAGGGAGCTGTGGCCCGCGGAGCCAATCTAATAGCGGCATCCCAGGGAAATGAGAGCCCAGGGACTGTCACATGAAAGGGTGCCCAAGGAAGGGCAGAGAGAGGGATGCGCCAGGTACAGCTAGTCCTGACCTGCAACAGATGGAGCCTTTACAAGGCTTCTGCATGAGCCTAGCTCTGCTCGCAATGACAGTCTCATGGACTTCAGCAGCTCAGAGCCAGCACGATGTTCAGCTCTTCTCCAGATCCTACCCCACGGAGGAGCAATGGACCCATGCCATCTGCACATAAAGAGGCCCACAGCTGGGTCCAAATAGCCGAGAAGCTGTACAAGCTAGACAGTCACGGATGCAGATGCCCCAGACCAATAGTTTGCAGTGAAGGATGGACCATTCGTCGGCCCCTACGGCCATGCTGCATCAGAGCCACAGTCCATCCACTCCAGTCTCCAATAGTGTCCTATACCGGATGTTTTGCAAGAAGATCTAAGAACTGTCCGTAGGCAGAGGTGGTGCCGTGCGAATGCTTTCTACTTAGCAAGGGAAAGAAATGTTCTACTCTGAAAAGTGGAGAATATCTAAGAGGATGAAAAGGCCGAAGGTTAATAAAAATGTACCTGTGTTTTGTTTTAAAGACACGCTCATTCCCTCCCCCAGCAGAAAGCCAAGCGTAGCCTATGAACCTCCTTCTGGCAGCCCGTGGAGCCGCCCTGAGTCTCTAGGAAGAGCAGTGTGCCGGGTGGACAGTAATTAACACTGAAATTTGCTCACCCGGTTCCTGAGTCGCTGACACCCGCCTTGCTGCCCAGCCCACCTGCTGTGTAGACCTAATCCCCTGAAGTAGATGTACCATTACACACAACAGAATCGCTAACACAGCAGGATGCGGTTGGATGGAGAGATCTAGCGGTGTGTTAATAACAGGCCTGAGGAAAGAACAACAAAAAAACAGACCTGATAGTTGTCAGGAGGAAAATTGCCTACAGAAACACAAACATTTTACACTCGTGCGCACCACGGTGTAGTCATCCAGTTACCACAGTGATGGATGTGTTTGAAATGATAGCGAGATATGCATGGGCAGGCAGAGAGATGCATAGCTGACAATTAGATACATGCCCAAAGGCCTAATGGATGGAATGCCAGACTGGAACTCAGGATAATCAAATTTCTGCCACTGGTTTGGTGGGTGGTCTTTGGCCAGTTCCCGCCCCTCCCTGTGCCTCAGTTTACCCAGCTACAAAATGGGGTTGATGATACTGTCAAACTGTAGAAAACTATTTGAGATTCATGGCTGAATAATGGTATAAGAGAGTTAGGATGAATAAAAATGAAAATTATTATTAATAAATAATAATAATAATAATAATAATAATGTACAGCTGATTTCTAAATACGTGGCAGCATAGCTAGGCAATCGGATGCATTGATATAGATACCATGATGCCAGCAGGTTCAAATCTGGTTGCAGCTGGTATTGAGAAGCCCCTGCTACATAAGGCCAAGAACAATATTAAGGGAAGTTGCTTGATCTCTTTCACTCTGACTGTTGCAATGGTAGAACCCTTATGGAAACAGACACATCTGCCAGGTCAGCTGAGCTCTTTCTGTCCCCATGTTCTTACACTGCACAAAACCTGGCCAACACCAATCACACATCAGAGTGTGTGAGGGGGAGGCATCGGGAAAACAAACCAAGTGCTCTTGGTCTTTCAAATGGCAAGCTCATTACGACCCCAAGTCCTAACAGCCTTTTGGACAGCATGTCAAATCAGTTGCCAGTATTAATGTTTTAGTCTCACCTCACCCAAGCTGACACATCACCAGCACAGAACCCGGTCGGCACAGGAAAATAGCAACATAAAGGGCTCTCAGAGAAACAGTGCTATTGTGCTGCTGGCATCTTAACAGGTGATGCCCACAAAAATTTCTCCCTTTCACCTACAGCCTGTGAGAAGCCCCAGGTGGATGGGAAGCAGAGGGGTGGGTAAGAGGCAAGGGGAAATCAATCCATTTCTTTTACCCAGTTAGCCTATTAACTGTGGTTTGTAACCCATCCTTTAAATCAGCTTCTGTACCTAATGTCTGGAAGATAGCTAATGTGATGCCAATATTTAGAGGGGGGAGTCTAGAGGTGATCCTGGCAATTACAGACTGGTAAGTCTAATGTCAGTACCAGGCAAATTAGTTAAGTGAGAGTAAAGAATAAAATTGTCAGACACATGGATGAACATAATTTGTTGGGGGAAAGTCAACATGGTTTCTGTAAAGGGAAATCATGCCTTACTAATCTGCTAGAGTTCTTTGAGGGAGTCAACAAGCATGTGGAAAAGGGGAATCCAGTAGATATAGTGTACCTAGTTTTCCAGAAAGCCCTTGAAAAGGACCTGCACCAAAGACTCTTAAGTAATGTAAGTTGTCATTGGATACGAGGGAAGGTCCTCTCATGGACTGATAATTGGGCAAAAGACAGGTAACAAAGGATAGGAATAAATAGTAAGTTTTCAGAATGGAGCAAGATAACTAGTGGTTTACCCCAAGGATTTGTACTGGGACCAATCCTATTCAACCTATTTATAAATGATCTGGAGAAAGGGGTAAACACTGAGGTGGAAAATTTGCAGATGGAGAGCTCAAGATAGTTAAGACCAAAGCAGACTGTGAAGAGCTTCAAAAAGATCTCACCAAACTAAGTGATTGGGCAACAAAATGGCAAATGAAATTTAATGTAGGTAAATGTAAAGTAATGCACATTGGAAAAAATAATCTTAACTGTGCATACAATATGATGGGGACTAATTTGGTTACAACTACTCAAGAGAGAGATCTTGGAATCATTGTTGGTAGTTATCTGAAAACATCCACTCAGTGTGCAACGGCAATCAAAAAAGCAAACAATGTTAGAAATCATTAAAAAGGGATAGAGAATAAGATAGAGAATATCATATTGCCTCTGTATAAAACCATGGTACGCCCACATCTTGAATACTGAGTACAGATGTGGTGGGCACATCTAAAAAAAGATATATTGGCATTGGAAAAGTTTCAGAAAAAGGCAACAAAAATGATTAGGGTTTGGAACGGGTCCCATATGAAAAGAGATTAAAAGGACTGGGACTTTCCACCTTAGAAAAGAGGAGACTAAGCAGGGATATGGCAGAGGTCTATAAAATCATGACTGGTGTAGAAAAAGTGAATAAGGAAAAGATATGTACTTGTTCCCATAACATAAGAACTAGGGGGTCATGAAATGAAATTAATAGGTAGAAGGCTCAAAACAAGCAAAAGAAAGTTTTTCATTATGCAGAGCACGGTCAGCCTGTGGAACTCCTTGCCAGAGGAGGTTGTGAAGACCAGGTTTTTAACAGGGTTTAAGAAAGAACCAGATACATTCCTGGAGATTAGACCCATCAATGGTTATTAGCCAGGATGGGTAGGAAGTCTAGCTTGAATATTAGGAAAAACTATTTCCCTAGGAGGGTGGTGAAGCACTGGGATGGGTTCTGTAGGGAGGGAATGGAATCTCCATCCCTAGAGATTTTTAAGTCTCAGCTCGACAAAGCCCTGTCTGGACTGATTGAGTTGGGATTGGTCCTGCCTTGAGCAGGGGGCTGGACTTGATGACCTCGTAAGGTTTCTTCCAGCTCTATGGTTCTATGATTTTATGAATGGTGCCCCTATCGTCTGTCAGAGGCTGGGAATGGATGATAGGAGAGGGATCACTTGATGATTCCCTGTTCTGTTCCCTCCCTTAGGGCTATTTGGCATTGGCCACTGTCGGCAGACAGGAATCTGGGCTAGATGGACCTTTGATCTCACCCAGTGTCACCTTTTGTCCGTTCTAGTGGCATTTCGACTGCTTGCAGAGAGAAAGGATGAATTTGCTCAATTGCCTTAGCTGTGAGAAAGCTGCAGAGGCTCAGGCACTAAGCTTCACAGCTCCCAGGTTCAGTTCCGTCTGTCAGCCATACACGCGCAGGGAGCAGTCCTCAGCCGCTCATTGAAATAGCTGTGGGGACAGTTTCTGAGCACTTTAAGCTAAGTTGTCTCAGTTGCCCAGTGCATAAGAGTTTGAACGGGGAAGGAGGGCAAGGGATTCAGGCAGGATCAAAGGTGAATTAGGAAAAAAAGCACAAGGGTGTGACACAGTTCTAGGAAGTCAGGCTTTCTATTAACACAGGGCAGGGGAACTGAACACAGACCCATTTCCATTTCAATCACAGACACACACTACCCTCTCGTCCTTGGGCACAATCCTCCTTGACGTCCTTGCAGATTCCTGCATAGAGATCAAGGGCCATTTGCGTCTAAGGATCCCTGGGTAAAACTCGGCAGTGAAGTCATTCTAGGTGGGGGAGAGAGAATTGGTTTCACAGCAAGAGGATTCCTCTGTGAACACCCCCTGTCCTTCATGTTACAGGATGCAACTCAACACGGGTTTGAGAATTGCTTCTCTTTTTCTCACAATCACTCAATGCAGACTTTTACCCAATGCTGTTCATTCTGTGGCTCTCAACCCAGCCACCCCCTATGGGCTTATGCTCCCCATGGTGCTCCAGAGAAGAAGGCATTCTACGAACCCAGTGTGAGGGCTTCCATCTTAACCACACCTCAGGGGCTGAATTGGGGGCCTCTGGTGATCTGTGAGAGTTTCTACAGCTTGAACAAAAGATCCAGGCTCTGAAACGGAGAACTTTAAATAGACACAGCGGGCACTGAAGGATTTTCATGGGCCAGTAGGCTATAGAAATCCTAGGTCACGGGTGGTGGGACTCAGAGGAAGGTCTGTGGGAGGATGCAGATTAAAAAGTCAAATGGCCAAATTACTCTATGTAGATCTGATTGTCAGATCAGCGCTTGAGCCCTCGTTAGACAAGGAAACTAGCGATCGTTTAAAAATCTGTCCATTACCATGTTTAAACATATTATAAATCCCTCCTGAGAACCTAGTGTAGACAGGGCATAACCCCGTCAAAACGATATGAGCTGGTTGGGATGAATCTTAAAGTAGCTGAGGTTTCACTGCTACCAGCTAAGGGGCCTTTCTCAATTCTTTGTGGAACATCTTAAGTGCTACAAAGGGCAGACTGCCTCGGGCAGGTTTTAAAAGCAACCACCAGATGTTCCAGCAAATCAGGCAGCATTGATGGCTAGGCAGAAGGTGAGGCTGCATACTTAGTGCCGTTTGCATTAATTACCTTGTGATAGCTAACCTGTTACAAAAGCCTCTCATTTTCACATTCCGGACAAGCTCCTTCCTCGACTCCAAATGCCCACAGCAAGGCCATGGCTGAAGCGTCTACTATCATTTGTAACCAGAGCTAGTCGCTGCTGTCCATGGGACCAGCTAGGACTGGGCCGTTATTTATTTATTTGTGTTAATGAATTCTTTGTGGGGAATCTTAAATGCTACAAAGGCCAAACTGCCTCGGGCGGGTTTTCAAAGCAACCACCAGACATTCCAGCAATTCATGCAGGATTGGCGGCTGGGCGTAAGGTGAGGCTGCATTAATGAAAGGCAAAGCTCCACTATTTCATTCACTGTTGCTCTTCTCAAGTGATAGTTTAACGGGAAAGTTCCGCCCAGGCTCAGGAAAGAGAAAGATTTCCTATTGGCTTGGGTTGCCGTTTTTTTAAAACTCGTTCTCCCCCACCCCAAGTGTTTGCAGGAAGAAACAGAGTGTCAGAATCGGTGATTTGCAGTCTATCCAAGCACAGCTGTTGATCACTTGGGAGAATGAACCTACCGTTTTATAAACTATTTATTAGCCCTGTCCTGTAGAGCAGCATCAATATGGCCATCGGTGAAGCAAGGCAGGAGCTATAAAAATACCATCTATCCAAAACAAGCTTCATAAAATCAAGCAGAGGCTGGGACTGCTAGGGATGGGATTGTGGCTTGACACATAAAGAGCCCCTCAATCTTTAAGATAGATCATTAAAATCCTCAAGCCCATTTGGTTCACCGAAGTCTAAATGAAAAGGGAAAAATAATGACACCTTTTCTTCTGGAGTAACAGCAGCTGGGGAGAGGGGAGGCTAGCCATGGTATTATTTGTTTCCACTGAGGTTAGATTGTTCTCACCACAAGCAGTACCACTTTTCCTTCTCCACGATGGCCCCAATACATAATCCCTATGCAAAGCAACCGCCCCCCCCCCCAACTTTGTAGGCAATGGTTTGTTCTTTCTAACACACTGGTACATTTTGATCCACTAAGGGAGGCAGTCAAGAGGGCAATGGGGGAGAAGTCAGAATTAGAGTGATATCCTGTCCTATATCCCTCCCCAATTCCCCAAGGCAGCGAGGTAAAGCAGGAGGCAGGCGGATACATTGTTGGGGATGATGATTAACATTTCCAGCCAGCGCCTCCTCGAACCGGCTCGGAAACGTGTCTTAATAAACTGCATTGCAAATAGCCTTGTATTTCTACCTCGCTGCATCTGCTCTGGTGAGATAATGTGCAGACTTGAGAAAAAGTGACATCCTGTGAATGAGCTGAAGAGAGTTATATAACAAAGCTAAATCTTGCTCAGCAGCCACCTGGCAAATGGTTCCTTCTCATCCCCATCCCGGTAACTGACATCCAACTGAAAATTACCCATCAGAAATATTCCAGCCACGGGAGGGACACATCTTGAGCAGCCAAACTGCACCAAGGTTTCCGTTAATCCTTATTTATGAAGCAATCTAAAGGGCCACGGCTGCAGCGTTCTCGCCACCCCGCTGCGGAGCACCAGCGGTGTACTTCTGGGGAACGGAAAGCAAGGGACGAGCTGGCGGACCGTGCAGCATTCTCACAAGGTCACTGCACCGAGAGTCCGTGATACAATGTGCCTCCCAGGAATGCACTTCCTGCAAAGAACAGCATCCCTGCATCCAGGATGGCTGCACGGGACAGGCAGAGCTACCAGGGTGGAACGCAACATTCTTCTCCATTCACAACAGTGCCAGCCGTGGGGACTCCAGCCCATTTTGAATGGTGACACTTTGCAGAGTTTAGTCTGTCTGCCCACACACTAGTCACTCCAGTACTAGACCCATCACCCATCAACCCTTCTTGCCTCTGCCAATCCCTGGATGTCATCTCCCATTATTAAGCAAGGCATTCAAAACCCAGAGTCTTTTTTCTCACCCGCTAAACTCCTTAAAATTGGATCAGAAAACAAAGGGTTTTTTTAAAAATGTGTTTTGACCAGCATTTCCTGCTGACACTTCATCACTTGTCTTCTCCCCCAGTGGCCTCACCTAGATGTTACAGGAAAAGTTGCCTTGAATGCCCCTAAGGGCCTGCAGGAGTTAAGAATGACCAAGGGGCTTGTCGTATTCAGAAAACTCCTTTCTCTGTGTTAGTTGCCTGCCTTTCAATAAGTTCTTTGCACACCCCACATGCACTCTCAGAAAAAAAATATTAAGCTTTTTCTCCTGTCAGCTAGCCAAGGAGGAAACGAAGACAGAGATTGCTATTGTTACTTCTCTTTTTTACACATTGTACTTGGGAGATGATCAAATGTCATAGTGACGGAAGCCACATAAATACAGAGAGAACAGTTGAAATGCAAGTAAATACATCCAAAGACAGCTTCAGTACAGCCAAACAACTGCAAGACAGATTCTCATCTCAATGGTGATGAAGTCACTGGAGTTACTCTGGATCTAATTAAGAGGAGATCTAGCCTTGCACGGTGTTTTTACTGAAATACAAAATGGATAATGGCAGGGATCTCTGTGAAGAGAGAGCAAGACTGGAAAGCTCCAACTCACACCAAGATCCTTCATCTCCCAGAAGTTTGCATGACTGATTGGGGTTCAGGCTGAGCGCTTGTAGAAGGTGAACTGGGACAAGTTTGCAGAAGCGCCTTTTGGCCGGCTTTGTCAGCCACTCATTTCACATGTGTGGCCAAATGAAAAGCAAGTTTTAAGCAACAGAAATAGAAACCAGTCTGGAGTTAAGGGTGAGGAAAGCCTGCAGTGAAAGTGACAGTGAAAACTACTACACAATTAGAATTCTTGGGTTGGGGGAATGGCTGAAAACCCTGGGAAAGTCACTTCTATTGAGGCAAACACCATGCTTTGGAAACCCTGAGAAGTGTGAATGTAAGTGAAATCTAGCATCACTTTGGAAACAGAACAACTGAGAAGCTTTTAAAATCTCGACCCTTGACTCCTCTCTCTTGGGAATCACAGGACTGTCTACAGAGCTATAAGAACTCCTGGTCAGATTTCTCCTATTCCATGAGTTGCAAACCTTGCTAAGTCAATGTGAAAGCAAACGGCTTTGAGACAGAGCAGCTGTATGCGATACCGCCCGATGCTTCCAATGTTCACATTTCTGAACCCTCACTTTCCCAAAGTGCAACATTCACCCCAAAGAGCAAAGACAGACAGCACTACCCATCGAGCAGGCAACTCAACTCCTCAAAGCACTGAACTGTAAATGAAGCCCGCACATCTCCACCCTTGCTCTTCCGCAATGTCAGCCAGTTTCAGCAGCATCAGAAGGAAAACAAGCCATCTCGAACCAGACAAGGAGAAGAAAAGGGGTTTACCTGCTAAGGAATCTCCAGCCAGGCAAAGATGTTTTACATCCCTAACTCTGGACCGTCCTGAAGTTCAATAATAAGCAAATGCCACTTACCTGTTGAAAGAAAAATACAGAGAGTGAGAAGAAAAAGAAAGCTAAAGTTCACCAAGTTTTATTACATGAGGATGGAGCATTTTTAAAGCAGTGGGATCTTTAATTCCCTTCTAGATTGGAGGAAGCACAAAGAGAAACCTGAGTTTTAAATATGCCTTGGTAAAGGTCATCGTGAATGGCACATTGTCGCAAAGGCCATCCTGCATGCTGCTTGTTTTCTTATTTATTCCTCACCGGCTCATTTAGATGGCTTTCTTCTGCCACGGCCATCACAGTTAGGAGTGACGGTCTTTCCTTTCACAGGCAGCTCTTGCTACACTTACATGTGCCTCTGTCAACCTGAGATTAAAAAACTGTAATACGGCCAAAGCTGAAGACCACCCGCTGGTGCAAAAGGTGACTTCCAACTTGTTATTAAGCATCATTTCACATGAAAACATTCACATGGAAATCGTTCTGCATTCTGTACTGGCTTCCAGGGAAATTTAAGGTGTTGGTCTTGATCCCTGAAGCCCTAACTAAGGCTATCAGCTGTTTGAGAGATTCTCTTGCCATGTCCCACTATAATCCACTGGTCTGTGTGTATTACAGGTCCCCCTCTGAGCCTGATTCACAGAGCTGTGAGTCGATAACGGCCCCAGCTGGACAATCTTTGTTCTTTATCACAACCTTCAGCAGCTCATATTTTTAACTCCAGAGCTCCCCGTGTTAAATCTCCCATGTGTTTGACCAAGCTAGTGACTATGATGTTACCACTACTGTTGTAACCAGTGCAGGCATTCAAGCCCCTGGCCCTCTGATCTGAGAGAGATGGGAGCTAGTAGCAGAACAGTCTGCAGAAGAGAAAGAAAGTACCAACCCCCCCGGAACCGTCAGAGGCCATAGTTTGCGAACTTCCGGGCAAGCTGAAAGCCAATCAGTTTTGGCAGGCAGTTGGGAATGGGGTAAGGTCATGGCTGAATTGATCCGGTTGTTGCTTTGTAGGCTGCTGTCGCAATACAGAGATTGCATGATGGGTCACGTTGTCTAATGTATGACAGTGTATATTCTAAATTACATTAAAGGCTGCCTGGGGCTACAGACAGATGCTGTTAAAATATACAATGGAATAAATAAATAAAAATAGCAAGGGGGACGGGGAGGCTGCAAGGGGAGAACAGAGGGTGGAATTCTGTGCCAAGGTGTTTAAAAAAAAAAAAGCCGCCTAAATCTCTTCTGAGACTCACGGCTACGTGTTTCAGATGCTGAAAAGATTGAACTAATAAAAAAGAAATGAGAGAACTGTCATTGCAGATTACATGGTATTTATTGCAAAATCTGCTCATTATAGAAATTTGCAAGACAAATGGATTTTTAGCAGGAAATGGCAGCTTTTCCTTGTGTGCCTAGGAAGGAGCAAAAACTTGTGGGAACCCCCCACTCTCTCCCTCCCTCTTCAGAGACTGCAGGCTTCCAAGTCTGATCAAACAGCCTGGAAATACTCATTAAGCCCGTAAATAAATAAATAATTCCCCCTACCAGCTTCTTCATAATCCTATGAGAAACCACAATTAAGAAATATTCGAAGCAAGAAAAGCTCATTTGGCCTAGAGAGCTTGTAGAGTGAGAAAACCTCCCTCTCTTGCCCTTCAACGGCATGCGCCCATTACTGGTGGAAATTGCTGCTAACTCTCTGAATTCTTTCTCCCTTTCTTCCAGGGAAAACTCTCCAAGAAGAAGAGTCGTTGCTGGTCAATCCTTCTGCCTTGATAAATGATTAATTCCTGGCCCTACCTGAGGATTTGCATAGAGACTATGGTGCTTCGGTTCCTGCCGTATCCAAGAGCTTCTAATTATATTTTGGCCTTTTTCCTGGTTAATTCCAAGAGCCTGAGACTTAATCCTCTCCCTAATATCTTGTATGCATGGACAGATAGTTGACAGATAATACACAAATAGGCAGGTTCCAAATGAATCTCTGGGCTGAAGACTGGAGGAGAAAAAGGAAGTATGTGGGGAGAGAAGGCAGGGAAGTACACCTTGACAGACTACACAGGAGGAGCGGTCAAGCTGCAAAAAGCTTCCACAAGTTTTTCAATGCCATAACTGTATCATTTAGCAGGGAAGGTGGATTTGCAGACACACATCAATGGGGGGAAAGAGGCATTTCTGGGGAGGGGGAAGGGGAAGGAGACACCTGTCTTATTTGCAGTTCTTTTTTTTTTATGGGAAAGCAATTACAGCCTTATTCAATTTAGGACCCCGAACGCACCCTGATCTACTTGTAAATGCTTCTGGTTTACAGTGCAGCACTTTCAGATACAGCTGGGGTAAATACATGGGAGATTGGTCCTACCTGGGTTGTGGCACAACGGTTAATTGTGATGCCCCATGAAACAAAACAGAGTAGTGGCACTAATCAGATGTTTGATTCAGGAATAGTTGGTTGGTTGCAGCCGCCGAATTGTTTTGCCTGGCCTTTCAATGGGGCTGCATTAATTTTGAATCCCCATTCTGTCAGCTGATGCATGAGGTAGACGGTGCATGTGCCTCCTCTCTGGGGAATCTAGCAGTGCTGGCATTACTAACAGACTCCAGTCCAATGCTAAAATAGTCCAGGGTTGGGGGTTGCAAAAGTGCACAAAGCATGGCAGAAAAGCCTTTTTCCACCATCTCCACACATGAGCAAGCCAGCCACCAGCCACATACAGAAGAGTGAATGCTGCCTGGATGTTTAGAGACATTAAAAAAGCTACTTTCTATGTTTGGCTTGTCAGATTCCATGGACACGTGCCCCATCTCAGACAAGAAATGGCCAACGTATGTGGAATTCTGGTTCTTAGGGCTTGCCAGCAGCGATCTGCTCAAATACATTTAATTCTCCAGGTAATGAGGACTCCAAGTTAAATAATGCAAAATGTTTCAAGTTGGGAGAGGTCGTGTTGGACTGCCTGGCTCACGGGATGAGTTATAAGCTCTGGAGTCTTTTCTCTAGAAGTTGCGGGTTCAGAAAAGAGCTACAAGAATGTCGTGCTGGAGGCCAGTTGGAAAACTTGCCTTGCTATGAGCGACTATTTAGTTAGCTTAAGCCAAAGTTGAGACGTGATTTGGTACATGAACCTCAGGAGAGATTTTAGACACTAGGGGTCTCTCAATAGTGGCATAAGGTCCAATGAAAAGCTGAAGCTAGACAAATTTTGGTTAAAGGGTGAGGGTAATTCATCATTTGAACATCTTATCTAGGGACATGATGGATTCTCCATCGTGTGAAAGACTCTAAATCAAGACTAGTTCAGTCACAAGATCCAGGCCTGATGCAAGCATCCCGGTGGAGGTCCTCTAGCCTCTGTTAGGCAAGAAGTCCAATGAGAAGATCATAATTGCCCCTTCTGACCTTAAATTCTGTGAATGTGGTTCAAACCCAAACCCAAGTCAGTGGCGGGTGTACGTTGGTGGCCATTATGCAATGACTGATGTTTCTCAGTCCACTTTCTAGTTGGGCCGGTGTCTACATGACACAAAGTGACCCTCACAACTGGCCTCCAGCACAACAAAGCCTGTGTCCACACTTCAGATTTGACAGTGGCATAGCGGCGGTGACAGATGCGCTGGTATAGTCCCCGCAGGGTAAAGACACACACACACGCACTATAGGGCTGTGGTCCGCCTGTCACTGTCAGCAGTACAGCTCCCCGAGAGGCAGTTCTATGGCAACAAAAGAATTCTTCCCTCCATCTAGTGCTGGGGCGAGGGCACCTGACGTCTCTCGGGGAGTGGGTCCTTCACACCCCAGAGAGACGTAGGCGGCTGTCACTTTTCCTGGTAGATCAGCCCTCAGGAGAAGGTTCTTAGGCTGTGTCTGCACCACAGCCTACGTTGGCAAAATGTATGTCGCTTGGGGTGATAAATAATCCCCCTACCCTGAGCGACGTCGTCACATAAGCCCGGGTGTGCCCAGTGCCGTGTCTGCAGCAGAGCTCCTCCCACTGATTTTGCTTGTGTTGTCTGCAGAGGTGGATTTCTTACGCTAATGGCAGAACTCTCTCCCATCGGCATAGAACGTCCTCACTGCATGCACCACAGCGGTGCAGCTGTACCGGCACAGACGTGGCTTAATGGCAGGCCTACACGGCAGTGAGGCACAGACGGCTGCTTATGCCAGCTGACGGGCTCATACGGTGTGGGCTAAGAGACTGTTTAATTGTAATGTAGATGTCCTGGCTTGGGCAGCAGCCAGAGCTCTCAGACTCTGTCCTAGAGCCCAGACTGCAGCCAAAAGGTCTACACGGCCGCCAAATAGCCCCTTAGCTCGAGCCCCGGTCAGCTGATACAGGCCCACTGAGGGTTTTTAAACTGCAGTGCAGAGGCTCCCAAAAGAACCACATGCAGGCCCAGGGTCCGAATTGCCACCTGCTTTGCCATAAAAGTGCCCCCTCCCTCTTCGGCACAGCCGAGCAAGTCTGGGGAGGCCTGTTTTGCTACTGCCTGGCCAGACCATAGTTTTGTAGCCAAACAGAGGACTCTGCTTCGCCGGGCTGACAGTCTGGCCTCTTTCAACTCACTCGACTCACAAGGTTCTTTTGGGGGGGGGGGGTGTTAATTACCACTAATTATTTAATGGCCTATTCCCTTTCTTCATGCCTTTGGATTGATTTCATCCTACCCTTGCAAGAGTCGGACCAGGAAAGCTAGAAGTGTTTGTGCCCTGCCTGTAGCACTTGCTAGCAGGAACAATATTGGTTTGCTAGCTCACTGGCAGTTCCCTTAAAACCCAAGCAACCTCCTGGGGCATGCTTATAAAAGGACGACACTTACTCCCAAGAGAAACTAGGGGTGGGGAAGAAATCAATGTATATTTAGTTTCATGGGGGCGAGGTTATTTTAACATGGATGCTAGTTTATAGCTTTGGGTTTGGGTAAATAGCTTTGAAAAGTTTCCTCAGCAGCTATGTGTAATAACAGTTTGCACATTACTCTGCCACATCCCCTCCGACGATCTCAAAGCACACGGGCATGCACCAATTCATTCGACTCCATCATTTCTGTGTGTGCTATGTAACACAGCCATTTCTCGGATTCACTCCGTGTCCCAGCTGGGGGAGCTCACCCAAAGAACCAAAACTGTTCGAACAGATTCAGAAAATCCCAAGAGACGATAGCTTTTAATTTCATCTGGAGACTGGAAAAGCCACCGAATTCACATCTAGATTTCATCGTGACACAGTTTGGGTGCATTCAGATTCAGCAGTGGAGTCCACTGTGAAGATATACGCCGTCTCCCTAATTTTGATCCAGGATTATTTACTATTTGTATCTCAGTAGTGCCAAAGTCATGAACAAGAGTCCAGTTGTACAAACAGAATACAAGAGCTACCCCTTGCATCAATGAGGTAACAATTTAAGTAAGAGACAAAATACTTGCAGACATTTAACCTCCACCCCCAATTCTTTCTGTTTATTTCCTTGGCAATGTTTGGAGCTGAGATTTGTTTAGGGTTCGACTGGGGAAAAAAATCATCTGCCAACAAATGGCATTAAAAACCCAGGAACTATAGTGTATGAGAGACTAAAGATGCAGGGAGAAAGGGACAGCCTCTGTGAAAACCTGTAAAATACTCTCCAGAAAGCCGCATGATAGATTAGAGCTACAAGCAACCCAAAGCCATCAGAAAGCTATAACGGGAACAGGGAGCGCACACTGCCCTAGACACCGATGGCAGCCAAGATAAAGAGCAACTTATGATCGAATGCGTTGAATTCTGCCGACAGGTCTAATAAGATCGGGACAGATGACAAGCCACTCAATTGTGCCCCAGCAAGGTCATTACAGAGCGTTAATAAAGGAGTCTTATTATGAACATATCACTCAGAGAAATTGCATTTCCCACCTTCACTGTTAAGCAGCAGTGGAAGAGACTCTCTCGGGCTGGTTCTTTTTGCTTCTCTCTGCAGCTGTTCAGCAGCAAAAAAAGGGCTCTGCTCTGCAAAGTGCATTAGAGGGGTGCCAAGCTGTGGCCTAGGCTCTAGGGATGTGCATGGTGGGAGGGTCCGAGAGCTGAGGTCGCAGCCTGAACCCCTTCACCCGAGCACCGTCAGGCAGCCCAGGCCAGCCACAAGTGACTAACTGCAGCCTGGACACAACCTGTGGTTCCACTGAACGACAAAGGAAAGGGACGAACGGGAAGTGAGAACTCAGGCACCAGGAACGATGGTACAAGAAGCATCTACAGAGCTCCAGGCCTGCTCCCGGGACCACTGTGGTGTTCCCACTGCAGCTCAAATGGAGGATGGAGGGAATCGCTATCTTATAGCTCAGGAGCTGCAATTCATGCTCCTTAGGAAAGGAACGACTCCACGGATCCCAAATCGTTTTCTGCGGGAATAAAGCCATCATAGGGGGAACAAAGGGTGAAATCCAGCTCAGCCTCCTTGCACAGGTGCTCAGAGAAAGGCCACAAGCATTTGGTGAGAAGATAAAAGCCAGGGAGGGCTGGCTCTACACCCAGGAACGGGCTGGACTCCTTCAAAGCCAAATAGTGTTTTTCTTCTCCTTTTTGTTGCTAATGCTTCCTACTTCCTTGTTATACATGCTCTCCAGAGAGGCCAAGACCTTGCTGACTGTGACCAGTGTAGACACACCCATATTTAGAGTCTCAAGCTTGTTCTCCTTCAGGTATCTGAGCTCCGCTGCACCAGGGGTTGTGCACAGAGTGCAAGATAATCCTTGCCCCCTAACGTGAACCTCGCTGAAATCTGGGGAAATCCAGACCCCAAATTTACAATCTATTTCCATTAGGGGCCAAACCAGATTCCTCCCCGCAAACAAAGCTTGGGCAGGGAATAAGCAGAACTGTTTACTGCTTTTGTGGCAGGAAATAGACACCCCCATGCCCCTTTGCTCTATGTGCCCATATCCAAGTTCCATTTGGCGCACACAGAGCTCTAAGAGGATTTCTTCCTTTCCTGAGCACTTGGGTAAGTCCTAGGAATAATCAAGCCCACAGCAAGCAATCTTCAAAGCTCACCTCTCCAAAATTTTCCTAAAGTCCAGCTAAACATCCATGCCAAAATGAAACATGCTGCTCGCTCGTTCTTTTCCTTTTTTCCCAAGGACAACTTGCTTTGAAAACTGTCTGTGCAGAATGGTCCCGGGGGGGAGGTGTGCGGGGGAAGATACAATATGATACTGCAGAACTTGGCCATAAATATATAGGAAATGAAGGAACTCTTTACTGTATTGCCTTCAGCAGTAGGTTTTTTAAAATATAACAATAAATATTTTAATACAGTGAGTTCTGAACAAGGTTGTTTGCCTGCTAGTTTGTAAGTGAAGGTGTATCCGTGAAATTCCCAAGTCAACGTTTCTTGTTAGTCTCTAAAAACCATGTTGTTTGGTGAGAGATGGTGTTTTCTAGTAGCTCAAAAGCAATTGAGTCGGGACTCTAAGGTTTTATACGCATCTCTACCATTAGCCATCTATGTGGACACTAAGGCCTGGTCTACACTACAGCAGAAGGTCAAATTAAGATACACAACTCCAGCTACGTTAATTACATACCTGGAGTTGACGCATCTTGAATTGCATTTCCGTGCCATCGACACAGCGGGAGGCTGAAGGAAGCAAACGCTCCTTTCAGCTTCCCTTACTCCTCACAAAAGGAGGAGCACCGGATGCCGGATGGGGCTGCCTTCAGCATTTGATTTAAGGATCTATGCTATCCGCTAAATCAAATGCCAGAAGATCGACCTCTGAAACGTAACTCTTCCATATACTGTTGATGTGGCCTTATGGGGAGTGCATAATGTAGCACCTCAGTGACTCTTAACTAACAGTAAGAACAATAAGCCCTAGCACTTGCTGCTTTTCATTGATACATCTCAATAAAAGAGGAATTGTACAGCTGGGGACACTGAGGCACAAAGCAAGGAAATGACTTGCCCAAGATCAGCCAGAAGGCCAGTGGCTAAACTGAGAATAGGACATCAATCTCCTCTGTCCCAATCCAGAGCTCTATCCACTAGTCCTCACTTCCTTTCCTTGCTGTAACAACCCACTGAAGAAGAAAAGTATGATTGCCTCCACTTTATAGATGGGAATTGAGACCCAGAGAGACAAAATGGTTTGTCTAAGGTCACGAAGGAGACGAGAAAAGAACTCCAGCTGCCTGGGTCCCAACCACAAGACCGTCTATTTGCTTTGTCTCCTACTCTTGCCACTTCACTGCTTTTCCCCCCAGCAATACAATACGGAGAACACTTGCTACCTAACAGAGCTCCCAAGAACCTTCACAATTGGAAAATACTTGAAATGTCTTTGGATGTGAGGTGTTGTGTACCTGCGAGGCTCTGATGGTAGGTCTGAGCTGCTCTCACTCACAGCGCTGAAATCAAAGGCAACGCTCCTCAACACAACTGTCAGTTATGCTCTGATTGCTAAATCTTTATGATTAGTGACGAGCTAAGAAGCAGGGTGAATGCGGCTTGATTTTGCAGCTCGAGCAGTTAGGGAAATAGTCTTTTAAACCTGTAATTGGAGCAAATTTGCTGTCGAAATCACTGAATAAGAATAAATATGGAATTCCACAATGTCATTTTCAGGGTAAAACCTTGGTTTAAAGTCTACATTTTCTTTTTACGCCCAGATCTCTTCTAACCCACCCTCCCCCACCTAGAACACAGGTTTTGCATTAGCTTATCTTCTGCCCATTGGCACATCCCCCTCTGCTCTACCCTGTAGAGTTCATAGCCATTTGCAATTTCCTATGCACTTTGTAAACTCTAATGTGCTCTTAAGCAGTTCAACAGCTGTTCCTCTCTGATTATCATAAGTACAGCATCTTTGAGTTACAACAGCAAGAGCCAAGATCAAATGACAGGTTGATTTAGTGTAGCTCTTACCAACAGCTTGGGGAAATTAGAAGTAAATATGGGGTCAAGCCCCTCATCAGTAATTTGACATTAGCAAATATGGCTTATTTAGAAGTCTTCAGTAGTAAGAACAACTGCATCTTCAGTTCACCTAAGAAAGCCATTCTGTGAAAGAGGAAAGGCCATTTCCATCTGAAAACACCAAGAGAAAAGCGCTCTCACCCCCAATCATTTTGAACGAGACTTTGTCTGTGCACGTAAATATTGCCAATGAAATGGAATTGGAAGTGTCCTAAGGTGAACACATATGGCCTGGAATAACTTTGTCCTAACAAATGGAGGTGGCTGTCTACGCAATGGGGCAGCTGTCCATGGTCCTGAATATAATGCCAGTGATTTGAGCTGGAGGTATAAATCGGCTACTATTTCATATGAAATTCAATAAAAAATTGTCCTTGGTTCCAAATACCAGTAGGAGAGAAATACAGGGGAATGATACCCAATTCTAAGGTTAAAGAAAATACCAGGCAAGAGGAAGAGAGACGGAAACAAAAAGAGACCGAGAACACCAAGGAAACAAAGAGATTAAAAAGTTTTACTTCTGCATCAAGGTATTGTTAGAAATAACATTCTTCCTACAGTTGTCTCACTGCTGATTTAATTTGGATGTTGATTATATCTTCTAGTCCCTTGGATCAAAAATCCACACCATGGTGGAGTAAGTTTATTCCTTTAAATGTCAGTCCTTAAGATATAAGAATATTGAGATGATGCAGGGGAGTATTAACATAAAACATTAATTACTGCCTACAAACCACAGGAGCACAGAGCAGTGTTTGTTTATAAGCATCTCTGCTATAATCTAACTAGATCCAGTTCACATGATGGTTCAGGATCTCCCCAAGTTATGGCTCTAATACTATGGTGGAAAGTCTGCCATCTGATTAGGGATTATCAATAAATGTATTCTGGTTGCTCTTTGTGCCATCTCGTAGTTCCCCTTCCAGGAGATGGTTATTAAGAGCCTGTTTTTTGTTTCTTGTTTTTAATCATTGCAAGGGATGCAGGTGCATAATGAAAGGGCCATGTAGGACACCTGAAGACAGGGAGGATGCACTTGCTTGGGGCTGGGTTCAAACACCTGTTGTGCTACAGACTTCCTGTGGGGCCTTAGACAAGTCATTTAGCTTTCCTTTGTGCCTCAGTTCCCTCGCTGTAAACTGGGGATAACAACACTGACCCGTCTTACCGCATGCAGTGCAGATAAACACCTTGGAGATTGTGAGACGCTCAGATGCCATGGTAACGGGAGGTGTATAGACACAACTCTGGCCTGATCTACTGAAAA
Organism: Pelodiscus sinensis; assembly: GCF_049634645.1. NCBI lineage: Eukaryota > Metazoa > Chordata > Testudines > Trionychidae > Pelodiscus > Pelodiscus sinensis. Next base: position 15,649,922 of record NC_134736.1, read on the forward strand.
GCTGGGATTACTCGGTGGCAATGAAAACACAGCAGCCGTCAGGTGGGAGGAAATCTTTGTTGTCTTCACTGGGCTGCGACTCAGCTCCGCCACTGCACTGCTGTCTGAGCGTGGGCAAGTCACAGCCCTTCTCTGTGCCTGTGTTTTCCCTCCCACTCGCCGTCTGTCTTGGTTGGAATTGCAAGCCGCACAACGCAGGAATTCTCCCTCACTCAGTGTATGTACAGCACCTTGCACAATGAGACCCATGGCTGACTGGCCACGCTAGGCATCAGGTAAGCAATAAATAACTCAAAACAAGGTGACACATCAACTCACAACACGAAAAAGTTCCCAACCCAGAAACAGAACCTGTTCTCAGCCCTGCCTACCTGTCTTCTCCCTTCCAAATCCACGCCAGCCCACCTTCACCGCTGCCAGGTAGGGAGAAAGGAAGCTGGAGTTAACTCCTTAGATAGCAGTTGGGGAGGGTCCTAGCACCCTGTCTCACTTATTTGCAAGAAGCCATGATCCTTGTATCATCCTCGCAGTGGTGTCCCTCACCCCGACACCTGAGTTAAGAGACATTTTTCTAAGCTAGTATCGATTGCAATGAAGTAAAATGGCTGCCAGTCACAGAATTAGAAAGGAAGGCTTATGAGCAGCGGCTGAGGGGACTGGGTTTATTTAGTCTGCAGAAGAGAAGAATGAGGGGAGATTTGGCAGCAGCCTTTAACTACCTGAAAGGGGGTTCCAAAGAGGTTGTTTTCAATAGTGGCAGATGGCAGAATGAGGAACAATGGCTCAAGTTGCAATGGGGGAGGTCCAGGCTGGATATTAGGAAAAACTATTTCACTAGGCAAGTGGTGAAGCACTGAGATGGGTTCCCTAGGGAGGGGGTGGAATCTCTGTCCCTCAAAGTTTCTAAGGCAAACCCTGGCTGGGATAGTGATATGATTGAGTTGGGGTTGGTCCTGTTTTTAACAGGGGGTTGAGCTAGATGACCTGCTGAGGTCTCTTCCAGCCTAGGATTCTATGAAAAGGAGTGAGACACTCCACAGCCATCTCCATTTACTTACTATCCTCTATGAAGCCTACTGCGTACCCTGGCGCTCGGGCAAGTCACACTGTAAATGTACCTACTGTTTTCCTCTTGAGGCACCTGGATGAGCTGTTGGGTCATGCCCAGCTACGCTGCAGCTGAGCGATGGAACCCAACGAAGACACATTTCAGCACAGACCCACAGCGTTCAACTGGCCTGGTAAATACTCACTGGTTCAATAGCAGGGGGAGGAGAGGAGAAAGGCCACAAAGGGGTACATGGGAATGTTTAACTGCAGAACCAACTGGCGGAACTGCAGTCTTTATATCAAGGACATACGGGAGGCTGGGTGCAGTTCTCAGACCTGTGCTCTGCATGTGGTCATGGGTCCTCCCCGCTTTAAAAGCTGTGCCTGTCTATGAACCAGCCAGCTGAGGATTCTCACACTCAGAGCTTGAGGAAGGTGCTGGGTCTACAGTCGAGATTCCTGCTTGTTGGGCATCCTCCCACATCAGGATCCCAGCCAAGTACCTCCAGTTCTGTATGACTAGACCAGGGGCGGCCAACCAGTTAGACACAAAGGGTACGTCTAGACTACAGGCTTCTGTCGACAGAAGTTTTGTCGACAGATACTGTCGACAAAACTTCTGTCGACAAAGAGCGTCTAGACTACATTGAGTTCTGTCGACAAAGCAAGCTGCTTTGTCGACGTGGTAGTGTAGACGCAAAGGACAGTTTACATTCAATAACACCTTCTGTCGACAGAAACTCTGTCGACAGAAGGCGTTATGCCTCATAAAATGAGGTTTACCAGCGTCGACAAAACTGCTGAGTTCTGTTGATGTTATGTCCACTTTTGTCGACAAAACTCTGTAGTCTAGACACACCAAAGAGCCAAAAGAGCTGTGGATAGTAGTGCAAAGAGCCACACATCCCTCCCCCAGAGCCAGGCACCCCCAGCTCCCCCTCAGCCCAATTCCCTCTCTCTCCCCCAGACCCAGGTTCCCCCCAGCTCGCCCCACTCTAACCCAATCCCCTCTCCCTCCCCCAGAGCCAGGCACCCACAGGCATCTCCCATTCTAACCCAATGGGTCTCACTGGAGCTGCCACTGCCACAGCCACGCACTTCTCCCTCCAGGAACTGGGGCATGCGCACAAAGCGGGCACGTGGCTCCGAATGAGCCGTAACCCCGAGAGCCGCATTTCTGTGAGCAAAGAGCCGAATGTGGCTCATGAGCCACAGGCTGGCCCCCCCGACAAGATGTTCCGCTGTTTGGCAGAGGACTTTGCAATGCTGCTGGCAATAAGCAGCCCTACAACTAGCAGAACAGACCACAGAGCTCCTCCGGTAGTATCCAGAGGGTGTAGAAGCACCCCACGAGCATCCGGGGTGTGGCCTGGCCACTGGCCTCAGTTAGAGCAGCCATCAGCCTCGCAGTGGGGGAAACAGCCCAGCGCAAAAGCACCCAGGGTTGAAGGAATTCTGACCTGCTTTAAAGGCCCCACAATGGTCCCTCCCCCCCTCCCCATTCCAAGTTGTCGTGTGAGTTTTTGCGTCACACAGCAACAAAATAGCAGGGCTGCGGAGAGCCATTGTGATCGGTCTTTATTAGACGGCCACCTTGGTTAAGCAACTGATATTTGTCAGTCCCTCCAGTGCCTGCCTGAGACCAGATTTGCTGCATTTCAGACCTAACATTACTCAGCGGGCAGTGCGCACTGGATACTCATTAACTTTGCTGAGATGGGAACCGCCACTATAAAAGATACTGAAACAAATCTAACATTCGGTGCGTGTCATTTAGAGAGCTGCAGGGCTCTGCTGTGTCCCTCTCGCTGCTTGCCTGCTCCCTCCTTCCCTCCAGCTTTATTTTTCCATCCTGACGCTCAGAAGAGAAAGCCCTGTTTTGGGGCACTCAATTCATAATCCTCATTTTTCCTTGCTTCCTCGCTGTCACTTAATAGAAAGCATTCAGGAGTCTAATATTTGATCTCAATCCAGCCTCTCTGTTCCCTTTGATCACCCTCTTTGCAGCCTCTCTGCTGTTGCAGTGCAGACACTTAATAGAGATGGGCCGAGGGGAGAGAGTTCAGATCGGGAACGGGCTTCTGGGGATGGGATTCAGGTCCCCGGCAGGTCGGTTTTGCAACTCACCAGCTGTTCCTGAAAGATGTTGGCCCCTTTGGGCAGCGAGACAGACTGCATGCCATTTTTGGTCACGTTTTAGTCAGGGAACATTTATAAATAGCCTGCGCTGGGTTAATACATTATTAGAAAGGAGACAATTTAGTCACAGAGGTCACGGCAGTAACAGATTTTGTGACATTACCAGATCTTGGTGACTTCTTCGGCTTCAGATGTCAGCAGCTGCCACTGGGGCACGAGCCAGGGCTGCATGCCCCACCGACCCACAGTGTTAGCTGGGGCTGGACCCTGGGTTTTGAACCCCCTCCCCACTCTGCCTATGGTTGCAGCTGGGCTGCATAGAAATGGGGCTTGGGTTATCGGTCCCCAGTTGTCTCCTGCTGTCACTGCCCCCCCAAACCCTTTCCCCCCTTTCCTCGGTTATTTTTAGTAAAGCCACAGGCAGGTCACAGGCGCCTACGAATTTGTGTTTATTGCCCATGACCTGACTGCGACTTGTACTAAAAATAACCATGACAAAAAGCCTAACTTTAATTAGTAGTAGATGTAAATGGCTAATTGACTGCTAGAGAGTCCAGAGACTCAGCAGATTAATTATAACCATGGCTTAGAACCATCTGTAGCACCTGAGGTGCTAATAGCAAGTTCTGCACATTTGTAATATGTTGATCACCACTGTTGTAACTCTTTATGCTCTGTTTATAAAATGGTTCCTTCGATATGGAGGGTAACCAGATCACCAGCATCTCGCATGGCAAAAAATCTCATTGAACCAACTTTTCTTGCACAAGCTGTTCTGGGCAGAAATCTCCTAAGGCTGTGTGGCAGGATGGTGTCCGTGTCTGCACCACCCCTTGAAAGCATGACCCTTCCTGTGTCAGGGTCCGTAGGGAACCCAGCTGGTAGAGCCAGGAGGAATCAGAACTCACACGTCACCTGGAACTCAAAGAGAGGAGATCCGGGTTTTGAGGCATCTCTATTTGTATCACTTGGCCCTCATCCAAAACCACTTTACAAAGTTGGGTGAGTACCGCTGCTTTAATGGTACAGCTAGGGAAAGACAGATGACATGACTTGCTTAAGGTTATAGAGTGACTCAGTGGCGGAGTAAAAAAATTCAACCCTAAATCTTCCGATTCCTAGCCTCCTGCTTTAGCAGTTAGACACTGATTAGGAGGAAGACTGGTAGTTTAACTAGCTGCATATTCCCCTTCTCCACCCAGTGGCCTCTCTAGTCTACAATTAAGCCTCCATCCATTAAAACAACATATTCACAATAAGATCAAAAGCTGTACTTGGTAGGACACGTGTTCGATCAGTTCTTCCCCTCTCCTGACTTTAAGGCTTTTAGGGCTCAAAAGTGAAGTGGGAGTCACTGAATTGTTGATGAACAGTATGGGAGGGAGAGCCCTGGTGTCTGAATTGCTCTTCTCTCTGTCAGTTCAGCATGGCGAGATGGCAAAGCCTCTCTTCCCAGTGGCTGCGCTCCCTGGTGGTAGGAGGAGATGGTAGGTCCTGTCTGTTCTGGCCTCAGCCTCTCTTCTGGGGGTGACTAGTGGGGCTCTCAGCTGGTATAAAGTGATGTAACACAACTGACACCATGGTACTATAATGATAACATGACCAGTAACTACACACCCACACCGGCATTGCTCCATTTGTCCACAGATCTTCAAGTGCTTAAAAAAGATTGACTATATAACATTGTATCCATTTTATAGATATAGTAAACTGAGGCCAAGGGCAGCTGAGACACGGGTTCTTACTATTTCTTACATTGGGACCCTCTTAGTGTTCCCCTCTCATCATCCTGTGATCCAGATGAGCCCCTCCTCCAACCTTGCAACAGAAGAAGTGAATGGGGGCTTGTCACAGCTCCCTGCCGCCTAGGGCTTCAAAATCCAGGGACTGGGTGGCTAAGGACACAACCTGAATGCCGGTCCCCTGGACCGCAGCTATGGTAGAAAGGTGCTACAGGATGGTGAAAGACTATTATTCGACAGGCTGTAGGACTCGTGCTGCTCCTAAAGCCATGGGCATTCCCAATGGAGAACAGGCAGATGGAGCCTTACATTGCTACAAGCCTCGCACTTTTGTTTCAAAGCTGCATGAGTAGTACAGCCATATTCTACAGCTTTTCCTGGTCAAAGTGTCCTGGCTCTCTCCAGCAAGTAATAGGGTTTATTACCTCAACAGCGGAACCGTGAGGGGCGGCTGGCTGCAAAGCGATTGCACTGCAATTCCACAGCTTGGCATAATGGACATTGCAGCTTGAAATTAACATTGCATCTGCTCCTTGCTGCAGAGAGAGTGGGCTGTAATTTCGTCTCCAATCCCCCGAATAATGTTTGTTGTCGTGCTGTAATCTTGGCAATCAGTGGAGCGGCTGAACAGATCGTTTCGGCTGAAATATTTGCTAAACACGCTTAGACCTTGAAACCACACCTCAGCGTGTGCGTATTGTGTACGGAATTATACAGCCAACTATACAAGGCGGAGAGGGGAGAAAGAAATGGATAGAGAGTTGCCAGTCAATTAAAACAAAACCCACCACAACAACAACAAGCCACAGCACTCATCTCCTGCCCCGTGCACATCTTGCTGCTTCGAAAGCAGGAAAATAGCAAGGCTGCGGGCGCTGACGGATGCAAAGGCAGCGGCTTGACAGACAAAAGCTCCTTTTTCTGGAAATTAAAAAAAACAACCCAACCTCGCATATGCATTTTAATTAAAGTGGAATTTAATGGCCACAAAAAATCAATTGGCCAAGTCAGCCCTAGACGTGTTAATCTCCAAGGGAACATCTACACAGCAACATTATTTTGAAATAACTAGCATTATTTCGAAATAACTTAGCCCCATCTACACAGCACGGGGTGATATTTCAAAATAATGTTAAAATACTGTGAAATTGAAGGACTTCTTACTCCGACTCCTGTAACCCTCGTTAGAGGAGGAGCAAGGGAAGTTGGAGGAAGAGCGCTCTATTTCGAAATAAGTGCTGTGTCAAAATAAGCTATTGAGTAATAAGTTGTGCAATTGACGTAGATCAATTTGCATAGCTTATTTTGAGTTCAACCCAGCTGTATAGACACACCCCCAAATGTCCAACTAAGTGGAGTGCTGCTTCCACGGGTCTAGATATCAATAATGTGAACTACACACTTTCTCGGATGTTGGGGTTTTTTGGTTCTTAATCCCAGCGCTTGAACAAAATGCAATTTTGGTTTGGGAGTGGAGACACTGATGTTTAGAGGGCTGAGGATACGACAGCAAAGCAAGAGACCTCGGCTCTTTTCTCAGCTCTAGTACAGATCTTTTTTGTGACCTTGTGTACGCCACTCGCTCTCTGTGCTTCTCGCGCCCCTCCTAATCTTTACTTCTTTTGTCTGTTTAAACACTAAGCTTTCCAGGACAGGGACTTTCTCTTACTATTTGTATGTACAGCACCTTGCACAATGCGACCCTGATTGAGATCAGCGAATCCAGGCAATATTTGCTTATTGAAGATAATAGGCTCTACTGTATAGGCTCGGAACTGTGGTGCACTCCAATTCCAACTTGTGTGACTGTCGTCACATTGGAAACACAACCACCAGGAAAACAACACTAGCTCTTTAGGCCATAAGTAGACAGACTTCTCCTTTATGTCTTGTGAAAGCATTCCAAGGAGAGGCACCCATCTCCTGGAGAACCACGCTGCTATGATGAAAGCACCAATACGACTCACGCTTACGAAGTGGACCCGATGTGTCCATGTTGAGACCAGACTCCTACTCCTTCCCAACCTTTAGCCCAGCCCCAAGCTCAGGTAGTTTCTGCAGTCAGACACCCTTTATATAACTTGGCAGAGCTTGGGCACAGAGTTGGCGGCTCCCGATCAGTGTGCTGGCAGAAATAGGGGAGAAGTCAGACTCACCAGTGCTGATCATGGCTTTGCCACTCAACGCGTTATTCAAATGCTCTGCCTCACTTTCCCATGCTTCAAAAAAGGTTGATACCACAGTTCTAAATCAGACTATTTATGCACGCGCGGGTGAGTATCCGTGCATCCTCAGCACTGCCCACTAGTGGACAGAATCAGACTTGCAACATGATTAATGCCCCCACACTTCTAGCAGCTGATGGAGATTTAGTTGGGATTGGTCCTGCCTAGAGCAGGGGGCTGGACTTGACCTTCTGAGGTCTCTTCCAGCTCTATGGTTCTATGAGTCTATGATACTTCAGCTCCCGTGGCAGGTGCACGTTCCTCTCGAGCAAGGGGCTGCAAATTGAATCCCTGCTTCTGCTGTGAAGGCGACTGTGGTTGTGCTGCAGAGTACAGTGGCCAGCGTGAAGCTCCCAAGCAGCCATGGACGAGTTTCCCAGCTTTCTCTATCTTACGGAGGTACGGTGAGGAGTAGTGGAGCTTTGTCAAGGATTTTGAAGCACCAGGACCTATTTTTTCAGGGTTTTCCCCCTCATTCCTGACACTGCAGGGAAAGGTTGGGGTTTTCCTCCCTCATGGAATATGAAGAACCTGCCTACAATCATAGAATCATAGAATCACAGGACTGTAAGGGACCTCGAGAGGTCAATCGAATCCAGCCCCCCGCCCTCAAGGCAGGACCAAGCTCCGTCTACACCATCCCTGACAGATGTCTATCTAACCTGTTCTTAAATATCTCCAGAGAGGGAGATTCCACCACCTCCCTTGGCAATTTATTCCAATATTTGACCACCCTGACAGTTAGGAATTTTTTCCTAATGTCCAATCTAAACCTCCCTTGCTGCACTTTAAGCCCATTACTCCTTGTCCTGTCCTCAGAAACCAAGAGGAACAAGTTTTCTCCTTCCTCCTTGTGACACCCTTTTAGATATTTGAAAACCGCTATCATGTCCCCCCTTAATCTTCTTTTTTCCAAACTAAACAAGCCCAGTTCATGAAGCCTGGCTTCATAGGTCATGTTCTCTAGACCTTTAATCATTCTTGTCGCTCTTCTCTGTACCCTTTCCAATTTCTCCACATCTTTCTTGAAATGTGGCGCCCAGAACTAGACACAGTACTCCAGCTGAGGCCTAATTAGCACAGAGTAGAGCGGCAGAATGACTTCACAAGTTTTGCTTACAACACACCTGTTGATACAACCTAGAATCATATTTGCTTTTTTTGCAACAGCATCACACTGTTGACTCATATTCAACTTGTGGTCCACTATGACCCCTAGATCCCTTTCCGCCATGCTCCTTCCTAGACAGTCACTTCCCATCTTGTATATATGGAACTGATTGTTCCTTCCTAAGTGGAGCAGTTTATTAGCCAGGCACAGCTTGTCTCTGTCACTATGGGCCATTTGCATTTTCCTCACCTTTCCAATCTACCCAGGTGGTAACTCCATAAGCCACGCAAAAGTGATCTGAAATCAAGAACTGGACAGGAGCCGTCCAGTTCTTGCTTCAGCTTCTATGCAGCCATGGCTTTGAAGAGCTATGCAAAACAGCAACTATGCTAACAATCGCTCCTGCTGAGATCTCCATCAGGAAGGACTACTTAGGAGCAAAGGCATCTTCATAAAGGTAAAGGAGTCCCTAACTTCCCAGTGACACTAGATTCCTTTGCCAAAGTTCCCTCCCTTCCTCCCCCCGCTTCCTTTCCTCTGTCTTTCATTCCTTATTCTCTCTCTTTTTTCCCATATCATTTTGCCCAAGGTCTGCAACATGTTGAGAGTTTTTCTCTTTTATTCTTCTTCTGTTGGATGTTGATAACGAATGCACGCACCTCAGGAGGCCAGAGCAAAGCGGCTAGGAAAAGTAAGCTGTACAACAGAGCTCCAGCTAGCAGAATCTCAGATTCTCGCACTCATCAACGCTGCGCTCCTCAAAGAAGGCTACAGATTATGAAAACAGCCTGAGTAGAGTGAATTCATCATGGACCGTGGTGGTGCTCGTTCACTGGGGTGGGGCTTACCTACTGAACTCACCATGAACTTTGGCCAGGTCTACATGAGGGAACAAAGTCACACTAAGGTATGAAACTCCAGCTATGTGAACAGTGTAGCCGTAGTCGATGTACATTATTAAGAATTTCTGTGGCATCCCCACTGCAGGGGGTTGGTGGGAGAAACTCTCCTGTTGACTTCCCTTACTCCTCATGACCCTGTAGAGCACTGGAGTCAATAGGCGGGCAATCAGCGGTCCATTTAGCAGGTCTTTACTAGACCCACTAAATCAACCTCTGAGAGATTGATCTTCATGATGCTCATCTCCCAGTTAGTGGTGACACGGCCTTAAATTGTGGGCACCTAGTGTGTACAAAGCACCGCTCCCCACATGGCATCTCCTCCTACCCATGGGAAACCTCGCAACCAACAGCCACAAATAATGCTTAGCTTGATGTTTTACCTGCTTGAAGTATATTGACCAGTGTCAATTCTCCCGGCACAGCTGGAAGACCCCTCTCTAAAGCCAAGGTAAGAGAGGCGACTTCACCTACGAGCTGTTTGGGACAGGGACTGCTGCCTTGTTCCGTGTCCATACAGTGCCTAAGCACAATGGCAGACTGGGTTTGCAGCCAGGTCTCCTAGGCTAAGACAAATCAAATCAATAAATAATCACTAATTAACCTGCCTACGGCCATAGAATGACTTGGAAGTCTTGTCTCCTCAGCAGCAGCCACTACACCTTCACTTTTTTATCCAGAAACTCAAAGCACACATGGGCACCACCAGAAGAGTACCATGGTGCTATGGATGTCATACGTGTGGGGGCAGATAAACTACACCAGTTAGGGTATGTCTAGACTACATGCCTCTGCCGAAAGAGGCATGAAAACTAGGCTACCCGATAGAGTCAAAGAAGCCGGGATTTAAATATCCCCCGCTTCATTAAAATAAACATGGCCGCCACGCTGTGCCGGCTCAGCTGATTGTTGGCACAGCAGACGAGTCAAGACGCGGATCGGTTGACAGGGAATGCCTTTGCTGACCGCTCCTGCAAACCTTGTTTCACGAGGCATAAGGGAGCTGTTGACAAAGGCTTCCCCTGTCGACCGATCCGCGTCTTGACTGCCGAGCTGTGCAGACGATCAGCTGAGCCGGCACAGTGCGGCGGCCATGTTTATTTTAATGAAGCCGGGGATATTTAAATCCCAGCTTCTTTGACTACATCGGGTAGCCTAGTTTACATGCCTCTGTCGGCAGAGGCATATAGTCTAGACATACCCTTAGAGAGATTCTCTGAGTGGAAGATGGCCCAAGGGGAAACATATTAGCCAGAGACTCAGAAGACAGAAGTTCAAGTGACTGCACCATCACAGCCATCCTATGAGATGTTGGACAAGTCACTTCGCTTCTCTGTGCCTCAGTTCCCCAGCTGTAAACTGGGGTGAATAGCAGTTGCTGACCTCAGAGGGGTGTTGTGAGGACAGATCCATGACAGGATATGAGGAACACCATAAAGGGGCCATGCAAGTGTGTAAGTGACCCCAGCCGCCTTCTAGTTCCTGCTGATACTCCAAGGCCGTGTCCAGACTCAGGGTTTTTTTCGGGAAAAGTAGCCTTTTCCCGAAAAAACTTCCCCTGCGTCCAGACTCAAGCCGCGTTCTTTCGAAATTATTTCGAAAGAACGCGGCTTTTCTTTCGATGGCGGTAAACCTCGTTTCACGAGGAAGAACGCCTTCTTTCGAAAGTTCCTCTTTTGAAAGAAGGCGTTCTTCAATGTAAAGAGGCCGTCTTCAAAAGAGAGCATCCAGACTCGCTGGGTGCTCTCTTTCGAAAAAGCGGATTTCTCTTTCGAAAGATCCGCCTGCAGTCTAGATGCGATCTTTTGAAAGAGGCTCTTTCGAAAGATGCTTTCGAAAGAGCCTCTTTCGAAAGAAGCCTGCAGTCTAGACATAGCCCAAGTTAACGCTGGGACTCACAGTTCTAGACTCAATGCCAACAGAAAATAGAAAAATGAGAGAGAGAGAGAGAGAGAGAGAAGATAGGAAAAAAATCTCTGGGGTCATTTAATGCCTGCCCCAGATCGCTGGCAGGCTGGGTCCTTATGCTTTACCATAAGTCTTCTTTTAAACCACCCCTTGCAACAGGGTTAAACCCATCTTCCCTGGAGGAACCCACAGGGAGTAAGACCTTGTCTGCGCTAGTGACTTGCTCCAGTTACCACCTGCAAAGCCAGACACTGGAGCAAAGCCCTGCTGTCAACAAGGGGAACCCTGCACAGAACAAGCATGAGCTGCGGCCCTGCCAATCATGTCTTAGCGGGTGTGAGCCAGGGGCTGTGCGCCCCCGGCCAAATCCCCAGCTCCTCCAAGGCTTGAGCATCACTCCCTAAGGAGCACGAGGGAAACCGTTTTGCAGACTCCAGTCCCTCAGCAACGTGCAACCTGGCCGGCTGTCTCCCCCCTGGCCGGCTCCAGCGTGAAGACGCAGCCTGCCAACCTGCAGACTGAGCAGCTGCCAATTTTCCTACCTTTGGCAGCTTTCCCAAGGTGGAGGAGCAGCAGGATTTCCCTAAAGGAAGGAGCCAGAGAAAAGAAGCACCATGCATCTTGCTAGATCGGCACTGCTCTGGCCCACAGACACGTGTCGCCTCTGCAAGCACCACACTTGGTACACAAGTCCAAGGGAACCTCTCACCTGTGAGTCACCAGGGGAAGGCAGGGAAGGAAAGACAAGCCTCCGTGGATGGACATTAAGAGGAAAGTTCAAGAAAACCCACCACCTTATCTCAGTCATTTTGCTAATTACTCTCGGTTTCTCTAATGAAAATGCTAAGCCGGGCATCAGGAGACCAAGTGGCCTTCTGCAAAAAATCAAACGTTCGGTGGAGTGCAGCATTTACCGAGGGAAAGCAGTTTCAAAGCCTTCCTTTCCACTTAGATTTTAAGCAGCTCTACAAAAGAGCATTGATTTTGGGTTAAATTGACTGATTTTATTCATAGCTGGTTCATACGGTGTGTTCAAAAGACAAATTGTGTGCGAGTGTAAGCTATAGATCAGCTCTAATCATTCAGAATCCTCTTTCCCCTTTTTTTGGTTCTAAATATTTTCTGTGCTCATAATTTGCTATTATTTAGCCTCTGCCTGGACAGAAAAGGCATATTCACACTATGGGAGCTTCCCTTTGAAGGGAGGGTATTGTATTTTAAAGCCAGCGACATCACAAGTGAGAATCAAACCTCCCTTCAAACGCCTCTTAGCGTCGGCATAGTAAATAGTTCATTTGACGGGGGTTGCTTTCTGTCCACATATATTATTGCAGATTGCCTATTGGCTCCGCTTTAATTGAAATGTGTTATAATCGTACATATCAAGGGCTAAGCACTTGTGATAAAGTTCAGCTTTAATCCCTCATGTGCTGTGCAATGGCTGTAAGGAAAAATGCTGCACACATGTTTTTAAAATATATATCATGCCATGACTGTTTCAGGCTATTGAACTAAAAGCTAGCAGGAAAGCAGGCGGACGTTGGCTTTGATACCAGGTGTCGTGGCACGGGGAAAGATGGAGAATCCGCTTCTATTCAGTTCCTCTGCCACACCAGTGGAAAAGGGATCTAGGGACTAGTCTCCATCCTGCTGTTGACTCACTGGGACTTGGGGCAGGTTTCTCTGCCTCAGTTTCCCCACATCCAAAAAAGGAGAGTACATTCCACATAGGGGTACGTAAGGATCTTCGATGGCTTTCAGGTCATCAGAGGGAAGCTGTGGAACCATTAGCTCCATCTGACAGATGGTATTAGTAATTCATAATAAGAATAGTGGTATATAGCATTGTGGTAGCTCACAGAGGCACCAATATGTGTAGTATACGTAATATAAAAGGTAGGCTATATGCCAGCTTTGATCTAAATATACAGTGAGAGAAAACAGGGGAGAGGAATAAAAGTGAGATAAAAATAACAGCAACGTATTGATATTTAATTCAATAAACAGCTACGGCAACTTGTCCACTACCCGACTAGCCTCACGGAACAACCAACAGCTCACGAAGCATCAGGTGACCATTAGCCTCCTGACAGGACCCCAAGGCAGAAAGGCGAAACGAGCAGAGAACCCAGGGGAAATCTAGGCATTTTCGCCCTGGCTGGTATTTGTTTTCTTTAGATTTGACATTTAAATAAAGAAACAAACGAATGAATAAAAGAGGGCCGGTGCAACAGGTTTGAGTGTCCCGAGAATAATTAAATCTTCCTGACGCACTCGGCAGCATGATGACTGTCAGGCACGCCAATTGACTCCACCAGCCAGCAGCCTTCAGTAACCAAACCGCAATAGCAACTCACCTCAGCCGCGGTATTAGCCAAGTGAAGAGCAAAAAGCAACATTCCCTCCTTCTCCCCCCAAACCTTAGCCCCGGGCACTGCAACCTCTTCTGACAACCGCAGTCGCTACGCAACGCCAGGCAGGGGGGCTGACAGCTTCTGTTGGCACCAGGGAAAGGTGTGTGGAGGGCAGCTCCGTGCCCCCAGAAGGGGAGGGGCCTTTGACAAAAGGGGCGGGGCTGGAGCAGCCAGCCCACAGCACCACTCGGAGTGCAGCGCTGAGCCCCTCCCCTCCCAGCCCTCAGAGCCATGCAGTGCGGGGCTCTGGCGGCGATTTAAAGAGCCCAGGGCTCCGTCTGCCACTGCTACAGCAACAGCAAGGAGCCCTAGGCCTCTCTGAATCGCCAGGCCCTGGGGCAACTGCCCCCTTGGCCCCTCCCTCCCGTTGGTGGGCCTGACCCCCAGGAAGGGGAAAAGACTGAGCCTACTTGAACTATACACTCTGGGCTTGGGGGAGCAGGGAGCCAAAGCTTTGAGTGGTAGGGCCAGGGCTTCAAACCCCAGCCCCGGGGACCCCATTAAAACGGGGTTGCGGCCTACAGTGTGGTCACCACCCGCAGCCTGAGCACCTCCGCAGCCCAGCCACGCTTGGAGAGACACACTTGCCTGCCTGCAAGCTTCCTCTCCTCAGAGGAAGTGCATTTCCAGTTCTCTTCAGGAAGCCCCGTGGGCAGAAGCCATGTGGACCAAGCTTCAAGGCCCTGTGGGCAATGACTGTGCATATGTTGCACTGACTACAAACACCAGGTCGGCTCCATCTCCTATGAAAGTCAATGGAAAGACTCCTGTGATTTCAACGACATTTGGAGCAGACCCATGGAGCTGTCAGTGGGGCTAGCCAGGTCTTTTCTTCTCCCAACACCTTCTCTCATTTCCACCACTGACACGCCGGGACACTTCACATGGACAATGCCAGGAAACCATTGTCTTCATCTTAGCCCTGCTTTCCAATGCGGCTCACCCGTGGCACCAGCTGTCTGCACCGGAGCTGGGCACATCTGAAAGACAGGCCCTCCCCGACTCATTGGAGGGGAGCCGACGCTACAAGTGAATACCCAGGAATAATCTCGCATACTCAGGGGCAGGCTAAAGCATGGATAATCGATGAATTGGGCAGAACGCTGCATGTGATGATTTGCAAATTAAGGCCCCAACCCTGCAAGAACCTGAGTGTCCACGTAAGGTGCTGGGAGTGCTCAAGTCATGTTGAAAGCAGGGGAAAGCACTCAGCACCACAGGAGCTTGGGCCGTAATTTGACAGCGCCCATGACTATGTATTTCCATTTGTGTTAATGTGAATTTAATTGCCCTGGTTTGCATTGCATTTGAAAAAAAATGAAATACAATTACAACAACCCCGTTCCCTTCAGAAGGCTTCTCTTGACTCCGTCCCCTCCCACAGGAGTTTTGCCTTTTGGTAAAGACTGGAGAAGAATTTTAAGAAATTCAACATCATGCTCATGAACCTAGAGGACTGCTCATGCGGAGGAGTGATTGGAGAATCAGAACCACGGCTGGTAACAAATCTGGAGTAGAATGCTGGCCCATTGACATCAGCGGGAGATCTGCTGTCAGCGGGGCCCTGTCTTTGGAACCAATCGCTTGACCAGCTGTGAGGGTCCAGTCTGTGCCCGGGTCATTGAAAATGTCTTAAGTTGGCATCTCACTTCATAGTCCCCGAATCCATCTCTGAGAACAATTAGCAGAATAAAGGAACTCCTGGCATGAAGGATGTGGTGACTGACAGTTGCAAAAGGAGGTATGTGCAATGCAGCATTGTGGATGGCAAGAATGTGTGTGTGTGTGTGTGTGTGTGTGTGGTGCGCATGTGCACAAACACACACACCCTTCTAATTAAAAGACACAAGGGACTGATGCAAAGCACCACAAAGGCAACGGGCATCCACCCCACGCTGCATTGCACATACCTCGTCTTGCGACTCTCCGTCACCACATCCTTCGTGCCAGGACTCCCTTTATTCTGCTAATTGTTCTCGGAGATAGATGGGATAAATGGGATGTGCCTGGAATGCTTCATCCCAAATGGAAAAGGAGGGCTGTGAGAGTAGGGACAGTGATACTCACGCATCACCACCGGGGGCAGCAAGCCCAGGGATAGTTATGAAGGACCACAGGGCAGCAGCAAGCACCCCAGCAACCAGCCACTGGTCAGCAGCATGGCTCTCATCACCCTGCCCTGGAGTGCAGCTACTGGCCACTGTGTAGCCCCCACGTCCCCCAGGCCATCCCTGGGCAGAAGCTGGCAGCCACACCAATCCCCTGCCCCGAGTCCCCCACCATTTCCTTTGAATCCCCCCTCTTCCCTACCCCCAGCCCTGACTCCACCTCCGGCCCCTACCCTGAGACTCCCCTCACTCTCTGCTCTGTCTCCTGCACCCCCTGCCCCAAGCCCCTCCTCATCCTCCAACCCTGACTCCTGCACCCGCCGAAACACCACCAGCCCCCTGCTCTGAAGGGCCCAAGCAACACCGGGTAGATCTGCTAGTCGTGAATATCTCACAAAAAAGGATGCTAGAAAAATGGCCGTGTTATTTCTATCTCTGTTCTTATAGCAGCATCCGTTAGGGTCATCGGAGCCTCTTGTGTGCTGTACGTGGTGAGCCGCGATGCCCAGTCCTGGCGCCTGCCAGGAATGCACCCTTGTGAGTATCACTTAATTATCTCTGTCGTTTGCTAATGGGGAAAGATCTGAGCTCAGGTGAGTCCCCTTTGCTCCCTTTCATTTGATTGGATTCTGTGGCTCATGAAATATGTGCCGACTTTCATGAACAAAATGAAATCATCTCTTGGGAGGAGAGAAGCGGGGATGCAGGTGAAAACACAATTTAATAGACTTTGGAAAGTCGGGTGCTGACCGTGAAAAGTGCCCAATAATTAACATGCAGGAACAAACGCGATAGGAGACCATTGGGACCACTGACTCTTTGCAGAGGGGGAAGCAATGCTGCATGGACAGTCTACCGTCATTCAAAGGCTACGTCTACACTGCAGGCTTCTTGTGCCAGAACGGCCGTTCTTGAGCAAAAACTTGCGGAGCGTCTACTGCACGCGCGTTCTTTCGCAAGTAAATTTACAGTAAAGCGTCGGAACAGAGGGCTTCTTGTGCAAGAGTTATTCCTCTCCCCATGAGGAATAAGCCCTCTTGCACAAGAGCTCTTGCACAAGAAGGCAGTGTGGACGGTCAACAGGGGTTTCTTGTGCAAGAAACCCTTATGGCTAAAGAGCTTTCTTGAGCAAGAGAGCGTCCACTTTGGTATATATGGCTGTGACTATTTTCTTCCACTATTTGATCTGAGGAAGTGGGTCTGGCCCACGAAAGCTCATCACCTAATAAACAATCTTGTTAGTCTTTACAGTGCTACATTATCCTGTCTTTTGTTTCACACAGCCATGGAGGCTCTTGCGCAAAAGCACATGGCAGTGTGGACATGCTCTTGCGCAAAAGGCCTTGCACAAAACAGTTCTTGTGCGAGAAGCCTGCAGTGTAGACGTAGCCAAAAGAGAGACTTCCTTTGGGATGAAATTCAGCTTGTACCTTTGCACTTAAATGATGCCACCTACTGGTCCTTTTGTCCAAGTGAGAGTTTCACCAGCAGGGATTCTAGACCTGTGATGGGTTTCGAATGAACTGTTACTAGACCAGGAACAGCTTAGGTTATGGACTCTGAAGGCAGCTTCCTTGTCTAAGGCTGTGTCTATGCTACATTTTTATTCTCTCAATTGGTCATAACAATGGTGAGCCACTAGAGCACCTGCCATAGTGTTAGCTAGTCCTGCTCACAAGAGGTTGGGAGGACAGCATGGTTACAATGATGGTGAACAGCAGACGTCTCTCTTTGCAAACACTCTCATTGCTCGTGAGCGGGGGGATGGGGGTGTCTGCAATGGTGGGAAATTTAAAGGCAAAAGGGTAGCGCAGGCAAATAACTGGAACCGGTCTGAGATCACTCTGCTCAGGGGACGGCAATTCAATCCTCATCTCCCCTATCTGCTGAATCCTCTTTTGATGCAGTGTTGAGATGGCAGCAAAGGACTCTGATATGTATGGAAACTAAAGGCACTTACTGCATGAGACAGCAGGAAAAAGGGGAGGAGTTAAGGACAGATGCGGAGCTGAATGAGTTGATGGGCTGAAGGGCGCAGTTAATAAGGATGATTGTTCCCATGGAGGAAAAGGGTGGGGTGCATCCTCTCCCTGCCCGGTACGCCAGAGGCCACCGTGCCAAGACGTTGATTCAGCATGCTCTAGAAGAATCGCCACTAAAAAAATCAACATTTACCAAGCGGGTACCACTCAGGACAGGTTAGAACTCCCTGGTCCGGCATCCTCGGGACCTGAGTGGTCCCAAACCAGAGAGTCTGCCGGACCAGGGGAGTTCAAATCTCTCCTGCTGGCCATCAGGCCCACGGTGGGCTCCGCCCCTGTCTGGCAGGGCTCACAGCTGCTGCCTCCTCCCCACTTCCACTGGGGTTGCACCTTCCCACCTGGCCAGGGCTCCGGACTGCAGCTTCCTGGCTCCAGCCTCCCAGCTGCTGGCCTGACTGGGGCTCCTTTGCAGCTGGTCCAGCCAGGAGCTTCCTGGATGTCGCTGGCTCTCCCTAGCTGGTCCGGCCTAGGGCTTCCTGACCGCCACCTCCCCCCGTCCCCAACCTTCCTGTTGCTGGGATGACAGCAGGCCCCATTCGCAGCTGCTGGGACTCTCTTACCAGCAACATTCAGGGTCATTGCTGGACCCCAGGGGTACATCTAAACTACATGCCTCCGTTGACGGAGGCATGTAGATTAGCCAGTTTGGCAGAGGGAAATGAAGCCGCGATTAAAATAATCGTGGCTTCATTTAAATTTAAATGGCTGCCCCGCTCTGCCGATCAGCTGTTTGTCGGCAGATCGGGGCAGTCTGGACGCGCCGCGCCGACAAAGAAGCCTTTCTTGATCGGCACAGGTATGCCTCGTGAAACCAGGTTTACCTGTGCCGATCAAGAAAGGCTTCTTTGTCGGCGCGGCGCGTCCAGACTGCCCCGATCTGCCGACAAACAGCTAATCGGCAGAGCGGGGCAGCCATTTAAATTTAAATGAAGCCGCGATTATTTTAATCGCGGCTTCATTTCCCTCTGCCAATCTGGCTAATCTACATGCCTCCGTCGACGGAGGCATGTAGTCTAGACACACCCCAGATGTTGCCAGGCCAGCGAGTCCCAGATTTTGGAGGTGCAACCTGTACTATCCGAGATGCTGCATTCCTTCTGTGGGACTGCCCCAGGAAATAACCGCAGCTTCCTCGCTACCAATGGGGCAGTCACTCTTGGCGAGCATTTCTAATTCAGTGGTGACCCCTTTAACAGTCTCCTGCTTGTTATTTCAGGTTCTCCGCCACCCCAGCAGGAGCCGAAGAGAGAGCTTTTTCAAAAGTGCAGAATAAAGCTGCAGGTAATTAAGTACAAGGGGCCTCCTGTTGTCATCTTTGCAACTCTGTTTTGGAAGCTGGCTCCAGCAGAGCAGAAGAGGGAAGATTTGATTTTAATCACAGAGATTTGGGGTTTTATTTTGCTCATTAAAATTTCTGATAAGGATTTAGTTTGACGTTGTGCCAGTCCCTCCGTGGTTGGGAAGGGCTGTCTGCCACTCTCTAGAGTACAAAGATCTCTCTCTTCCTTCACGTAATGCGCACAGGGATGCAGACAGCTGTCAATGCAAAAGGAAGAGGTTTTGGACGGGGCTGTTATGGGAGAGGCAAGGCAGTCACAAAAATCAATGGCCAAAGGGGTGTTTTGAAATAAGGGAAAGACACTAAGTCTTAAAATGACTCCTAATTCTGATTTATATGATGGACAAGGAGATTTGTGTCAATATCCTCAGCTCCAATCTGACCCTACAGAGGGCACAGATCAAGACACATGGGAAACCAAGGTAGCATAACGTCTCCCTGGCAACTCAGGGATTCTGCAGCTGCTATAACTCTTAGGCCTGGATGGATTCTGCACACTGCAATGAAAAGTCACGGTTCTCGGCATTCTGCCATGCTGTCACCTCCAATTCACCCCCTCTTGCCCCAGGCTAGGTGCAGTACAAGGAAGGGACGGGGTGGGAAGGGGTCATTACAAGAACCGTCTTGCACAGTGGTGATATCGGGACTTCTCTGAAGCCCTCTGTATCACCTGAACGGTATAACAGGACCAGAACTCTGCTCAGAATGTTACCCAGGATGTTGTGCCAAAGAGGGTATTTCCAATGGGAAATGACAAGAACTGGCTAGAAAGATATCAGTGGAATCATTTTCTGCTGGAATAAGCAGCTCCGTGGAAATACTTTGCGAAATGGTGTCGATTTCACTGAAATTACATTTCAGGGGAAAAGAGGGGAATTTTTTTGATAAGGTTGAAATTGACAAGGCTGAGCTTTCCAGCAGGAAGCATTTGGATTTTTCTTTAAGTGATTTTTCGTTTCAAATTTTTTGCAAAAAAAACCTGGATTGCATTCTAATATCAAGTGTTCAAAAGTCAACTCTAAAATGCTGCTCTTGGCCTAAAACAATTCTGTCCCCACTTTTCCTTCAAAGGGAATTTAACACATTTGAAAATGAAAACAGAGCAGAATACAAATATTTCAATCTCAAAATCCACCATGGCTGGATTTGATTTTTCTGTGCATTCCTCGACATGAAACGGTGGCCCTGTCTTTCTCGCCAAAGAGCCTCTTCCTCAGAGGTCCCTGTCCATGGTCATCCCTCTCCCTGTATTCCCCTTCCAAGGAGATGTCAGCTTGTCTCTCCTCTCGCAGCTCCCGGCACTCATCCATCCCTCATTCTGGCATTGGCTTCCCTTCCCTCCCACTCCCGTCTGGCATGCTCAGCATCTCCTGCTACAGCCTCGCCCACCAGAGAGCAGCAGCCTCGTGCATGAGGTTGCAGAGAGCTGTATAAACACATGGATACACTTCAGAGTGCCCTGCTCTTCAGCGGTGGAAGGTTTTTGGCCACATCTATCTGTTCCAGTCTGTGTCACACACTTGGGTGGAAGGGGCAGAGGGCTAAGGATTGGAGGGCAGAGTCCTGGAGCCTTCTACTCCCACTTGCCATTCAGGAAAGGAGCATGGCGTTTGGGAACTCAGCAATACTAAATGGGTGTCACCCTATAGAACAGGAAATCCTCAGAACTGTTGTGTCCCTGGTTTTGTACAGGCCTCTCTTCCACTAATGTCTTCTAAGCCAGGGGTGGGGAACTTCAGCCCAGGGGCTGGACAGGGCCCTCAGCTTGCTTGGATCTGGACCCCTAGGCTCAGGCCCCCCCTCAGCATTGGAGAACCCGCGCTGATGCTCCAGCCCCACCGCTTCCCCACCCTGCACACTAGGCTGGGACCCACCAGGCTCTGGTGTGGGAGGGGAATGTGGGGGAGTGTCTTGTGTGCAGACCCCAACTGATTTTCCTGTGGGCCAATGGCCCCGCAACCCAAAAAAGCTTCTCACCCCTGTTCTAAGCCCTGCGTCTTTCTGTACTCAGGACAGGTATATTCCTCACCCCTGGCATCTGAGCCCGCAGCTCTCTGCTCTTGCACTTGCTCCTTTCTCCCTCTGCTAGTGCCCAGCGCTTCTTTGCAGACCTCAGTATTGCTTCTCTCCAGCTGTAAGGCTCACTCACGCCACCCGCCCGGCAGGGATCTCGCCTGTGAGGCAAAAGGAGGCCCCCACGGGGCTCTGCCTGCTGTTTTCATCCTGCGGGTCATTCTCAATTTTAAAACCAACATGGAACTGTGACGGGGTGAGCCTCCGCCGCACTAGGCTGGAAGGGATGAGCCCAGCTCTGACGGTAAGGGAGGCCCCAGCTGTTCCGGGATAAAAGAGGGCTACACAGGGCAGTTGGGGTAGACGGCCAAAGGGGAAGAAGCTCAGGTAGGGGCTCCTGAGCAGTTACCACCACAGCAGCAGGCCCTGCAGCAGCCGCTGCCGCAGTCCCAGAAGCAGCAGCCCCACGAGCAGCAGCCACTGCAGTAGCCATCGACGCAGCAGCAGCAGCCCCTGGAGCAGCAACCCCAGGAGCAGCAGACCCTGCAGCAGCCGCAGCCTCAGCGACAGCACCAGCTCGGGAAGAGAGCTACGAGGCCCCAACTCGCCGAGCTAGGCCCTGAGGCCAGAACAACACCCAGGGATGGTAGGAAGGAGCTCAGGGCAAGGGACTGACCTGTGGGAACTCAGCGCATTGGGGGGAATCCGCGCTGAGCAGGCAGCGTGTGTTCTTGCCGCCAACAGGGCCCTGGGCTGGGACCCAGTGGAGAGGGTGGGCCCGGGTCCCCCTACCGCCCCCACCCCACAGCAACCCAGCTTCCAGGCTTGTTGGGAGGCCTACCAGGGAACCAGGCCTTCAAGGTGGTCCATACCCTGAGGGTGGGGAGCTGTGTTTGTGACTAGTCCACAGGGGCCGTATTTACCCTAATAGAGGTGGACTACCTTTGGGACTAGGTCCAAGAGTCCATATTGACCTAATAGGAGTGAATTGGACTAGTGACTAAACCCGAGAGGCCATATTGATTCTAATGGGGGGAACCCGATTTGGAATGAAGCCCAAGAGGCTGAGTTAGCCCTGACATTAGGGGCTGTACTTTATGGGGAATGACCAGGGGTGCGCCAAGCCCTAGGAAACCCCGTGACAGGAACTTTTTTTTTCACTACAGAGGCTCTCAGAATTAGGCCAGAGAACTTCCCCAACTGATGTGAGCCAGGACTGTGTTTGGAAATCCAGGATTCTACACATAAATACGGGGATCAGAGACAGAGAAATGGGCTATCAGGGGAAACCCTTGGCAGTTCCCCCAAGACAAGGTGAGATTTATTCTGGCCCTGTCACTGCTAGTTCTGGGGGAATTCTGCAATTTGGAATCATAGGCTACATCTAGACTGTCGCTTCTTTTCAGGAAAAGGTACACAAAGTGCGTTTCGCAATTTGCATACCTTTTTCCGATTTTTTTTTGGAAGAGGCTTTTCCAAAATTTGGCCCATCTACACTGGGCCAAATTTTGGAAAAACCTCCTCTTTCCGAAGAGCCCTTCTCCCTTATAAAATGAGGAATATAGGGCTTCTGAAAGAGCGTGTCAGAAGAGCAGACACTTTCCCTGAACGGTATCCCGGAAAAACTCCATAGTCTAGACATAGCCATAGTGAAATTGCAGAATTCCCCCACAACTGGTCACTGCTCATGAAGGATGCCAGAGGGACAGCTGGGAGCGGAAATCTCATCCACAAGAGAGGAAGTAAGCTCCCCAGCTCCACACTGCAAGTCAACCTTGATCATCCTCAGCTGGGCTGAAACTGGCGACGAGCAAGCCCTACAAGATCTAAGACCCTCCGGAGGCCTCAGAACCAAGCACGAAGTGTGCTTTTTCAACCTGCCTTTGCCTGTACAAATGCAGAGCACAAATCATCTTCCCAGTTTTTTTAACATCCCCATACAGTCCCCAGGAAGGGAAAGGGAGAGAGATCCACACACCCAAATGCAAGTCAGGCCCTTCGAAGGGCTCAGGTGGAGAGTGATTCATTCTCGAGGAATGATCTGTCATATCTGCAGGGGGTGGGGCAACAGGTCTCAAACAGATGGGTAACTTTTTGTAAGGAGGATGTGCCCACAAGGAACTGGGCTGAGACCCACTAACTCATTTCATGTCAGCCAGTTCTTCCATGACAAGATTTTCCATTCATCACTGATACGGGATGAAGTTGAGCCAGTAGCCTAGAGGGAAAAGACTTGATATGTCATGATCAGTCCTCTGAGCCAGCCAATCTCCCAGAAAAGAGAACTAAGCAGGTTTGGGGACATGGAGCATGGCTGCTTTCCAAAGATGTGTTTCCCTTGATTACATTTCAAACCCACCCAGGGTCAAAATTCAGTTCAACACAGTCTCCCATCCGGAAAAGCAGCACATGCTGGCACCAGAATCCATCCTAGCATTCCCGGCTTTGCGTCACCACCCACCTCTCTGTTGCTCCCACAGTCTCTGCTGTGTACCACCTGCTCTTGCATTACTCAAGGCACGGTTGTTTCCTTGTTGATCATCAACCAGCAAATGCAGGCAATTTGCCTCTTATTTCTCCAGCTATAGCTAGCTTTGCATAAATACTATTTTAACTTAATGTTATTCATGAAAGAACAAGAAGTCTGCAGATTTGAAAAACCACCACAACACAGTGTTAGTTTAGCAACTGGTGAACCTCATGTGGCCTGGAAGTTTGGTCTGGATAGATGCCCAAGGAGTTAGAAATTGTATCTGAAGTATGAGCCACACTGGGCATTTTAGAGTCAAGATGGGATGTTTTTCTAAAGGAGGTGCTGGAACAGGAATTGATTCAGGGAAGTGCTATGGCCTAGATTATGCAGGAGCTCAGTACAGATGATCACAGCAGGCCCTTTTAGACTAATAATCCCTCCATCTATTATCTAGATGCGATCAAGAAATCCTGTGAGGACATATTTGTGTGAGATAGCCAACACTTCCTTCCGAAGCCAACCAATGCAAAAATCAGCAAAGCCCAGTGAAATGAACCCAATGTTTCCTATCATCGGCAAGGGTTTAATGTAGACAAAAATTCTGATTCTTACTGGGCTCGTCTACACTGGCCCCTTTTCCGGAAGGGGCATGTAAATTTCATGAGTCGTAGTAGGGAAATGCGCGGGGGATTTAAATATCCCCCGCGGCATTTAAATAAAAATGTCCGCCGCTTTTTTCCGGCTTTTTTAAAAGCCTGAAAAAAGCGGCGGACATTTTTATTTAAATGCCGCGGGGGATATTTAAATCCCCCGCGCATTTCCCTACTACGACTCATGAAATTTACATGCCCCTTCCGGAAAAGGGGCCAGTGTAGACGTAGCCAATATGTTTACACATAGAACAGGGATAGAATAGTGTAGTCGATTAACCAATAAAACGATAACCAACAGTATATAGGTTAATGCTATAGACTACCTACATTTCCCCCTGCCCCCGGCTGCCAGTAAATTTTTTAGGAGGCTAGCCAGTAGCCCAGCTCAGTCCGGGGATCTACTCTGCATTTCAAGTGTATTAGGAGCCAAGCGGGCAGGCAGCCCGGCTCAGTTCCAGTCGCGCCGGGTCTGGGAGTCAGACTCCCCCAGACAGGGGCTGCTGCCACCCCACGCTGCTGCCTCTTTATCAGAGGCAGCAACACAGGGTGATAGGGGAGCTGTTTTTCAAATTGGCTGCCTTCACAGGCCAGCTCCCGCCTGGCACCTTGCACTGCTGCCTCTGATACTGAGGCAGCAGTGTGTAGTGGTAGGGGGCTCCCTGGGAGTGGGGCCGAAGCGCACTGGTTGCTGGCTGCTGGGCCTGCACCTGGGGACTATAGAATAGTCAACTAACCAATAAGAATTCACGAGGTTCCTCGACTATTCAGTTACCTGATATTTAATATCCTCAGCATAGAATCATAGAATCCCAGGGCTGGAAGAGACCTGAAGAGGTCATCGAGTCCAGCCCCCTGCTAAAACAGGACAAATGTGTAGAATAGTACAATGCCACCGGTGTCCAAGCTTTGGACCAGTCCCCAACCATTGCTGATTGCATCATCGGACCGCCCTCTCTACTTCTTGCTCACATAGGAAAGTAACAGTAATTAATGCATTTTTAGCTCTTAGAGTTGCCAGATGGTTTCAACAGAAATACCGGACACACTTGACAGGACATCACAATCTACATTCCATCTTATTTAGAAAATACGGGACATTTCTATTTTCTCATTTCTATTTTCTCAATTTGTTTCCCGAACAGAAAGCTCAAATAATGGACTGTCCAGTTCAAAACCGGACACCTGGCAACCCTATCAGCTCTGAGTGTAGTAGCTGGAGCGAGGAGGAACCAGAAACCTGTGACCAGTTTTTCAGGGGACCACACTTTAGGACTCCTTGCACTCACCTTAGAAATGCCTGGCTGGAAGCGACTTTAAGAGACTAACCACCCTGATTAAGTTGGTCCATACCAGGCCTGACTGGGGGGTGTCTAACCTGTTCTTAAAAACCTCCAGTGATGTCATTCCATGACTTTCCTATGGAGCCAAGACTTAACTATCTCTATAGTCAAAAAGGTTTTTTCCCCTAGTATCTATCCCTCGCTGCCAGCTAAGATAATCATGTCTTTTCCTACCTGGCATGGAGAACAATTGTTCACCATCCTTCTTATTACAGCTAGCTACCTTACTGTGTGCAAACAAGTAACCTACTTGCTACACGGCCTTCTTATGAATGGAATCAGAATGCTCAACTGTGGCTCATAGGCACTACAGTGCTAACTGCAAGTAGAGATTCTCCCTTCATGCAAGTGGTAGTAGGAGCCCCAGCTTTAAATAAGAGTTCTACCCCGTCTGTCAGCCTGACGTTTCCTGCAGCAAACAGCGAGCAAGGCTCAGATGACTGCAGAGCTGTTACAATTCAATGCAAGTCCATAGCACCTTCCACCCGACAACATCAGAGTGCTTTAAAAATCATCCACTTCTCAACCGGGACATGATTCAGCTCCAACTTAAATCCATGGGAAGCCTGCAGGGGCATCTGATTGGGTCTTCACCAGTGTTCCCTGTAAGCTGAGTGCTTAGGCAGCACCCAGGGGAGATTCAAATGCCACCCAGCTGCTTAGCAGTGCACCCACAGTCGGCAGCAGGTGTTCCTTCTGGTGGTGCACAGCCGCACATGCCTCAGTGCACATAAAATGTATTCCGCTCATAGATGGAAAAAGTTAGAAGGAACATTGGTCTTATCCCTCCCAATGCCCATTTGAGGTAGATGACTTCCATTTGATGGTGAAACTGCCACACAAGAAGGGAAGGTAACTAGTTGCAGGGTCATGTAAGAAAGTCTGTGTCTGGAGTCAAGGATACACGTTTCCTGACTCTTAGCCCTGGGCTTTAACCATTCAGCCAACTACCTTTTACTGGGCCTTCCGCTAGAAAATCCTTTTCTTCGCAAACTTTTTTAAGAAGTTATTTATCAGATCTTTTCTTTCTTTCCTCCTTCATCTGCCACGCTCTTTATTATCTTTCTTTCAACCAGAACAAAAAAAAAAAAGCAAAGAAAAAAAAATCTGCCCAACACAATAGCATGCGGTGCGCCTGTCATTTTCAAAACCTTCTTCTCCCCTCCCTTTCAACTCTCCTTGCCTTGCAAAGAATTTTCCTTCATTAAAATTAAGCCTCATTTCAGGCTCATCTTCTTTTCTCTCTCCTTTTTTCTCAGAATTGAATGGAATGTGATCTCCATCTTCCCAGCCCTGACCCCCTCCCTCCCATCACCTCCTTCTCTCCTCACTTTCAGAACCAAATCTTCATTGCCATGAAAAACTAGGCAGCCTGCTGCCTCCTGGCCCCCTTCCTCTCTCTCACCACTTTGCTGCTATCAAGCCAGCCTCACCTAGGCGGATTCCCACTCCTCTCTTTAATTGCAGCATATTTCCTTCTGCATAATGGAATGAGACCTTCTCCCCTTTATTTTCTCTCCACCATGTCTACCCAGGTTAATACACCCTCTTTCGCTCTTGGAAACCAGGGAGAGTGAACATGGGGGAACAATTCCATTAACCTAAACCCAGTGCGAGTTGCTAAGAGACTCAGCGACTTCATGTCCCAGATGGGAAAGGCAAGCAGAGAGTATTAGCAGGTATTTCTCCCCTCCCTCCTCAAGACTCCAGATAACACCAGGCAATATCTGGTGATTAACAACTGCTCTGATCTCTACCTTTAAAGAGAATTCTCCCAGGTTCTCCTTGGTAGCTGGAGGAAGTGTGAGGTAGTGGCTACAGCACAGGAATGGGAGCAAGGACTCCCGAGTTCTATTTCCAGACCCATGTAAGGAGTCCTGGCTCTGTTTCCAACTATGCCACTGCTTCTGTGTGTAAATCAAGTCACCTTTCTGCATGTGACCTCCTGCCACCCTGCCTGAAAACAGGCAAAATACTCAACTTCCTGTAGCTTTTTAGGATGCTCTGAGGGTTAAGTAAGGCTGGCAACATGCTGAGAACGCTTCAGAGGAGAGGAACAAAGTATTACAGTGGAAGCTCTCTCTGTTTTCCCTCAGCATTTGCTCGAAGCTGGATGAACCCAGTCTAACCTGGCTGATTGCTCTTTGCAGTGTACTGTAAACACATCGGTCCCCAGATATGAGAGACACAAGATGGGTGAGGTCATAGCTTTTATTGAGCCAGCTTTTATGGGACTTCCACAGAGCTCTACTTCGAGTCTTTGTCAGCTCGTGTCTCTGACCGGCAGAAGTTGGTCCAATAAAAGATCTGACCTACCAAGCTTGTCTCTTTGATTTCTCTTGGCTTTTCTCTCTCAGTCCCCCTCGCCTCGCCTCCTTTCACTCTAGTTACTCTCGGTGTCTCTCCACCAAAGCTGTGTGTAACATTCTCTGATGCTCAAGGCCAGTCTGCTCATTAGCTCAGCTACACCTGGATCAAGATCTTGAGACAAATTGCTGCTTCATTAGGGGAGCTGAGGCTTTTAATCCATTTTTTTTCCGGCTGTTTAACTTGCAAGGACAACAGATGGATCCAGGGCTGCATAATGCGGAGCTCCTTAAGATCCATCACCCAGACTGGGAATGCAGAAAACACAAGGCTGAGGCATGTTTCACTTGGAAGTGCCTTACAACAGTCAGCTTCAATTAGCGAGGGGGGAGAGAGGTTCCTAGACTAGAACTGAGAAAAAAAATTAAAACCCTGGTAGTTTTACAGAAAAAAAAAATCCCCCAAAATTGCTCTGTGAAAATGTTTTGGTTTTCCAACAAAAATTTTTAAAAAATCCCAGCTTCAAAAAAAAGCCACTATTAGAGTTTGTTCATGTTTTCTAAAACCTGAAATATACATGGACCTCCGCATTCGCGGTGTCCCTAATCTGGGAACAGCCGTGGTAGGGATCCTGGCAGCGGGAGGAGGAAGCGGCTCTGCCTGTGA
Organism: Pelodiscus sinensis; assembly: GCF_049634645.1. Taxonomy (NCBI): domain Eukaryota; kingdom Metazoa; phylum Chordata; order Testudines; family Trionychidae; genus Pelodiscus; species Pelodiscus sinensis. The sequence goes on from NC_134736.1 coordinate 15,678,351, forward strand.
CCACTCTTCCTTCCTCACAGCTAGGGGAATGGCAGCACAACAACATGTTCCCCTGAGTCTTTTTCCGGCTGCTGCCATAGCGGTGGGGGAGGTGCTTGGGAGCAGTGGCCCCTCCCCTCCCAAGAGTGGCATGCCAGGTAAGTACCCCACACCCATTCCTCTCATGCCCAGACCCAGCAGCGCCCTGCCCGGCCTAAGAAAAGCTTTAATCCGGCATACCCTGTTTCCCAGGATCACCAGATTAAAGATGCTCCAGGGTATTTCACTGAATCAAATCAGCGTGTGGTTTCTGGCTTTGCAGTGGCAAAACAGAAAATTTTGATCCAAACAGAAACTCAGGAACGATATTCATTGCGGATAAAAAGCCATTTTTCTGGTGACAAAATTGTTACGTGGAAACCGCGTTGGCCAGCCCTCGTTCAGAAAAGGTAAAAACTCACCTTTCCCTTGAGAATCATAGAATCATAGAGCTGGAAGAGACCTCAGAAGGTCAAGTCCAGCCCCCTGCTCTAGGCAGGACCAATCCCAACTCAATCAACTCAGCCAGGGCTTTGTCAAGCCGAGAAGGCTCGGAATAGACCAGAGCTCGCTATCCTGGTAGGCTGCAAGAAGTTCTGGGTGAATCTGTCCCCTATTCTCATTGGTTACCACCAGCCTACCCCCTCGTCCACTTGCTAAAATCCATCTCTGAGTATTGGGGGAAGGTGCACTGCATATCGGAGAGCCCTACGCAGCCAGCTAGGTCGCTTCCATTTTTATGAGCTGTATCTCAGCAATCGAAGAGGCAAACACATTCCGAATCCTGGTGCCACCGAGTCTGGGCAATTTGGGGTGGGTGGGAGTGGACATTGCTTCAGGGCACATGGAACACTGCTGTGAGGACTGGGTGTTGCTGTTTGGAGCTGCCCCCTCTCAGTATCTGCAGCTGTCAGGTGAGGCGTTCCTCTCTGGGGCCATACACAGATTAGGGTTCACAGATTAAAAAGCCAGAAGGGAAACCTGGGATCTCATAGCCTGACTTCCTACATACAGGGTGTCTGACTGCAGCGAGCTCCTAGCAGCGTTCTGCAGCAGGGCAGTGTGACTATCCTGGAGTTTGCAGCAGCATAAGTGCATGGCCCAGTGCAAACTTCCCTTGTCTAGACAAGTCCTTGGCACCTGCATTGGACCTCGCGGCCCACCCCCACTCCACACCTACCCACCCACCCACCAGCACACACTGAGTACTGGGTGCCTGCTATCTTAGGAAAGGTGCCATGGGGGTGACTGAATTTGTGAGTCATCAGCGGTTGGGAGGTGGTTTTGCTCCTCCGTCAGTTGAACCGCTATCTACCAGCATCGGAAGCCGATTGTGGGTGACCCGAGAGAGTTTGTTTTCTCCCATCAGATGCGATTGTTTAGATGACAGCCTCTGAATGCTGCAATTTCGCAGGTCTTCAAACACTTAATTCATCTCAGAGGTGATACTGAAACAGGAAGGCTGGCGTTCACCCAGCAACCGCCATCTCCATCTGGAAGAGCTTATGTCCCCCTCCCCCGCCAGGTACCAGGAGTATGGCTGCTCTGACGGTGGGGGGGGGGGGGGGGAGGAACAGGAAGGCCTCTTCCTCCTGGAAGTCCTGTCGTGTGGGAAGAAACCTCCCTGACACAGACTGAAGGTTGTGTGGGTGGAGAGCAACTGTTGGACCTGCACTTTCCCCTCCCCACACATCCTGATTAGCAAACCTTGCCCTTAAAGGTGCCTCAGGAAGGAGCAAAAGAGGAACCAAAGAGAGGGGACCCTCGCGGCCTTTGGTTCCCCACTGCCACGGTTTCTGTACCAACGTGAGGTGACGCCCATATGGGCTGGCAGCTTGGACCCCACAGAGTTGAAGGGAAGAAGCCAAGGCAGCTGCAGCTGCTGCTGTGTTAATTCCCAATGTTTGTCCCCTTGGTAACGATGGCCACTGGTGGTGATGAGGAAGGCGATAGCAATGAGGAAGCTGTTGACTAGCTTCAGATTGTTCTACAGGTTGGACCTCCCTGGTCCGGCACCGTTGGGATCTGACCGGTCCTGAACGAGAGAATTTGCTGGACCAGCCAAGGTCTCCTGCCACCAGCTCCCAAGCCTGGCAAGCTGCCCCGGTAGGCATCCAACCCCGGCCCCACGCTCCAGGGGGCTGCTGTGGGGCTCTGGCCCTGCACTGCCGCAGGGCTCGATTCCAGCCCAGTGCTCCAGGAAGCTGCCAGGGGACTCCGGTCCCATGCTACCACAGGTCTCCAGCTGCAGCCCTGAGCTCCTGGGGACTGCTGCGGGGTCCAGCCCCACGCCAACCTGTGCTACCAGGGGACTCCAGCTTGGCCCCATGCTTCCGCAGGCTGCTAGAGGCTGCCACGGGGTTCCGGCTCCAGCTCCGGCCTCCTGCTGTCCCCAGCCAGACTGCTGACCATATTGCCTGGGTCTGGGCTGGCCCTCCTGCCCTTAGACTCCCAACTCTCTGGTCCTGCCAGACGGTGGATGTTGCTGAACCAGAGAATGCCGGTTTTTGGAGGAACAACTTGAACAGGCAGGGGACTGGACTCGATGGCCTTTCAAGGTCCCTTCCAGTTCTAGGAGATAGGCAATCTCCATTCATTTATTTATAACAGGGGAGCACATGGATGTTCAGACATGCATGCTGTAGACTCTCTCTGTCTAAGCACAGTGGGGTTCCAGCTGCCCAGAAATTTTAATATTGATCCTCATCTAGGGAGAAGAATCAGTCAGACCTTAGAATAACTTGGAATTCTTCCTTATCAATAGAATGAATGCATAATCACACGGGCTAAACATGATCAAGTGAGTGTGTCTCCCTTCATTTTATGAAAAAGTCCTCTTGGTTTCAGAGAAAAGCTTGAAGTGTGATCTACAAAAGCCTGAAGACAAAGAAAAGAACCCAAAAACTTTACCATAAAACCCCCAGGATTTTTAAGACAAACTTCTGATTTTAGAGGGCCTGGTTCATGGTTTTAGAAAATTTAGGGTTGGCAATCTATATGAAAAGGCTTCTTTTTGAAATTTAGTAGGGGAAAATTCTCTGCTTCTTGCAGGGGAAGCTTTGGATTCTTGTAGGTACCGTTTATATTTGTGGTCATTCTTGGTTTATTTTATATCAGGATGTTGGTTGCTTATAAGAGCTTTGGGGAAGGGGGCTTTACTCCTTTCCTAGCTCTTAAAATAGGCAATGGAGCAGCTGGGAAGAAGACTCAAATCAAAGATGGCAGGATCTCTTTGAAACTGCCCGATCCCATCGCCCCAGAGTCGGGGGGCAGGGTTCCTCAACACACCTGCTCAGGGTACATGGATTTGCAGGTTGCTTGGATCCATTCTTTGCCCACCCAGAAGTGGAGGCATGAACGGGCATCAGACTCAGAGTGAAGCAGAAAGTGGCCTAACGTGGGAGCTACTAAGTGGCAGTGGGGGGGGGGGGGCCTGGGCCCTCTACCCCAGCGGCCTTGAGATGTTTGTGTGGCATCGTTTCAAGCCAATAGGCCTATGAGGCCGCATCACCACTGACTCATCACCCTCTAGCTCTGCCACAACTCCAAAGCTGGCTCCAGCCTACGTTCACTCAGCGCGGGTTCACATTCCTGCTTCTTGGATCCTCTCCTGATCCCTTTCGCAGCTCGCAGGCGGTAACTTGCTGCCTTATCTGGCCCAGAAGGACAGCCAGCTGTCAGCCACAAACATGGCCTTTGTTTATCCTTAAACGGAAGCTCAGTTAATTAAAACCAGAAATCGCTTTCTCTTATCTGCAGCCTCTGGCCGAAACGCAGCAAGCCCTGGGCTCCCCAGCACCAGGCTGAGCGCCGAGGGGCCGAGACAGCAGCCCTCATGCATGCAGTCCCGATAGCCCCCCATGCACATGACGTTTTTCTCTTTGGGTACGTCCTGGGGGGATGGGAACGTATGGGCAGGCCAAGAGCGCCTCCGGATGGCCGGGCTGCCAAATGCGGCTCGTCCCAGCACTTGGTTGCCTCCTGAGCAGAAATCTACTGCACAGACTCTCCCAAGTCTCTTTGCTGTATTTTGTGTGTCATGAGTTTGGTGGCCTCGGCCCAGTTCCACATCCCACAGATGTCCGTTATGTTGCACACGCCAAGAGCGCAGCTTGTCCCCTTGCCGGGAGGCCCAGCAAACACCAAAGCATGACCGGACTCATAAGAACGCATGACACCTAATGCCGTGGTTCTCTGGCAAGTCAAGCATGGAGACATGGTGAGGCGCTGGGCTGGGTTCCCTAGGGAGGGGGTGGAATCTCCAACCCTAGGGGTGTTTAAGTCCCAGCTAGACACAGCCCTGGCTGGGATGATTGAGTTGGGTTGGTCCTGCTTGGGCAGGGGAATGGACTGGATGAGTCCTGAGGTCTCTGCCCACCCTGGGATTCTGGGATTCTATGACATTATGGGAGAGCAGGAGAGACTGTGGCGGAGGTGTGGGGGAATGGAGAAAAAGCATAAGACGTCTGTGACAACACTGAGAGAGGGTCTCAGGTCCTGGCTGAGTGCCTGAATGGCGAGGCCAGCATTCTTCTTGGATCCCCTGCTCTAAAAGGAGATGCCCCAGCCACTGAAGGAGGAGGCCAGGAGTGCGTGACACACGCGTGTCCATGCAGCAGGGGGCAGTGGTGCTAGACACACCTGCAGGCTGCTCTGGGTTTTCTTCCGCCCTCCGTACAAGTATCTGAGGACAAGTCTGCTTGTGTGTTTAAAGCTAGCGAACCTGGCAGGGCGCACACATCCTGCACCCCCCGGGGAAGAGCTACCCGAGTGGACGCTGGAAAGCCAGGCTCACCCCCGGCCGTCTGATGCTAGGTAGCATTGCAAACAACCCTCCCCCGGAGGTGCCACCGCTCCGTGCGTGCAGGGCAGCAGCCACGGCGAGGCCACACGCCTGCCCGATACAGAGCCTGCTCTGCATTCTGCACACCGAACGCCATCGACGTCCCCTTGGGCCGGTGGCAGAGACAACGGCATTCAGTTCACTGAGTGGCGCCAGCCGCAGCAAGATCGATCTACTCGAGAAGAAAGGACTCTCGCTCCCCCGGTCCCGCCACCTCGTTCCCTGCTGGCTTCAGGCGGTGCGCAAACAAGCCGACCCAGGGAACCTCACCGGTCACTAGCTGAAGATTTCCTGAACCCTCCGCTTCAGGCGTCCCAAGTGTTGCCAGAGCCGGGCAGCGGGCTGGGATTTAGCAGCTCGCCAAAGGAAAGTGACGACTGCGTCTCCACTGGGCTGAGCCATGATTGGCTATAGATGCCGCCGTGAGCTGCCCGGGGCCTATGCACCATGTCGGTATGAGTGTAAATGTCATGAGGAGTGTGAGTCCTTACAAAGCAACGACCACGCTGCGTCTCCCTGGAAGGATGCAGTGGCGCTGGCATACGGATGCTTATGTGAGGTGGCTTCTTCCCCTTTCTGTGCAGAACAACTGGGCTGGTACAAAGCAGTGGTTTCCAGTTTTCCCTCGCAACCCACACGCCATGCCCATGTGGACACCCGTGATGCAGCATAATTGTATCTTTTGCAGAGTGCAGACTCCAGGGTGGGGCCGCACAGATGAGGGGTTGAGAGTGCGGGGGGGGTGAAGGCTTTGCCGGGGTGTGGGTGCTTGGGTGGGGCCAGAGATGAGGGGTTTGGAGTACAGGCTGAGGGGATGGGGCGGAGGGATGGGGTACAGGCTCTGGGGGTACAGGCAATGGGATGGGGCCAGGATGAGGGGTTTGGGCTGCAGCAGGAGTTTCTGGGTTGGGGGGCGCAGGGCTGGGACAGGGGATGTTGGGGCACAGGCTGACCTCCAGCAGCTCCTGGTCAGTGGTGTAGTGATATGGTGAGGCAGCTTCCTGGACACTGCACCCTGGAAGTGGCCAGCAACAGGTCAGGCTCCACATGCTGCCCCTACCCCAGCTCTGGCTCCTCGCTCCGGGTATGTCTACACTAGCCCCCTAGTTCGAACTAAGGAGGTAATGTAGTCATTCGAAGTTGCAAATGAAGCATGGGATTTGAATTTCCCGGGCTTCATTTGCATGATGCTGGCCGGCGCCATTTTTAAATGCCGGCTAGTTCGGACCCCGTGCCACGCAGCTACACGCAGCACGGACTAGGAACGAGGCGCTGAACGCAACGTGGAACGAGGTGTACAGCTAGTTCGGAATAGGAAGCCTAATCCGAACTAGCTAGTCCGTGTCGCGTGTAGCTGCGCGGCACGGGGTCCAAACTAGCCGGCATTTAAAAATGGCGCCGGCCGGCATCATGCAAATGAAGCCCGGGAAATTCAAATCCCGGGCTTCATTTGCAACTCCAAATGACTACATTACCACCCTATTTCGAACTAGGGGGGTAGTGTAGACATACCCTCCCATTGGCCAGCTCCTGGTTTGTTGCCAGGCCTTGCCGAGCGCAACTGGATGGAGCTCGTTTTGGGCTCGGGTTGAAATGGGGTTGGCTTCGTTTTTTGGCTTGTTTCACTTTATCATCTTGTGCGAGTTGGCTGTTCGCCTCTGTCAAGGAGCCGGCCTGCTGCTGACGGCTTCCAGGCAGGGTTGCCAGGTGTCCGGTATTGAACTGGACAGCCCGGTATTTGAGCTTTCCGTCCAGTAAAAAAATTCAAAAAAATACTGGACATCTAAAATGGTAACCCTACTTCCAGGGCCCACCTCGGGCTGCCATACAGGGACAGGCAGGAAGCTGCCTGAGGATGGAGAAAGGCTGTTCTCAGTAGTGACAGATGGCAGAACAAGGAGCAATAGTCTCTTAAGTTGTGGTGGGAGAGGTCCAGGTTGGATATTAGAAAAAACTATTTCACTAGGAGGGTGGTGAAGCACTGGGATGGGTTCTCTAGGGAAGTAGTGAAGTCTCCATCCCTAGAGGTGTTTAAGTCTCGGCTTGACACAGCCCTGGCTGGGTTGATTTAGTTGGGATTGGTCCTGCCTAGAGCAGGGGGCTGGACTTGATGGCCGCCTGAGGTCTCTTCCAGCTCTATGGTTCTATGATTCTATGGTCACCTGGTCAACCTACACCAAGGCGACCAATGCCTGGCTTTCTGACACCCAGTTCTATGTTGCAACCTGTCCCTGGCCTAAAGCATCTTTACCCTGACATCGCATCCACACTGAGGCCTTGTCTTCATGTACAGAGCCATCTCCAGAGCGCTTTCCTGGAGAAGCTACTACACTGATGGGAGAGCATCTCCCCTCAGCACAGTTAATCCCCCTCCCTGAGAGGCGGTGGCTATGCCAGCAGGAGAATCTCTCCCGTCGGCACAGTGCTGTCTACCTGGGGGATTGGGCTGCTCTAAGGATATTGCTTGGGGATGTGGATTTTTACACCCCGAGTCACACAGTTGTACTGACACCGGCCTGTCACGTAGACCTGGCTTTGTTCTGCCAGCAGGGTTGAGGTGTGTGTGGACCAGCACCGTAGCAGCACCTTCGGGTTCACTCTGCCTCGGCGCTGTCTCGAAAGGGATGGAGGGTCAGCAGTGGCGGCTCAGCTTTGCACAGGCGTGTTGGGATTCAAAGCAGGACCTTGGTTCTGACCTGGTTCCGTGCTCTCCCATGTTGAACAGTGACTCTGCTTTAAAAAATGGGTGACGGGGGAGCAAGCCGCTCCAGCCCTGGAGAGCCGTGGTGTCCAACATGCTGGCACCAGCCACAGGTGTCCGTTTGGCCAGCTGAGTGTGGCTAGTTCACTATAGCAGCTGCTGCTGCTGAACTGGTTGGACACCATGGCCTAGAATCATGACAATCCCTGTCGGGTTCCTACCCGAGGGGTCGGCACGGCCATCTCCCCCTGCACCGACCTCTCTCCGTGCACTCCTGTTTGCTGCCTGCACGCCGTTAGCTGTCGCCTCCCTTCCCTCTCATCACAGATGGCGTTCGTCATTTTGCCATTTCCATGTGTCACACTGAAATCTCTCTCATTAGGTGGAAATTGAATTTTGTTAATTAAAACAACGGAAATCAATTAACCTTATCAGCACACAGGAGCCATTGGAAACCAAATCTGAAACAAGGAAGAACCCCTCTTGCAGACATGCAGAGGCAAGATTCTGGCCTGCACAGTGGACAGCAAGTAACTGGAGGGAGGGGGAGGGAGAATTGTGGGGTGGGCGGGGTGTGACAAGAGGGAAATGAAAACAATCGAGCACCCTGGAGATTGACACACTCCAGAGAACCCGTCACTCAAATGTTATCTAATGCCTGATGCAGGCCCTGCCCCCTCCCCCAGCTTTGCACCAAGCATTAGATCAGATTGTCTCTAGCAAAAGGAAAAGGGGAAGATTTAAAAGTCAAACGAAACAGGGCTGTTTTAAATAGTTACCGTGCGGCTTCTGCTCCCCCCGCCTCATCCCGCTTGTCGTATGCTTCATCAGAACAGCTTGGGAACTCATCTGCTTTTATAAATAGCTCTGCACATTTTGAATTCCCTCATTATCTTCTTTTAAAAAAAATAAAATACCTGCAACGCCCAGTGCCGGGGCTACAGACCTTTCCGTATCATTCCCTCCGGCTCTTGCTAACTGCTGGAGGAGCCCGTGACCAGCTGCCAGCCTACGCCATGGTAAAGGATTGCAGTGTGGCTCACAAAGGGGGCCAGGGCTCGCACAAGGCACAAAGGGGCACCCCAAGGGAGGTGCGGCGAGGCAGCCCAATGTGGCAGAGCTCCTCCATCAGAGCTCTTGCGGGAGGATTTTTCCTGCTTGGGTCCAATGTGTAACGACCCCCAGCACGAGTCCAAGTGGAGCGGCATATGATGCCATGTCTTCTCTAAACACTGCGCAAAAGGGGTCTCCTACTAGCTCTAAGATTTAATGCCACCACCTCGCTCGCCTCGCTCACTTATCTGTCGATTACCAGGTGTTTACCAAAGGCACTAAGCATCGTTAGCCTGCAGGACACAAAGCATAAGAAAGTGATGTGACTTCCCCAGGGTCTGCCAGCAGCACAGACTCCGGCCAGGCTGGGAGGGGCTGCAAATTTCAGTCCTCTGGGGAAGGCCAGAGGCTGAGGGATGTGAGAGACTCTAACTACGTCCATTCCTCCCGGGGCACCGGTCTCACAGCCCTGCGTGGGGTGTGTTGACAGTTCACCTTTAAGAAAGCGGCTCTACTGTGTCCGGAGGAAATAAAATGAGGCCGACACCAAAACACCAGCTTCAGAGCCCAGAGGGGAGCACAGCGTGCCCTCTCCCTCCCCCGTCAGGAACTTCGATCCAGGCTCCGGCCTGACCCATTTCCAGCACATTCCCAGCTCAGGTATCGAACGGCTGCTTCGGCGTCACAGAGAGGCACCAGCAGCCGGCGAGGGGAGATCTCTGGAGGATGCTTCGCTCAGAGGTGGTAACTAAACCCCCTCAATTATTTACAGTTCACAGTGCCCTTCCCTCGCTCAGCTCTCTGCCACAGAGAATGCGCCTGACTGAGACTCGTGGGCGCTAAATGGAACAAACGGATCACTCAAGACTTTGCCACTGGATAGCTTGATGTAGGCTTGTCCTCACTACCGCGCTACGAGAGGCAGGCGCGACATTGGCGGGAAAGCGTCTGCCATCAATACAGCATGGCATAGACACGGGTGTGCGTCACATTGCTTAGGGCAGGGGTGGGGAAAATGTTTGGGGTGAAGGCCGCTGGCCCACAGAAAAATCAGTCGGGGGCTGCACACAAGTGAGAAGCAAAGTGAAAAGCCCCCAACTGAGAAGGAGAACGACCCTCCCCACGTTCCCCTCGCACACCAGAGCCTGGGGGGGGGCCATGCTAGTAGCTTTTGTGTGCTCCAGCCCTGAGGGTGGGTGAAAGAGGGGCTGGAGCGCCAGTGCGGGCTCACCAGTACTGAGCCTCAGGGACCAGGTTCTGTGGTTCCCCACCCAGGACTGGCCTTACCATGAGTAGAACTGAAGCGGCCGCCTCAGGTGCCAGACAGTGAGGGAGGTAGGACCCAGAGCGTAGGAAATTGTGTCTGCTGCTGGTCTATATGTATTCTCTCTGCTCTAGATGCACAGAGATGGGGGAGTGCCATGAGAAGAGTAGAACAGGAAGAAGACAGAATTGAGACCTTTCAAAGTTTTGGCCCAAGTGAAGGGCATGGGGGCATCATTTGAGCTCCCCGCCTCAGGTGCCAAAATGTTGTGGGCTGGCCCTGTCCCAACCCCTGACTTAGGGGATGGTGTTTCCACGCCCCTGAGTGCCTTAAGTTACATGGACTTAAGCGATAATAGGGATGCTAGATATTGTGTAATTGAGCAGTTGTGTAACCGCATGAAAGCTTAGCAGATACACGACTATTGATAGTCCCCGGGGGTGGGGCTGGCAGCCAGTGTGCTCTCAGCCCCACTCCCAGGCTCCCCTGCCATTCTGCACTGCTGTCTCTGTAGCAGAGGCAGCAGCACGGGGTGGCAGCAGTCCCTATCCGCAGGGGGTCCAAGTTCCCCGTGGACAGAGGCTGCCCTGTGAGATGTGGAGCAGCTTCTGTCGGCAGGGAGCTCAGACTCCCCACGATGGACAAAGGGCTGCTACCTCGGCCGCCGTGACCAAAGGGTGCTTCGCAGCACTCTCCCCTGCTGCCCCCCACGGTGAGAAACCGGCCAGCAGAGGGCGCTCCAAAGCTGAAGAGATGATTCCCTGAGTGACCAGTAGGAGGCGCTACAGTAGCGAGTCACACACGCATTTGATGGTGCTCTCTGAGGTTTGTGATGCTCAGGCCAGAGGAAGGCTGCTTGGAGGACCCTTCTGAAGCAATAGTTAGAAGAGGGGAGACAGGAAAAGCCTGAAAGCAGAAGCCAAGAGGAACTGGCTGAAGCTGGGAGAGGGACTTACTGTAAAGATGCTATTGACAGTTTCAGGATGGAGAGAGGCTGTTCTCAGTAGTGACAGATGGCAGAACAAGGAGCAACGGTCTCAAGTTACAATGGGAGAGGTCCAGGTTGGATATTAGGAAAAACTATTTCACTAGGAGCGTGGTGAAGTGCTGGAATGGGTTCCCTAGGGAAGTAGTGGAGTCTGCATCCCTAGAGGTGTTTAAGTCCCAGCTTGACAAAGCCCTGGCCGGGTTGATTTAGATGGGATTGGTCCTGCCTAGAGCAGGGGGCTGGACATGATGACCTTCTGATGTCTCTTCCAGTTCTATGATTCTATGATAAGGGGATGGTTTGAGAACATGATCTTGGTAACTAATTGACCATTCATTATCAGTGGGAAATAGGTCAATGGAGGGATGATAAGAGTTACTATAGAGAACTTTCTGGGTGTCTGGCTGGTGAGTCTTGTCCACATGCTCAGGGTTTAGCTGATCGCCATATTTGGGGTCGGGAAGGAATTTTCCTCCAGGGTAGATTGGCAGAGGCCCTGGAGGTTTTTTGCCTTCCTCTGTAGCATGGGGCACAGATCACAGCTGGAGGATTCTCTGCATCTTGGGGCCTTCACAGTATTTGAAGGCTTCAATATCTGAGACATAGGTGAGAGGATTATTCTAGGAGGGGTGGGCGAGATTCTGTGGCCTGCACTGTGCAGGGGGTCAGACTAGATGATCATAATGGTCCCTTCTGACCTTAAAGTCTATGAAACGCGGGCTCAAACTAACCTGTGTTTTCAGCAGCACGGAAAGAGTTTGGGAAGAGGAGATGCAAATTCTTCAGGAATGTGCCCACCATTCTTTTTTGTGAGCACACTGAAATATAATACAAATATGACTAAAAAAAACCCCACACTCAACAGAATAAATACTGTACTTATTACAAGCCACACACACAGAGCGACGTAATGGCAACATATTAAATGTAAATCAACACAAAGGTAACCAGGAAGGGTAGAGATACACCAGCTGAGGGATTATAGCACAAAGCTGTAATATTTACTCACAGGATTAAGGCACTTATAGGAAATGAAATATTGTCCTTTAGGCATAATTCAGTCTCCTGCATTTTTTCCAGGCAGATTGAACGTAAGGAGGGATTACGAAGATACAGACATATCAACACACGCCTATTATTAGACAGGAAGGAATAGGCCCAGGGACTTGAAATCCTGACTGTTCTGCAGAGAGATTCATTTTGGTGGTTGCTCAAAAGGAACTTGGTGTTTAACAATGGAATTCACCCAGCAAGGTAGAAATTCCCCTTTGAGCTGAAATTTAAGATCCCAAGACTGCATGCAGGCACAGTCAATAAGTATGCCTTGCTCCCATCTTCAGCTCCTCACTGCTTTGTTGGAACTTGGCAAAGCCGATCTCTCCTCTGGGACAACTGGGCGGGGACTGCGTAAGGGTCTAGAGCGGAATGGGGCATTGTTCCGGAGGAGGGGTTGCTGGTATAGCTAGACTAGCTAACACATCGAGCATCTGGAGTCTCCCTTGTTAGCTCCTGGGTGGGCCTTCTTTCATGCCCTGACCCACGCAACTATGCCGACAAACCACTGTTGCGAGACTTGACTTACCTCATTGTCAACACTCCGCTGGCGTGTCAACCAAGACACACGTGGCAGAGGATTCGCTGCTAAGCAGCTAACCTGGCACGTTCGGCAGCACCGATGTGGTTAACACCATTTCAAGTGCACAAAGAAGCTGGCAGACACAGTCCCACTCGCTTATTTATTTAATAATAATTATTTGGATAGTGAACCCGACCCTGCTGTTTTGCTCACTTCTCTCTTTTTTTTTTTTTTTGTTTTGTTTCCCCAGCCATGGCAGTGTTGCTTCTCCAGAGGCGGCTTCCCCATCGTTGCCAAGTTAAATTGCATTCCAATTCCATTAAATGGGACTAAATGTCTTCCAAATCAAAGAGCAAATATAATTTAAGTGCCATTTGGGTCTTCCCACAGGTTCTCAGCTGCTCACTCCGTAAGCACTCGGCAGAACGCTGCCTGGTGACAGGGCTATAGTTTAAAGGGAAGCACACAGTCACTGTGCACAATGCCATTCCATTTTGCAACACGTCCTTTATGCAACTCACAATGCACAGCGGTTACAGCTTAAAACAATGGGAATGCTGTGGCAAGAATACAGGAGGAGGGGACAGCTAGACAAGCGAGCGCAGCAAGGGCAGGAAGGGTTGGTTGGTAATGGTATTAAGTATACGAGAGAGAGAGAGAGAGAGAGAAAGCGAGAGTGGGTGGTAGAAGCACAGAAGAAGAAAAAAAATCAAATGGAACCAGAAACCATATCAACCTCACCTGGTTTCAGATTCCTGTGCAACCCCCAAAGTCAGCTCGGAGTTTTGAAAAGCCCCGCTTATCAACAAAGTGTCAGACGACCGCACGAGTTTCAGAACAAACCAGATGAGACCAATCACTTGAAGATTACCTCTTGGGTTCATTCCCTCTGCTGGCCACTGTTGGAAGACAGGATACTGGGCTAGATGGACCTTTGGGCTGACCCAGTAGGGCTGTTCTTATGGTCTAAGGTGATTCTGGAGGCTGAATGGTTTAGTGGGGAGCTAGTGAGTTCTGGCACACACAGGTGAGTGCCCAAACAAAAGGGGACTGCAGCTGAGACATTACTCACGGGTGGTATTCAAGTGGTGCATTCAGAAGAGGACTGGATGGCAAGTGGTGAATGATGGAGGTAAAAGGCGGGCAGAGGGCAGAGTGGAGATGGGTAAGACAGATCAGTAGCATTCTGTGTTTCTAACCCAGAGGGCTGGAAGAGCAGGGCTTAGAGGAGGCTAAAAGCAAGTGGTAAAGGTTTCCAGAAGTGACTGGTGATTTGGGGGGCCCAACTTAGAAGACACATCTAATTTAAAAAAATGTTCAACACAGGACCCAGAAAATCAGGCTCCTTTGTGATGTGTCTTATGACAGGCACTGCAGTCACTAGCCACTCTGGGAAATGTTGGCCCATGAGTTTATTTCTGGTCTCACACTTGTTATGCACATGTGGTTCCACTCAATTCACAGCCACTCCTGATTTACATAAGTGTAAGAAAAAACATAACTAATTTTCTTCACATCATATAGCACCCCACACATACACCTTTTGCTAGTATAACAACCTACTACTCCTGCCATCTACTGGAGCTACCCCATCACTCGAGTGGTGGATGTCTGTGCTTCAGGTCTGAGGCTCAAACTGCAGCGATGGCCAGGGGGAAAGGTTGTACCATTATTGTAGAATTAGATTCAGATGGAGGGTGGGGGTGTTTGAACAGGAATGAATATAAACTTGGCTTTTCCTCAGTCTCATGACAGGCAAAAAAAAAAAAAAATCACCATATGCTGGGATTCTAACCAACACCTTCCCCTTGGGACCACCACATCAAGAATCTTGCAAAAGCGACGAAGAGTCCTGTGGCACCTTATAGACTAACTGAAGTGTAGGAGCATAAGCTTTCGTGGGCAAAGACCCACTTCGTCAGATGCATGTAGTGGAAATTTCCAGAGGCAGGAATAAATATGCAGGCCAGGATCAGGCTGGAGATGACCAGGTGGATCCAATCAAGGAGGATGAGGCCCACTTCTAGCAGCTGATCTGGAGGTGTGAATTCCAAGAGAATAGAAGCTGCTTTTGTAGTTAGCAAGCCATTCACAGTCTTTGTTTAATCCAGAGTTGATTGTGTCAAACTTAAAGATGAACTGTAGCTCAGCAGTTTCTCTTTGAAGTCTGGTCCTGAAGTTTTTTTGCTGCAGGATGGCTACTTTTAGATCTGCAATAGTGTGTCCAGGAAGATTGAAGTGTTCCCCTACAGGTTTTTGTATGTTGCCATTCCTAATATCAGATTTGTGTCCATTGATTCTTTTACGTAGGGACTGTCCTGTTTGGCCGATGTATATAGCAGTGGGGCATTGTTGGCACATGATGGCATATATTACGTTGGTGGATGTGCAGGAGAATGTACCAGTGACAGTATGGCTGATCTGGTTAGGTCCTGTGATGGTGTTGCTGGTGTATATATGTGGGCAGAGTTGGCACCGAGGTTTGTTGCAAGGATTGGTTCCTGAGTTCGAGTTATTATGGTGCGGTGTGTAGTTGCTGGTGAGAATATGCTTCAGGTTGGCGGGTTGTCTGTGGGCAAGGACCGGCCTACCTCCCAAGGCCTGTGAGAGCAAGGGATCATTGTCCAGGATGGGCTGAAGATCACTAATGATGCGTTGGAGAGGTTTTAGCTGGGGACTATAGGTGATGGCCAGTGGTGTTCTGTTGGTTTCTTTCTTGGGCTTGTCCCGTAGCAGGAGGCTTCTGGGTACACGTCTGGCTCTGTCAATCTGTCTCCTCACTTCCTCGTGTGGGTATCGCAGTTTACAGAATGCTTGTTGAAGGTCTTGTAGGTGTAGGTCTCTGTCTGAGGGGTTGGAGCATATGCGGTTGTACCTCAGTGCTTGGCTGTAAACAATGGATCGTGTGGTGTGTCCGGGATGGAAACTGGAGGCATGCAGGTAAGTATAGCGGTCGGTAGGTTTTCTGTATAGGGTGGTATTGATATGACCATCACTTATTTGTATCGTGGTGTCCAGGAAATGGACCTCCCGTGTAGATTGGTCCATGCTGAGGTTGATGGTGGGGTGGAAGCTGTTGAAATCATGGTGAAATTCTTCCAGAGTCTCCTTCCCATGGGTCCAGATGATGAAGATGTCATCGATATAGCGTAGGTAGAGAAGGGGTGTAAGTGGACGAGAGCTGAGGAAGCGTTGTTCCAGGTCAGCCATAAAAATGTTGGCGTATTGTGGGGCCATGCGGGTGCCCATAGCAGTGCCACTGGTCTGGAGGTATATGTTGTCACCAAATCTGAAATAGTTGTGTGTGAGGATAAATTCACAGAGTTCAGCCACCAGTTGTGCTGTGGCATCATCAGGAATACTGTTCCTGACAGCTTGTACTCCATCTGCATGTGGGATGTTTGTGTAGAGAGCCTCTACATCCATGGTGGCTAGGATGGTGTTTTCTGGAAGATCACCTATGCATTGTAGTTTTCTCAGGAAATCCGTAGTGTCACGAAGGTAACTGGGAGTGCTGGTGGCGTAGGGTCTGAGCAGAGAATCCACATAGCCAGACAGTCCTTCAGTAAGAGTGCCAATGCCCGAGATGATGGGGCGTCCGGGATTTCCAGGTTTGTGGATCTTGGGTAATAGATAGAACAACCCTGGTCGGGGCTCTAACCGACCAGGGTTGTTCTATCTATTACCCAAGATCCACAAACCTGGAAATCCCGGACGCCCCATCATCTCGGGCATTGGCACTCTTACTGAAGGACTGTCTGGCTATGTGGATTCTCTGCTCAGACCCTACGCCACCAGCACTCCCAGTTACCTTCGTGACACTACGGATTTCCTGAGAAAACTACAATGCATAGGTGATCTTCCAGAAAACACCATCCTAGCCACCATGGATGTAGAGGCTCTCTACACAAACATCCCACATGCAGATGGAGTACAAGCTGTCAGGAACAGTATTCCTGATGATGCCACAGCACAACTGGTGGCTGAACTCTGTGAATTTATCCTCACACACAACTATTTCAGATTTGGTGACAACATATACCTCCAGACCAGTGGCACTGCTATGGGCACCCGCATGGCCCCACAATACGCCAACATTTTTATGGCTGACCTGGAACAACGCTTCCTCAGCTCTCGTCCACTTACACCCCTTCTCTACCTACGCTATATCGATGACATCTTCATCATCTGGACCCATGGGAAGGAGACTCTGGAAGAATTTCACCATGATTTCAACAGCTTCCACCCCACCATCAACCTCAGCATGGACCAATCTACACGGGAGGTCCATTTCCTGGACACCACGATACAAATAAGTGATGGTCATATCAATACCACCCTATACAGAAAACCTACCGACCGCTATACTTACCTGCATGCCTCCAGTTTCCATCCCGGACACACCACACGATCCATTGTTTACAGCCAAGCACTGAGGTACAACCGCATATGCTCCAACTCCTCAGACAGAGACCTACACCTACAAGACCTTCAACAAGCATTCTGTAAACTGCGATACCCACACGAGGAAGTGAGGAGACAGATTGACAGAGCCAGACGTGTACCCAGAAGCCTCCTGCTACGGGACAAGCCCAAGAAAGAAACCAACAGAACACCACTGGCCATCACCTATAGTCCCCAGCTAAAACCTCTCCAACGCATCATTAGTGATCTTCAGCCCATCCTGGACAATGATCCCTTGCTCTCACAGGCCTTGGGAGGTAGGCCGGTCCTTGCCCACAGACAACCCGCCAACCTGAAGCATATTCTCACCAGCAACTACACACCGCACCATAATAACTCGAACTCAGGAACCAATCCTTGCAACAAACCTCGGTGCCAACTCTGCCCACATATATACACCAGCAACACCATCACAGGACCTAACCAGATCAGCCATACTGTCACTGGTACATTCTCCTGCACATCCACCAACGTAATATATGCCATCATGTGCCAACAATGCCCCACTGCTATATACATCGGCCAAACAGGACAGTCCCTACGTAAAAGAATCAATGGACACAAATCTGATATTAGGAATGGCAACATACAAAAACCTGTAGGGGAACACTTCAATCTTCCTGGACACACTATTGCAGATCTAAAAGTAGCCATCCTGCAGCAAAAAAACTTCAGGACCAGACTTCAAAGAGAAACTGCTGAGCTACAGTTCATCTTTAAGTTTGACACAATCAACTCTGGATTAAACAAAGACTGTGAATGGCTTGCTAACTACAAAAGCAGCTTCTATTCTCTTGGAATTCACACCTCCAGATCAGCTGCTAGAAGTGGGCCTCATCCTCCTTGATTGGATCCACCTGGTCATCTCCAGCCTGATCCTGGCCTGCATATTTATTCCTGCCTCTGGAAATTTCCACTACATGCATCTGACGAAGTGGGTCTTTGCCCACGAAAGCTTATGCTCCTACACTTCAGTTAGTCTATAAGGTGCCACAGGACTCTTCGTCGCTTTTGCAAGATTCAGACTAACACGGCTACCCCTCTGATACTTGACACATCAAGAATCGTTACCAAAAAGGAGGGATGAATGGCTGAATCACAACACATGGTTCACCGCATCGACATATGCTGGGCCGTCGCCCCACCAACGCACATACTGGGCCCTCTGTGCAGACGGACCATAAATATAACATCTAGGCCACAGTTGCATCATTCACTAGAGAAATGCAGCCATGTCTGGTGCAGGAAAAGGCAGCTGTTGAACAGCAGCACATAGAAGGTTAAGGCCCTGAATGAAGCACACTGCTTCCGATTAAACCTGTAGTGAGGCAGCATAAAGGGTGTGTCTAGACTACAGGGTTTTGTCGACAAAAGTGGACTTTTGTCAACAAAACTATATCTGCGTCCACACTGCCTTTGAGTAATGTCGACATAACGTCGACAAAACTCAGCAGTTTTGTCGACGTATGTAAACCTCATTCTACGAGGAATAACGCCTTTTATCGACAGAGTTCTGTCAATAGAAGGCATTATTGCATCTACACTGTCCTTTGCGTCCACACTGTTATGTCGACAAAGCGGCTTGCTTTGTTGACAGAACTGGATGTAGTCTAGACGCTCTTTGTCAACAGAAGATTTGTCGACAGTATCTGTCAACAAAACTTCTGTCGACAAAACCCTGTAATCTAGACATACCCATAGTGACCTAACCCAGAATTTGTCTAGGGCACCGGGACTACCAAAAGCATCCGTGGACTCGATTTTAGGCTTCAGCTAAAAGAAGTTGTGATAAGGGGCTGGCTAGAAAACAAGAATTCTGGCTTATGGAAAACATTACGCTTTGGGCATTTCTCCTCATTCTGCACTGGGATGTCACCGGGACACTTAGTGTACTTCCACACAGCAGGGCAAAAGTCGAATTAAGACACACAACTTCAGCTATGTCAATTGCATAGCTGCAGTTGAAATAGCTTAATTCGGCTTTTGGCGCTGTCTACACAGCAGGAAGTGGAAGGAAGAACATTCTGACTTCTCTTATTCCTCTTGAAATTTGGGTTAGAGGAGTCGGAGTAAGAAGTCCTCCAGCTCGACATTATTTTGAAATATTGATGCTGTGTAGACGTGCCCTTAGAAACTTCTCATTCAAAACTAAAACTCAGAGAAAGAAAAAGACCCCAGAAAAGCCTTGGGGCTAGAACCTTCATATGAGATAAATATAACATAGGTGCAAGTCCCGGTTTTTCATTGATTCTCTCTGATTAAAAACAGGGATCTGGACTTGGCCAGGTGAGGGCCCTATGGCCTACTCAATATTGACTATTCTCTCTCTCATTTGTACCAGTTTCGATGAACTGGCATTTTCCAACAAAATCTACTTAATGGATACATTCCCAGCCAGCTCTAACTGCGATCTGCTCAGTCCATGCTAATGCCATGTTGAGACGTTGCGTCAGCACAACTTGACAACTGAAACATCAACCCCACTTCCAGTAATGATGGGGGCTCATCAGGGCCATCTCCCTTTCAAGCATTCACCAAGCCTGACTTTGTCAGAAACGCGAGCGCTGCGGAGCTCAGAGTCCAAGATGGTGTATCAACAGGCCACAAGCATCTCCAGGCACTCTGGAAACATAAGCATCCTCCAACCATCCCTGTGGGCTGCAAATGCCCAGCACAGGTGTTTGCAGAAATGAGTGTGCTCACAGCAAGAGAGATGGCATACAAACACTTTAGTAACCCAGTGGCATTCTGTTCACACAGAAGAAAGATAACAGCTCTCCAAAACTCTCGGCTATTGAAGAGGCAGAGCGTACCATGACCTTGCATGCAGGTTTTTTTTTGGATAGCAATAAAGCTTGGCTTTCCCAGTCATCTTTAACGAAGCAATGCCACTAGGTAAACTCTTCAATCTTCCCTCCAAGAGCCTTTTTTCTTAATGCCTTGGGTAAAACCTTCAGAATACTGAATTCCTTTCTATAAAGCCATCATGCCTTTAGGCTGAAACATCACTGTAAGGACTAGCTACATGTGTAATAATAAACAAACTTGCCAGCACCCAAGGAATTTGCTTCAGATCCTACTTTTACCTCCTTCCTCCATTCCAAGAGAAAGCTTCACCCCTGTTAAAAATGGAAACTTTGCAATGAACCAAATGCAAAGCGTTAGTATTACATACTCCCCAGGCACAGGCGTGGATTTTTAAAGACTCATATTCCATGGCTAGATTGAGCTGCATGGCAGAGTTACCAAAATCAAAAAGATCTTCAGCTCCCAGAACTAAAAGGGTGGGGCTAGGGCAGGGCTGGGTAATAATTTTGGATGGGGAGGGGAACGCTAAGATTTTGGAAAGTGATCAAGGGCCACACTTTTCAATGGAGAAGGTGTGGGGTCTTGGATGGAAGTTGGGTGCAGAAGGGAGCTTGCAGTAAGGGTCTGATGTGCAGGACAGACTGTGGGGTCTGAGAGAGAATGTGGGGGAAGAGGGTTGTGATCTGGGGCAGCAGATTTAGGTGCAGCCTCCGAGAGAGGTCTGGGTACAGGAGAGGATTCTGGCCTGGGGGAGGGATGCAGGAGGGGTGCAGGTTCTGGGAGGGAGTTGTGACTAAGAGAAGAAGGGTGCAGATGGTTTGGGTGATACCTGGGGCAGGGGGTGATGGTCTGGAGCAGGGAGTTGAGGGGAGGAAGGGGCTGGTGTGCCCGAGGCAGGCTGAGGTCAGGAGGTGCTTTGCTAGGGGGCTCCTAGCCAGCAGTCCTGCAGGAGCCCAAAGCAGGTTCCCTGCCTGCCTTAGTCCATGGCTGCTAAAAAAGGCTGGCAACCCCCATGGCTCTCTGCTCCAGGCACTGGGGAGGGGGCGGCTTCGTGCACTCTCCCCCCCCCCCCCAATACAATTTCTCAGCTCTTAGTGCTGGGAGGTGGGGACAGAGTGCGTGAAGTCTCCTGTCCTCCGTCCCTCCCCATTACCTAGAGCAGAGAGCCACAGGGAGCAGCCAGCCACTTAAAGCAGCATGGGGCTGCTTTGTGCCTGAAGGTCCCAGTGGAGCAGCCAATGGGTCAGATCCGTAGGCTTGGCAGGCCAGATCCAGCCTGCCCGCCCCTACTCTAGGGGATTGGTAATACGATACGGAACTTTTCATTTCTCCATGGCTGCCTCGAGCTCTAGGTCAGACGTTTCACTACAGCTTCCTCAGTTCAGTTCCCAACTACCAGGTGTCCCCATCTCAAAGGTCGTCATCCAAGTCAGCACCCATTAGTGTAAGGCTGAAACGCACCATAGGCACCAGAGAGTGACAAAACCACATCACTTCCACATTCAGGACTGGGGCGGCAACATGAACATCTTCCAGATTCTAGGTTCGGCCCAGAACCAGTAGATAATTGTTCTTCTGCATCAGCACTAGGAAGGATTCAGCTGGAGTTCTGTGTCCAGTTCTGGAAGCCACGCTGCACAAAAGATGTGGACAAATTGGAGAGATTCCAGAGAACAGCACCAAAAAAGACAAAAAACTTGATCTAGGAGGAAAGGTTAAAAGAACGCGGCTTGGTTTAATCGTGGGGGGACCGGATAAAAGTCTTCCGATGCGTTAAAAAGATTGTGATGAGTAATTCTCCATATCCACTGAAGTAATGGGCTTTGTCTACAGACATTGGGACGAACTATGATGTTAAGTTGTGGAATCCCCATCACTGGAGTTTTTGAAGGACAAGGTGAACAACCACCTGACAGACTAGGTTTACTTGGTCCTGCCTCAGGCCAGGGCTGGAGTTGATGACCTCTTGAGGTCCTATTCAGTCTGAAATTACAATAATTCTCTCAGTCGTGGGATCTGAACTCCTCTCTCAGGCCAGGTTTTCAATAAAAAGTTGGGTCAACCCAGCTACCTCACTCAAGGGTGTGAATTTGCGAGATGGAGTTGAAGCCAACCAAGTCCCTGGTGTAGACGGCGCTACGTTGGGGGAAGAATTCATCTATTGGCCTTGCTACTGCCTCTTCAGGAGGTGGATGAAGAAGAATCCCTCACGTGGCTACATCAAGTGTCTGCACTGAAGTCTCACTGCAGCATTTCTAGGGGGTACAGCCTCAGTTGTGGAGTTGAGCAGAAGAGGAACACTGGCAATGTGTAGAAAGCATTCCCTACACCTGATTGCACTCTGCCAATAATGGGGATAGCAAGAGACCTTCTGTTGCTGGCCAGGTTGTCAAACCAGCGCCTTCCACAAATGCTAAACGAGCATTTAAAAAAGGCGTTCTTCCTCCATTTCCTGTATCATCACAGTCGAGATTCACACGTGCACAGTTTGAGATGTGCCCCTGTTGCTCTCTCTGCCGCTGAGCCAGTGGGGTTGCATTGCAGTTAATTGCGATGGCACATCACATTGCTATTTGCGGGAGGGGGGGGGGGCGCTGAAGGAAGGATCTCTCCAGCTCTGTTTCCACTTCTAACCCCATAGCAAATTAGCTCAATGCTGTCATTACGGGAGAAGCTAGAGCTCCCAAGATACCCACTTCCAAATGATCTTTAATTAGCAGCACAGCCAGGGTGGAGATCAGCTAGATTTTGTTGTGGACTGAATTTTTCTGTGCCACAAATGGAGTCGAGCCAAATGTTTCTTGCTGGTACAGGTTGAACCTCTCTAATCTAGCATTCTCTGGTCCAGCAAAATCTAGAGTCCAGCATGATTGTAATTAGCCGGATGTCCACTTATCACAGGTGTGGCCAAGATTCCCGCAGTGGAAGTGTTGGTAATGCTGTTAGACAATATCGACCTCCCGTGGTCGGCAAATTCTCTGGTTTGGCACCGGTCAGGTCCCAAGGGTGCTGGATTAGGGAGTGTCAACCTGTAGTTTTAATTGCCAAAAAGTGCAGTTTCAGCTCCACCAGAATTATCCATGAACTCCTTTCAAATTCAGTGAATAGTTACAGCTGACAGAAAAGTCAAAAAAGTTTCACTGCATTGTTCTGATATCGTTGAAACAAAAGATTTTAACTTGTTTGTTTCAAAGCATTTTGGTTTGAAAATTGAACTAGATTTATTAGAATGCACAACAAAAGCATTAAGACACCCAGAAACAAAATGAAAACCAAATTGGTTCAAGTTTTTCCTTTGCCCACCAAACCAAAAAGTCAGTGATTTGATTGGTTCTAGTCACAAGTTGATGGAACAAGATGGGAGAGTTTGAATGGAGACCATTTTGGACTCCAGAAATTCCTCCGAATTTGTGACTCTGAGATTTTTGGTTCACCCCACGAAAAAGACAGTGACCAATGGCAGAATATCATTGCAGATCTCAAACAGCCTCCTACACCCAACACCTTGGAGATATTTGAATCAGACCTGTCTTTCTGTAACATGAGCTGTGGTATGAATGAAATTCACTAGGCTCTGTAAAATGACTGCAGCACACTCCTCACTAGGGGTATGTCTACACTACCCCGCTAGTTCAAACTAGCGGGGTAATGTATGCATACCGCACTTGCTAATGAAGCCCAGGATTTGAATTTCCCGGGCTTCATTAGCATAAGCGGGGAGCCGCCATTTTTAAATCCCCGCTGCTTCGAACCCCGTGCAGCGCGGCTACACGGGGCTCTAACTAGGTAGTTCGGACTAGGTGCCTATTCCGAACTACCGTTACTCCTCGTGAAACGAGGTGTACCGGTAGTTCGGAATAGGCACCCTAGTCCGAACTACCTAGTTCGAGCCCCGTGTAGCCGCGCTGCACGGGGTTCGAAGCAGCGGGGATTTAAAAATGGCGGCTCCCCGCTTATGCTAATGAAGCCCGGGAAATTCAAATCCTGGGCTTCATTAGCAAGTGCGGTATGCATACATTACCCTCCTAGTTCGAACTAGGAGGGTAGTGTAGACATACCCTTGGTATGTTCACTGCTACCATATAGTATTTCCCAAAGTGTGGGGCAAGTTCCAGGGAGGCTCAAAGGAGTAGCTTGGGATGGGGAGAGGCAATTATTTTTCAAAATCAGCTTTCATTTCAACAGGAAAACAAAACAAAACAAAACAAAAACAACCTAAAAGGCGTGCGGAGGAAAGCACAAGGGAAAGCTGGAAAAGACGTGTTTTCTTTATCACTATTATTAGTTGTATTATCACAATGTGCAGGAGCCCCAGTCTTGAACCAGGACACCACTGTGTACAAATACAGAAAAAAAAGATGTTCCCTCCCCCCTGAGACTTTATAATTTAAGTTTAAGACAAGAAGTGGCAGATGGGAGTGCACACAGAAACAGTGAGGCTGTAACGGCCAGCCTGACCAGCAGAAGTCTAACTAGGGATGTTAAGTAGTGATTCATTTGCTACTCGAGTAGTCGATAGAATTTCTATCGACTACTCAACTAGCTGATAAGCACTTCCGCATTTTGCCTTTGAAATATACAAGAGTCCCAGTGGGCACTTTTGAGCATTTCAAAGCTGGAACGCCGCATGGAGCCCAGGGCCAGCAGGAAGTCCCACTGACCCCAGGCTCCACGTGGTGTTGCCGCTTTGAAATGCCATGAGGAGCCTGACCCCAGGCTCCGTGTAGTGCTGCCACTTTTAAGTGCCCCCCTCTTCCCTCTCCCTTGGCTGCTTCTATCGGGGGATAGAGGACTAGTCAACCAGTTCTTTACACCTCTAAGTCTAACTACTTTCAAATATTTTTGAAGGTATCATAGCAAAGGAGAAATCCCGCATGGCTTGCACTCATCCACAGATGCACTCAGCTTTGTTCGAAGTAAGCCCAAGGTTTGCTTGAAAAGTTTGGATAAAACTGGCATGGAGCTCTGAGTACTGAACAAAAAGCAGGCAAGTCGCATGTGGCTTTGGGTTTCATTGGGCATGCTTCCCACCGCTCTAGCTGTACAAGTGCGACAGTATGGAAGGCTTGGAGCAGACTAGGAGGCGGTGATAACCTTTCATAACTGCACCGAGATCCAAGTCTTCTTCCTATCCATCCCTGCAAGGAACCATCTGCCGCATGGGGCTGCTTAATTGAGTCTATACCATTCCTTAGCACCTAAAGCAGAATGAAACCACCAATCAAAAGACCAGAAATCTGTCTTCACTTTCAAAGGTTTTCACGACCTATCCTGACCCCTAATTATGTCGTTTTGTAACCAAAGGTCAAGCCCCACTTCTGATCAGCCTGTAACGTCAGCGTCCATTGCTCAATTGTTATATTTTCAAATACTAACTTTTGAACTCTTCCCCCTGCTGCACCTCATGCTCCTTCAAATTTTCCTTTGCTATGATGCCTACAGAATGCTAGCCTATTGGTGTGTAAAGATACACGGTGATGAAAAACCCACGGCTGGCCCATGCCAGTGGACTCGGGCTTGCAGGACTTGGGCTAAGGGTTTGCTTATTTGTGGTGCAGACATCTGGGCTCGGGCAGTAGGCCAGGCTCTGGGAGCATGCAAAGCGGGATGGTGGTGGGACAGCGTCAGGGTCATACAAAAATGCAATACATACGTTTGCACACTTGCAACATAAAACCACACGGCTTCCCACTGAGTTCAGCTTGGAGATTTTGCATGTCTTGGAAACTGAGAGCCAAACTCAGCGCTTGCAAAGTGGCATGGATCAAACCCAACAGAAATATTTGCACAAAGCTCCGTGAAGTGAAACCGCGAAGGTTCTCAGAGCTCTAATTATGACTGGCATGCTTCCACGGTATTAGTAATACTCAGTGTTTGTGGCACCTTCTATCCCAGAAGTTCCAAAAGCCCTTCACAGACTTAACAGTAATACACAGACAGCATCACCAGTGCGATGTAGCCATCTCTGGAGCGGAACACACAATAATTTAACACCAGACGTGAAAAAAGCTATCCCTGGTTCTCTTACGGTATGTCTACATGGGAGCTGGGAAGTCTGATGCATTGGAGAGGGTCCAGTGGAGGGCAACCAAAATGATTAGGGGGCTGGAGCATATGACCTACGAGGAGAGGCTGAGGGAGTTGGGTCTGTTTAGTCTGCAGAAGCGAAGAGTGGGGGGGGGGGGGATTTGAGAGCAGCCTTCAACTTCCTGAAGGGAGGTTCCAAAGAGGATGGAGAGAGGCTGTTCTCAGTAGTGACGGATGGCAAAATAAGGAGCAATGGTCTCAAGCTGTGGTGGGAGAGATCCAGATTAGATATTAGGAAAAACTATTTCACTAGGAGAGTCGTGAAGCACTGGGAAGGGTTCCCTAGGGAAGTAGTGGAGTCTCCATCCCTAGAGGTGTTTAAGTCTCGGCTTGACAAAGCCCTGGCTGGGTTGATTGAGTTGGGATTGGTCCTGCCTAGAGCAGGGGGCTGGATTTGATGACCTTCTGAGGTCTCTTCCAGCTCTATGGTTCTATGATTCTATAGACCTACCTACACCAGATCAGTTTCACCTAGCACCTGAAAACAGACATGTGCCCACAGTGGCATGGGCAGCTACTCCAGATAGTCCCCCCAATGAGCCCCCTAGGTATGAATTCAGGCAGCTAGTCCAATGGGCTACCTTGGACACAGCACTAGGCCGAGGCATTAGCTCCTTCAGACCAGACGTAGAGGGACATTGAGTGAAAAACGGGAATAACTTCATGGAAGTCAACAGTGAATTCTGCCAGAAGAGTAGTGTACAGAATAAGCCAGGCCCATTTTGCCCAGTCGAAACAGTAGACAGAATTCAGTTACTCGATGCAGATACTCAATATAGAAACTGGACAGGACACCGGGAGTCACATGCCAAAAATCTCTCCTTTTGGCTTGCTGAATTCTCATCCCGTTCCTGTCCCCCATTGTACCTAGTTCTTCCATTCTTTCTCCTGCTCCCCCTTCACTGCTTTGTGTTCGGTGGCCCAACCGCAAAGAGGATCCTACAAGACTCCACACATCTCACTTATGCAGAGCCCGTAAGTTCTTAGCAGCCTTGGGGTGAATCCACGCTACTACAAAGGTTCCACGCTGGCATACTTGAAGCACTCCGAGGTCTCGCAACATGGTCGTCCCATTCATTTCCTGGACCCAGACCCACCACACAGTGTTGGAAATGCCACCTGCCGTAGATCAACGGAGATGGTGGCCTTGTGTTTATCCTATTTCCAAGAGCCAAGTGTAGGTTGCGCAATCACTGGAAGAGCCAAACTGCTGGAACCACTTCCTTGAAATCTCTTCTGTCCCTCTTAGAGAGGAACCTTAGAGAGGAATCAGCTGAGGTGGTCAGGGAGAGGGGCTAGAATTTCAGCTGCTGTCATCAGAGTCCAGCAAAATCATCGAAGCGATTCAAGTTTACACCATTTGAGGACCTTGCCCTGGAGAAGTGAAACTTGCTGCTACCACCCCTGCTGTCCTCATTCCCAGCTTTGCCCGGCCCACCAATGCAGGGCCGTAAGGGAGGTCTCTGTCCACCATGGGTTGTGCCCGCAGCAGTACAGAAGGTGGTCTTAGCCTTCAATTCTCTAAGTCCTGATGGTCTCCCATTAGTACCTATGGTCCAGAGAAGACCAAGGAAGGAAACACAGCAGACTTCATCCCATGGGTGGGCAATAATTTTTGATGGGGGAGGGCACTCAAAGATTTTGGAAAGTGGTCGAGGGCCGCACTCTCTTGTGGTATTAATGGAGGAGGTTGGGTGCAGAAGGGAGCTTGGGGTAAGGATGCATGTGGAGTACCGGGACAGGAGTAGGGGGCAGAGGGTTGGGGAAGGGAGGAGCTGGGGTGTCAGAAGCAGGTTCTTGCCAGTAGACTTACCAGCCAGCAGCCAAACCAGCCTGCCTGCCTACAGAGCTACAGGCTTGCAGAGCTTAAAATGTTTCTGCCTGCTTAGCCATATGCTTGAGTGAGTGAGTGAGCAGGAGGTTCATGGCTGCCTGTTATTCAAACAGGCAGCTCCCATTGGCCAGTTTCTGTCCCAAAACTGGCCAATGGGATTGTGCTCGGGGCAGGAGCAGCATCTGAATCTTCCTCCCTCCCCTCCAGACTCATAAAAAGAAAACGCCCTGCAGCCGCATTTGTGAGAGGCGAGCGGAGCTGCGGGGCAAGCAGCGGAGCCTGCCTGGGGTTCCCTACTGCCTCTGCGGGTCAGCGCTGGTGGCTTGGTGGGTTGGATTCGGCCCACAGGCTGTATTTTGCCCAAGACTGCTCCATCCCCTTCTCAAGGATGCCTGCTGTTATCTGCCCTGCGTTCCCTGGGAGCACGCTGGCACTCAGCACTTTGTTTCTGCCTTTCCAGGAAGGGAACAATTTCTTTGAAGGCACAAGAACAGAATTATCCATTTGGGAAAAGGGATCCTCATCAAGCTGACACATTCAAAGGCCGGCTTCTCTCAAGACCGACACCAGTACCACAGGCAAGAACAGTGGAATCCCACAAAATATCCTTTGGAGACGTAAAATATTCACCAGCAACTGCAACCGTGCATGGTGCCTTGAATTCAAAGAGCAAAAATTAAAGCCAGAGATGGGCCTGGTCTGAACTTTCCTCCAAGTCTTGGGGTCTTCAAGGTCAGCAGATAGGGCACTAGACTGGACTGAGTGGTCCAAGTGGCTAATTAATAATAATATCATCTCCTCCTTTACATAGCACTTTCCCCCCATCAATCACAAAGCACTTTGCACCGGAGGTCAGTGCCTTTATGCTGCTTTAGATATGGGGAAACTGAGGCACAGAGTAGCAACAGGCCAGTGGAAAAATTTGAGGACAGACCATAAGTACCTCACATCACTGCCTTGTGTTAAGGATAAGTCACTAGATTAGAAGTCATCAGACCTGACTGCTACGACTAGCTCTGCCACTGACCTTCCATGTAACCTTGGGCAAGTCACTTCACTGTTCTCATCTGTAAAATGTAGGTAACAGCTCTCCCACCCCCACCCCCAGCATTGTTGTAAAATGCATGCAGATGGATGGAGAGTGCTATGAAACTGCACTGTTAGGGGGTGGCCTCTGATAAATTCGATCTGGAGTTGGATCCAAATCCCAGCAAAGGGGAAGAGTGTCTAAATGCAGGAGTTGGTTCAAAAGGCCCCTCTAAAAGGAAACTAACTTGACATCCAGCAGCAAAGTCAGTGCCAGTAAATTCCATAACAAGATCACAGCTGCACTCCCAGGAAATCTGGCTTCCCTCTTCCAACCTCCTGCACAGAGGTCTGCGGCACACCCCAGGACATCAGTCAGACATATCCAGAAGCCAAGACTCCCATTCACACCACACTGAGGGATTAAGGAGTGGGGCGATGGAGTGCGAATGAGCTGAGACCATCCCCTTTGTGACGCGAGTGAGAAGAAACCTAGGCTTGTTCCAGGGAGAGGGGGATCCAAGCAACTTCTGATCAAGCCAGAGTTGTGAGGACCAGACAGTCAGACCCACAGTTCACAAGCCTCATGGCTTGGATGATGCTAGGAGGGTGATCATGCAGCAGAGTCACTGGCTCTGGTCGGTGACCAGGTGGAACTCCACAGAGTTTTGTTCTGAGATCGACCTTCATGTCAACCTAAAAGCTGGCGAGGTGGGTTGCAATCTGATAGGAACCAAAATGCAACATGGACCCGTGCAACTACAAAGCCCTAGTAAAAGCCCCTTTTTATACCAGTGCTTTTGAAAACCCCACTATTGCATGGCCTTGCGTACCGTACCATACGCTGTTCCATCCCATTCCATTCCATACTCTAGTGGCTGGTTGTTTGTCAGTCAGAGCACCCTGATATGTTCAGGAAGCTTCTTTGTCCAGGGAGATTGGATCCTGGCAGAAAGGGACCCTTTTCCAGAAGCTTCTTTCAAAGAGCTTGCTGGCGTCTGATTCGTGGGAAGCTCAGCCATTCAGGGTATTACGGTCCTAAACTAAAAGGGTAATCGCGACACATTAGAACTCTGAAAGTGTCTGACTCCAAGCCCTTTGGTGGCAGTGAGAAAGCTGCCATTGACTTCAGTGAGTTTCAGATCAAGCCCTAAAGGAAGGATCTGAGATATGGCTGCGGGGAAGGAAAGAGGAGAAGCTGAGATTTGTCTAGCTGGTCCAGGGAGCAATTGTCATTTTAGCAATTGTCAAGCAATATGTGCTTTGGCGGTTTTTTATTCTCTTATTTCTAGGGCTGGGCCACAAGTGGAATCATTTATCTCCATCCTCTAAGCTTATTTGTACAAGCAGGGAGGGGATTAATAAAGAACAGCCCACATGGATACTAAGCTCGTTAGGGTAGGAACGGTGTTTTTGTTGTGTGTGTACAGCACCTTGCACCGTGTTCACTGAAAACCAGCTTTCACCTGAAGACTTGTTTGATGGAAAGTCAGTTTCCTGCCCAAAGCCGACAGTTGCCATGAACATTTTACTTCTCAGAAATCCAATTTTCCATCTAAAAAGCACTTTCCATGGAACATTTTCTACCTGCCCTAATCATTATTAAAGACATCTGGAGCTGAAACATCTTGGTTTAGCTTTGTTATTTGCAAACCTTGCTGGAGGTTTTGCCCACCTGTAGTTATTATTTCATTCTTTTGTTCTTAGCTGTCGCGCATTGGCTCTATGGGCTTTTTTAAATCATAACGCTGTGTGTTTACTAATGAAAAATGTCTCCATAGATTCACACATGAAATTAGGGGCTTGTGCAATTTCTCTTTCATAAACCCCTGAAGGAATTCCACTCAAAGGCTCAAGGAAGAATCAAAAGGAGACACGAGGAAGAAGATCCTATTCTTTTTCTGTTGAAGAGTGTTAAGTAGAATGTTCCATTCTTCTGCCTTTTATTAGCGTTCCAGAGCAAATATCATGTAAAATTTAAGAAAGAAAGAGAAGAAACGGCTTTAAACAGCACAAACTGCAATTCTGGGAGGAAAGGGTAAGTTTTCTAAGATAAGTGTCTTTTGAGCGGTTTGGCTGCCCAGTAGCCTCTTAGTCTTGCTTCTCTCAGGAGGTCACCTGATCTGAGAAGACGCCCCTTCAGCACACAAATTGGTGACTTCCCTTCACTCCACTTGAAAGCAGCTCTTTTAATGTAACCTTGCCAGAGCCCCGTCACTAAAGCTCTTACCTCGGCAAATGGGCTTATTGTGGCAGAGAGCTGCAGGCATACAGCATTTCCAGTCAAGACAGGACTCCAAATTGCCTGGCATGTGAGGAGGAGGACGGGACGGTATATAGACACACACACCTACGTTTCGGTGAGCTGCCCTTTAGCATTCACATAGCAGTGCGCATCGGATCTCAGTGCACGTCACCTGTGTTTACTAAGCCTCAACACTCCCGAGCAATGTTCCCCCTCATCTTTTCCATCCAGATGTAGATATTTCCATCCAGGTGTGGAATAAATGTTTAGTGCACCACGGCATGTGTGAATGTGCACCCCCAGTAGAAAAACCCCACCTTAGCGGAGGGTGCTGTGCTAATCAGCTGCGTGGTATTTGAATCTCTCCACACAAGTGACCAGTTTACAGCAAATGCTGCTCACTGGAGACTCATTAGTTGGGCCGGGATGGAAAATCTTCCAATGGAAAATGTTCAACCGGCTCTACCCCTTAGGGGAGAGCCGGGTACAAAAGGTGGTAGCGGTGGCTACAGCAGGAATGCGGGAGCAGGACTGAGGGAGGAGTAGAAAGCAGGCTGCCCCTTTCCGGGAGAGCTGTCTCCTTCCATCTCTCCTCGGGTGCGCGTTGACATGAGCGGAGAACAAGGCTCTCGCAAGTGACTTCTAAAGCAAAGTTGTCATTACAAAGGAGAAACGTGCTGTGCTGCTCTGAGTCATCTCAACAGCCCCTTCTCCTGCCAGAGAGGTTTCAGAGGCAAGGCTGATGGGACTGTCGGCAGTGTTTTCCCTTTACTCTGAACAGCCTTTTAATGAGCAAATGTATCGTGTGTTTAATTAAACCATGCTTTTCATATGCCTCGCTCCTAATTTTGAGTCAGTGCAGTGCTGGTGAAAGGTGGCAGATTGACAGCCCCGGAGACTGGAGCCCTCTGCTTACATCCTGATGACAGCTCCCGTATTAGATGAGCATCCCATATGGGCTGCTCACGCGCAAATGTGCCTCAGCCCTCACATGCAGCTTGAAAACTGAAAGGAATTTGGCCCCGAACAGCTGAAGACAGGAAAATTGGGGGCGGGCGAGGGGGTTGGGTGAAAACTTTGTGAGGTTTTTTTTCCCAAGTTTTTGGATGAAAAAACCATAAAGCCATTGAGGAAAGAAGAGCCGTGCTGCAAACATTGTTGATCTGCTGAAAATCCAGTTTCCTGTCGAAATTCTGAGTTGAATTGAAAATCTCCACCTGCCGGAGGCTATGTCTACACTACCGGGTTTTTGTGCAAAAACCTGCGGCGTGTCCACACCTCAAGCGTATTTTTGTGCAAGAAAATTTACAGTAGAATGGCAGAACAGAGGGCTTTTTGCGGTGTAGGTATACCTCCTTCTACCAGGCATAATGCCTTTTTGCACAAGACTTGTAATGCGTGTTGAGGTCTGGACGCACTTTTGCGCAAGACGTCTTTGCGGAAGATCTCTTCTGCAAAAAGCTTCTTGCGCAAGAAGCCTGCAGGGCAGAGGTAGCCTGAGTTACAGCATGGCAGGAGGCCCAAAACTGCCTGCCAGGGCTCTCTGCTCTCTCCCAGAGGGGCAGGGTTTGGGGGTTTCATGTGGTCAGAAGTTGGAGAGCTCTAAGGATTTGTCCATGCAGCAGCCATAATTTATGTTCCAAGAGCCCAAACTGCTGTTCAGTCATTTTGAAAGAAATCACAGAGGAAAGAGGAAAAAGGGGACTGAAAATTGGATCCATTTATTTTCCCTCAACCTTCCCCAATCGCTGCTGGTTATTTACCATTATCTCTCCTTGCATGTTGGTGCTAGACTGAGTCTCCCCTGCAGGCTGCTAACAGCCTATGATTACCAAGTAGTGTAACACTGGTCGTAAAACCAGCCAGCACTGCTTCAAACAGTGGACAGCCCAATAAAGATCCTTCATGCCAGAGATAAAACAAACAGCCTTCAGGCAGGAGAGGAGGCGGCAGGGAGGGGAGGGAACAAGGGACCCATGCAACACGCAGAACAGAGAGTTCACACCTGTGACACAGAGGGCTGAGTGACTCCATTCCCATCCGGAGAATTGCACCATAGAATCATAGAACACTAGAACTGGAAGGGACCTTGAGAAATCATCGAATCCAGTCCCCTGTCCTCATGGCAGGATCCAGCATTGTCTAGACCATCCCTGACAGGTGTCTTTAACCTGCTCTTAAATATCTCCAGAGATGGAGATTCCACAGCCTCCCTAAGAAATTGATTCCAGTGTTTCACCACCCTGACAGTGAGGAATTTTTTCCTAATGTCCAACCTCAACCTCCCTTGCTGCATTTGGAGCCCATTACTGCTTGTCCTATCCTCAGAGGCTAAGGAGAACAATTTTTCTCTCTTCCTTATAACCGCCTTTTAGATACTTGAAAACTGCTATCACGTCCCCTCTCAGACTTCTCCTTTCCAAACTAAACAAGCCCAATTCTTTCAGTCTTCATAGCTCATGTTCTCTAGACTTTAATCTTTCTTGTTGCTCTTCTCTGGACCTTCTCCAATTTGTACCCACTAGTCACCAGTGTGACTGGGTGCAGAGTTTTGTTCTGTGCACGGGATATTGACATCAGGGGCATGTTTGTCAATGGACGCAGGACCACAGTGTAACGTGCACTCCCTCTTGTGCAGTGCTGAACACCCCGGCCCTCTTCCAGCCAAGCCCGAGGCACATGCTTTAAGCCCACAAGTCGTTCACGCTACCGGTCAAGCCAATATTTCTATTTCCATTTTTCCAGTGATCCCCATGGCTGGGCTGGGGCCACAATGTTCAGTGCCCTTGCAGGATTGAACCCCATGGCAGTGCCCACCAGGCGTGTGTGTTCACAGGGGTGGGATGTGCAGGACCGGCTTCTTCCTGTCACACTGCTGAGGCGAGAGCCAGTCTCACCCGGTCTCACAAGAATGCAGCGGAACTAGGCCTCACTTGCCGACTTTCCCGACCGCACGGATAGGACACCATTCGTGGCAATGGCACCCGGCCTGTCCAGTCGGGAAATTCGGCAACTCTAGCTAGGCCCCTGGGAGGGCAACTTTGGGCAGTGCTCTCAACGTACCCCAAAGCTTTCGTCCCGCTGCATTCACAGAGGGTGGCAGTGGGCCCTGCATATGAAGTCCCTAGTTGGGAAGACTCCTCACAGGAAAACAGCCTGGTCTCTGAGAGAGAGAGCCCCCAAGAAAGAATAGAAAATAGTTCCACTGAAGCGTGGCCACTGACAACGTCACAACGACTGTGCTGCTGCCCAGCAATTTCACTGCAACAATGGGGGTCGGGCACGGCTTCTCCTCCAAAAAGCACAGGCCAATGGAGTCAAAGGAGCATCTGCCGCATCCAGCGGCACTGGAGGCCCGGGAATACCAAAGCCACCTGGAGCTGGTGGGTACAAATTCAGCCCAATTCAGCCAGGCCAGTGTGGCTGCTGCTTTCGTTGCCACGGCCACACTGCTATTGACTTCAGCATTCCAGCTGGTGCTCCGCTACGGCTGCAGAGGAAACTCACGCTTTCTCTCTGCATGGGACACTGAACCACACCTTGCACGTGCGTGCGTTGCACTAGCACTGTGTACTGTGTGGCAGCATGTGCACACAAGCACGCAACCACATGCTTAACTCGCAGCCTTACATCCCCGGGGGTGATGCTGCGGGATGCACGGCTGGCATTTAACAATGAAATAATCACATCGCATCCCACTGGGCGAGCTCTGACTCTGCAAACACGGAGCTGGCACTTAAAGCAGGGCAGAAACCACATGGCCTTTGCTGCCTCTCAAAATTATTCTGATGTTAGGTTCTATTTTTAACAGCTGGACTGTACACTTGGAAAATATCAGTACAGGTATCAGAGCTAGGCCGAAAAAAGGCTGGTGTGTTTAAAAAAATGTGAAAGGAAGAAATATTTTCCTTTTTATGTGAAAATTTCCTTTTTTTACAAGTTAGCCCACAACAACAAAAAAATCTTAATTCAGTTTTGGACATTTCAAAATGATATTTCAGTTCACTGGAGAAAAGAATCACTTTTTATTAACTGTGTTCCCTTAAAAAGAGAGGATGGGGTGGTACTCTTGAAAAAACCAACAACCATGCCCCGCCTTTTTCCAGTTAAGACACGTACAAACCTAAGAAAATACACCCTCCCTTTTTCCCATTTACATATATTTGCTTTCTATCCCAGGCTATGACTACACTGCAGAGTTTTTCCGGGATACCGGAGGTATCCCAGAAAAACTGCCGCGTCCAAGGAACACATCTGCTCTTCCAAAATTTTTTCGGAAGATCAGATGCACTTTTTTGGCATCCCTATAAACCGTGTTTTACGAGGAAGAAGGGATGTTCCAAAAAAGGGACTTTTTCCAATACTTGGCCCAATGTAGAAGGGTCAAATGTAAGAAAAGCCTATTCCGAAAAAAGAAGCAGGTAAAGCTACACAAATTGCGGTTCACAATTTGCGTAGTTTTTTCTGGAAGAGCAGTGGAGTGTAGACAAAGCCCCAAGGGAAAAAGAGACAGGGATGAAGCCCTTTTTTTTTACAGCAACCAATGAAACATTTTGAAAATCTGCCTCCCCCTCCAAAATTGAATTTTTTTAAACTAACATGAAAGTATCCAAGATCATGAGCTCTTTGGGAGTGTCTGATTAATGGGTTTGGACAGTGCCAGCACAGTGGGGTCCCGCCCCAGGGTTGGGATTTCTTAAGTGCTACCGCAGTAGAAAATAATTAACAACAATTCCCGTCACAACACCACTGTTTGACACCACGATCGGGAAACGCCCATCAGTTCGAATACGTATCCACGCGGGGCCTGGCTCCCAGATATTCTGAACTCTCCCAAGTCCAGGAGGAATCAACGGGAGCTGTGGATTCGACGTCAACACTGAAGACGGGTTTGAACACAACTGCCAACTAGAGCTGTGAAAGCAAAGGAAGCCAAGAAGGACGAATGGGGAGGGGAAAGATCGGAGGAGCGGGGTGTTATTCAGTTCTGTCCTGACTTGCTCTTTTGTTTCTTTATTTAAAATACACACACGCACAGTGTCCCGTGAGCCAGAATTAGCATAACACTCATGAATCAAGTGATCATCTGCTCCTGGCCTGCTGTGGATGCACTGTATCTTTAACAGATTAGGAAGCAGCTACGCTAATAATTATGCTGGGAGAGGGGAGAGGGAAACAGCCCCTTGCAAATGTCCATCAGACCCATCGCAACATCAGGATTGATGTGGGAGAAGGCAAAGAACCCACCTCCTCTCTGCCAGTTCTCAGGGTGGCTGATGATGGGTTTAGCCCAGAGCAGCAGCCTCTGCCGCCCTCTGGTAACCCAGATCACAGCCCCTGCCCAGAGAGCGAGGCGGGAAGATAGCATTACTTCACCGCTCTTGGCAGCACTGCGGTCAGACACGTCCACGCACTCAGCCTCACTCCGGAGTGCCGAAAAATATACTTGGACCACCTCTTCCTCCATTGCCAAGGCTTCCCCACTGGCAAATGCCCCCAACCTTCAGTCTTGCTCACTGCAGTGTTTAAGGGTTGTGTGCATTCACCCTGCATGTCTCATCTCTCTCAGCCCAGTAGATTTTGTGTGCTCCAGTCCCACGAGGGAAGAAGTGGGGGGCAGGAGCGCCAGCCCGGGCTCCCCAGTGACACCCAGGAAAGAGAGTGTTTCATTTCACCTCCTTCCTCCTGACAGCGAAGTTCTCAAAGTCATTCCCCCCCGCCCTCCACTTGCAGCTGGCTCCTCCCCAGAACTTCCCGTGGCAAAGACGGACAGAATGGCCTGACAGCCAATGGAAAGGCCAGGCCTCTCCAGCTGTGTGATTGAATTAGCAAGAACGTATCCAATTTCCAGGAAGAAGTTTGACAGAATTTTTCCGACAGCCGCAGAGATTAATGCATGCGCCAACAGCAATTGTGTTAGCGGCGTCAACTACCCAGGGCCAATGTTGCTCTCTCCACCCCCTGCCCCCACCCAATTAGTCCTCAATACCCACTTCATTTTTCTGAGTAACAGATCAGGTGGCTAAAGCCCTTGATTGTTGGAGATCAAGAAAAGTGGCAGGCTTGGGTTTTGCATCCCAGACGGCTGCTGACTGGCGAGCTAGTTTAGGAGATCCCGTTATGAAATGGTTAAAAAGGAAACAGAAGACCAGAGTAGATGAGAAATGCACGGTAATTCACTTTGGGGTTTTTGAGGAGTTTGTTTGGTTTTTTTGCTCACACCAAATATCAAATCGAGAGGCAGGTAAATTCATTTTCATAAACATTGATTTTCATTCCCATCAAATCTATCTAATCCAGCTCTTTCTGTGAAATCCCTTAAGTCGAGCCTGGCTCTCCCTCGCAGCGTATTCCACAGCTGTTGTAAATCTCACAGAGCTGGTGGAAAATACCAAACGTGGGTGGCATTGCAAGTTCCCAGCAAGCCCCGGACGTGAATGTCGCTGCACTTACACTTTCTTGCTGTGCAATCTCATAGCATATGGCTTTAATGGATTACGAGTCACTTCTGATCAAAATCAAGGTTCAGAACTATCTTGGGCCCAAGATAAGACCAGCAGGTGCTCCTTGCAGGTCAGGACTGAAGGGCGTTGGCAGACGGATGCATGTGTGGAGGGGCTTAGGGAGGGCAGGAGAACGACAGGGAACTCTGCTATTCAGGACTGAGGTTTATTGACACAGCTCAGGAGAGGAGCGACAGGTCAAAAAAAGGGGAAATTAGAAATGTTGGTGTTTGGAGAAAATCTCAAAGAGATAGTCATGTTAAGCTGTAACTTGAAAAACCACGCTTAGTCTTGAGGCACTTTAGAGACTAACAAAAATATACAGTATAGTGAGCTTTCGTGGGTAAAACCCTCTTCATCAGAGTTGGAGTGGAACTAACAGAACCCAAGAGATATATAAAAGCAAAGGAAGTACCTGTGAATTGTAGGACCCATGTTAATGAAGCTAATGACGTGGGCTGGATTCAAACCATTCACAGCTTTTGATGTGCGGATGTCAAAGGCAGGGGAGACTATCCATTCCTCGCCTACAGACAACCCCCCAACCTGAAACAAATCCTTTCCAGCAGCCACACACCACAGATACACCCACCCAGGAACCTACTCCCTAACTCTGTCCACACTTCTATACAAGCAACACCATCACAGGACCTAACCACATCTGAAGCTCACACAACTACACATCCTTTGAGGTGATATATGCCATCAAGTGCCAGCAATGCCCCTCTGCTGCGTATATTGGCCAAACCAGTCTCTACGACAAAGACACAAATCAAACATCAGAAATGGTAACACACATAAGGCTGTAGGGGAATGTTTTAATCTACCTGGTCACTCAATCATAGGTTTAAAAGTAACCATTCTTCTATAAAAGGACTATCACCAGCCGATTAGAGAGAGAGAGAGAGAGAGAGAGAGAGAGAGAGAGACTGCAGATCTGGAATTCATCTACAAATTTGACACTGTTACCCTGGGCTTGAATAAAGATATTAACTGGTTAACCCACTACTATTTCCCCTACCTTCAACATCTGCATTTTCACACCAAAAGCTGCGAATGGGGCACTTCCAGCCCACTTAATTAACTTCATTAACACGGGTCTTATAATTGACAGGTACTTCTTTTGCTGTTACATATATCTTGGATTCTATTATTTCCACTCCAACTCATCTGATGAAGTGAGTTTTACCGATGAAAGCTCATGATACTACATATTTTTGTTGGTCTCTAAGGGTGTGTCTAAA
The DNA here is from genome assembly GCF_049634645.1 of Pelodiscus sinensis. Taxonomy (NCBI): domain Eukaryota; kingdom Metazoa; phylum Chordata; order Testudines; family Trionychidae; genus Pelodiscus; species Pelodiscus sinensis. The sequence continues at coordinate 15,717,005 of NC_134736.1, forward strand.
CTACATGGCTCCATCAATGGAGCCATGTAGATTAGGCTGATCGACAAAGGGAAGTGAAGCCACGATTTAGATTAAATTTAAATGGCTGCCGCGCTGAGCCGACAAACAGCTGATCAGCTGTTTGTCGGCTCAGCGCGCTAGTCTGGATGCTCCCGCGCTGACCTGAAAGCTCTTTATCGACCTCCCCGTTATGCCTCGTAGGATAAAGGGCTTTCATGTTGGCACCTGATCAGCTGTTTGCTGGCTCAGCGCGGCAGCCATTTAAATTTAAATGAAGCTGAGATTATTTAAATCGCGGCTTCATTTCCCTTTGCCAAACAAACAAATCTACATGGCTCTGTCGACAGAGCCATGTAGTTTAAACGTACCCTAAGGGTACATCTACACAGCAGGGCTAAAATCAAATTAAGCTACGCAACCTCAGCTATGTCAATGGAGTAGCTGAAGTCGAAATAGTTTAATTCGGCTTTTGGCACTGTCTACACAGCAGGAAGTCAAAAGCAGAACGCTCTTCCTTCCACTCTCCTTACTCCTCGTGAAATGAGGGTCACCATAAGTGGAAGTAAGAAGTCCTCCAATGTGATGTATTTCAAAATAATGGCTTGTAGTGTAGAAGCGCACTAAGTTACTGACGTTATTCCGAAATGATGCTGCAGAAGCCAGGTTTGGCAAAGCAGTGACAGAGGGATTGCATTGCTTGCCAGGGGCTGGCTTAGCAAAGATGGCTACCAGTCAGGATACAGGCCCACTGACAGAGCTGGAGTCACAGAGGATGAGGAACAAAGAGTCGTGGGCAGAGCGCAAGAGGAGCTAGTCAAACCGACCGGCAGAGATGCTGCCTGCTTGCGTTCCGCCTGGCTCTCCACCCCAGCATTTCCATGGACTCTCACAGGCAGAGTCACCAAAATATAAATAAATAAAACCTCCCGAATCCCATCAAGGGGAAATGATGCTGCGCTGCTGGCAGCTGTGCCACGGAAGAAAGAGGAAGGCCGTTCTGCACAGACATCCAAGGCTCGCTTTCATTGCCACTTAAAAAAATATACGATTTGCTTCTGACTTGTTAGATCAATGCACTGGACTCAGTGGTCACTGCCAAATTGTCTCCTCTCTCTTGGTAGAAGTTCACAAATCTCTCAGGGTCTGGCTCAGAATTACTGGATGAGAAGGCAGAGATGGGAAACAAGAAAGTGCCATTATTAATTTACAGGCCTTTTCACCATGCTGCTTTGAATGCTTCCCACTCACTAAGGAATGTCTCCCTAGCACACCTCTCTGAGGTAAGGCAGCACCAGTATCACTCTCATTTATAAAATTGGGAAACTGAGGCACAGACAGGGGAAGTGACTTGCACAAGGCTACACAGTGAGTTAGTGGCAGAGACTGGAATAGAATCCAAGTGTCCTATTTGGAGTCCAGTGGCTTCAAAACAAGACCACCTAAGTTTGTGAGCAATTTTGGGGCAGGGACGGACTTTACCATCTGTGTTTATACAGCACCTGGCAGAAAAGAGTTCCTGGTCCATGAACAGAACTTGTAGGTGCATTGGCGATACAAGTGACAAACAGAAATAACGTATGAAGGATGTTTACGGTGAGGGTGTTGCTGACTCTTCCAATATTTGGTGGTGTTCTTAAAGCCCTAAAGTCATGTGATTATATGAGAATCTCAGCTTTTATTGTAAAAAATAATAGGTTTCTAGGCCCTATGGCTGTGTAAGCAAGCTTCCAAGTGTGAGCCAGAGGACATAGAATCACAGAACACTAGAACTGGAAGGCACCTCGAGAGGTCATCAAATCCAGTCCCCTGCCCTTATAGCAGGACCAAGCACCGTCTAGATCATCCCTGACAGGCGTCTGTCCAACCTGCTCTTAAATATCTCCAGAGATGGAGATTCCACAACCCCCCTAGGCAATTTATTCCAGTGTTTGACCACCCGCACAGGTAGGAAGTTTTTCCTAATGTCTAATGTAAACACCGACAGCCTCCCCAGACCCTGGGCAAGGTGGGGGGCGAGGGGCCCACTCTGTGCTCCTGGATGGGGCAGGGCCTCCAGCAGAAGAGGTGGGGCTGGGGGTGCCACCTGGAATGCAGCATGCAGTGTGTCCCCTCTTCCCCCCCCCCCCCCCCCCGAGCCACCTGGAGCATCTCACGGCAATCCAGATGGCAATTAAAGGGACCAGGCTGCCACCACAGTAGCCGCCCATTGACTCGCCAGGTCCTGGGGCAACAGCTCCCTTTGCCCCTGTCGGAGGGCCTGGCTACAGCACTGCAAATATCGATGTGCACCGTGTGGCTCAGGCTGGCGCTCGGGCGCTGACATCTAGCAAAGCAGAGCGGACCTCAGACCTGAGCCAGCGCACCTACACAGCTGCTCTCGCTCCCTCGCACCAACCCTGAGGCTGGTGCGCTGGGTTCGGAGGTTCGCTGCCTCTGGCGATGCAGGTCTGAGCCGGGGAAGAAAAACCAGAAAGTGAAGAAAACAAACCCAACATTTGCTTATCTCCCTGTTTTTAAACCCATCTCTTGAATGTCGGGCCGGGCATGGTTTTTTTTTAATCCCTTGTGATTGGTGATACTGATGCCATATAAGGATAGAAAGTGCACAAAAGAAAACAAAAGCTGCTGCAAAAGTCTCCGGGGTTGCCACACCAGCACCTTTCCCCTGGGTGAGTTGATGGGCCCAGAGACAGGATTGGACCTCTGCACCTCTAGAAAGGTAAGGCAGCTGCTTTTCCACTGGGTAGCTTCATCACTAGCTTCTCTCCAAGCCTAACGAAACGCCACACTAGAATTACTGCTCACAGCCAATTACACTCATGGCCTAGCCTGCTGCTCTGCTTAAAGTGTGTTCAAACAACCTTATTCGGAAAGCATCCAGGTAGATGGAGGTAGGAGAACACGACCGCGCCTCCCTCTATTTTGCAGCCCTAGCATCTCTTAACACCGGCCTTTCTATGCACATCGGGTGCTGCACTGAAATGCTTACAGCCGGGGGACTGGCAGAAGCGAGACGGGCGAGTGGTAGTAGGTCAGTACCCTGCAGAAGGCTCTCAGCACCTCCCAGGATTCAGCCAGGGTGAAGAGGGAAGGAGGCATTTCAATTATTGAAGTGTCACATAGAATTTATCTTCCCCGGCCACAAACAAAAATTAAGAAATGCACTGCCTTGGAGATTTAATATGGTCCTAGTGACAGGGCTTTCTGAAGCTGCCAGGAGCTCAGGAATTCTGAGCTGAGGAACAGGGAGAGCTCATAACAGAATCTTAATTGGTTGTCTTTTTAGATATAAATAAATAAATGGCATAAATTAAAATGAAAATATAAAGCTCTGACGGACGCCTTTGAGGGGAAATATAATTTTGCAAAGGAACGAACTGAGGAAGGGTCTCTTGCACTCAGGCCAAAGAACAGGGCTCCCTGAGCCAGGAACACGAATTTCTCCTGTGGGGGGATGAGATGCAAGGCCCCTGAGCAGATGGTGAGAGAGGAGAAGTGGGTCATGAGCAGCCAATTGCTGCCCTTTGAGGTGTGAGGACCTGCCTTTCTGAGGAGGAAGATGAAGCCCTTAGGAGACAAGACTCTAGGGAAGCAAGACCAGGTGGAAAGACAGGGTGTGGGAGTCCAGGCAGGCTGGGTGAGTAGGCGGCGAGGAAGAAATCTCTCTGTGGAGAGTGCAAAATTGGGCTCGATCTAAGCCCCGTTTAGCCATAGTCCACGGGTGTGTTTGTTGGCTGTTTGCTCAAGCTACTCCTTCCCTGTCACCCTTTATAACCCCCCACCACCACCACTGCCACCACCACATTTTCACTTTGAATAACCTAGTTTCCATTTGCAACACGAATGCTGCCGTCTCCCATCTGGGAGGAAACAAATGAACATCAGGCTCTTGCCATACGTGTTCTCACCTCCACGGGCATTCCTCAGACCTACTTCGGCACGCTGAGCCGCTCATGGACAGAGCAACGGGTTAGTTAGCTAGGGTAGGGGGATGCGTCACGTGGATACAGATTAAGTTTAGTGTTTGAGCCTGATTTAGAGCTGGGTTTCAGATGTCATGGCACTGAAATTTCCCAGGCTGTTTTGAGGCTATTTCAGCCCCAAAGGAGGGACATTCTCAGACGAAGTGGATTCAAGCTGGGAGACAGCTCTCTGATATTCGGGGATTCCTGCCAGGTGGAATGGTGGATAACTCAACAACTGAGCTCTTACAACAAGGCTCCCAGTATGTCCTGGAAAGAAAACCCCTAAAACCAGCCCTTTCCAAGATTGGGATCCCGCCTGATGCCAAAACTGTGGCAGCAAAGGAACTTTTATCTACTTCTGGGAGATCCAAGAAGTTCAGAGTCACACGTGTGGTATCGGCCTGCCTCTGACAACACCCATCTCATCAGCAAGCTCTTAATCGTCACATCCTCCTAGTAGCAAATACAGTCCTCCCAGCGTTTGATATAATGGGGAGGGTAGATGAGGAGGACGAAGGAGACCTTGATTCTTCCATTGGCCTACTAGCCACTATATTGTTGATGAATGCCTGATGACTAGGTTCTATGGTGGTTTAGAACAGGGCTACTGACGGGGGAAGGGCAGTTGCCCAGGGGCCCAGTGTTTTCAAAGGTCCTGGGGTTTTCTGTGCCCTTTAAATTTCTGCCTAAGCCCCATGCACCGCAGTCCAGGTGCTACCGAAGGCTGCTGGGCTAGACATGACGTGGTCTGTGTGCCACGGAGAGCTGGCTGCCCCTCAGCCCACCCCTCCCATCTAAGCTCCCGCCTCTTCCAGGGAGCTGGAAACCAAATCCTTCCCCCCCAGGGGCCGCTGAAGTCTGTCACCAGCGTTGGTCTAGAGGAACTGCATTATGTCACTGAAGATGCCGTCACTTGGTTAGACGACTGTGCACACGCTAAAAAATAAATACCTGCCACTTTATCTCCCTGTCCCTCAATTTTCCCATACGTTAACTCGAAATGATATTTTTCTCCTTCGTAAACTCCTTGGGCATCTCTGACTAAATGTGCTACAACTACTAAGTCAAATAATAATAGAAACAGTAAAGTAGAGGTGGGGAAATTGAGTTTTGGAGGTGAAGAGACATGCCCATGGCCATACAGAAAGTCAGCAGCTGAGCTGAGAATAGACCCCAGGTGTGTGAACTCGCAGTCTCCTCACGCTACTCTCGATCTTTTCCCATCTTTTTCCTTGGTTCAGGGCTTTTTAAGTCAAATTAATTGTGTTTTCATTAAATGCAGCCAAAATGTACCTCTTGGAACTGGGTTGGCCGCAGAAACTTGCTTGGGAAGCCAACACTCAAGAAGGCTGCCTCAGCTTGGTGGGGGGTAGGGGAAACAAGCGTCAAAACTCTGTGTCCCTTCTGAGAGAAACGGAAGGAGCACTTCATGGATCACTCAGACAATTCATTTTAAACCATCACAAAACGATGCCCATTAGAGGAGAGAGAGCGGGTGTTAATGAGCTGAAGTGTGAGAACGGGGGAAATGAATAAAAGCAACAGCATGAATACAGCATGTGAGGCAAATGAAATAATTACTCTCCTCACCATTGTTAGAACAACGCAATAAATTTAATGTAATTCCAAAAGGCCAACCAGTTCCTTCCTTCTTTCTTTCTTGCTGCTTCTTTCTCCTTTTTTTTTTTTTAAAAAAAATCCTTTTTATAGTCTCAGAATTATGCTTTAATTAGCATAACATTTAAATTAGTGAATGGAATCTTAATTAGCTGAGGAAATAGACTTTTGTTAGAGTGGATGCTAAAACAAATAAATCCTCTTCCTCTTTCAAGAGCCATTTGCTTATGGCACATTTAATAGTCTAGTGTACCATAAACAATTTGAGACAAGGATAAGTAATTAAATTAGAAAACATGCCGACAGAAGTAGCTTGGCCTGGCCGTCTCGGAGCTATAAGGAGATAATGCAAGCTCTCTCCTTCCTCAAGGGAAACTGTCCACTTAGTCTATCCAGCTATCATTATGTGCATTACTGTAATATGCAGAGGTCTTGGTTTTCAGGGGTCAGGTCTCCATCATGTTAGGTGCTGTACAAATATATAACACAAAGACAGTTCCTGACCCAAAGAGATTACAGCCTAATAGGGAGTATCACACAACAGTGAGAAGAAAAGCATTGAAGACCCAATAAAAGAAAAAGCTTATCAAAAAGAAGATCAAGAGGTGACTTGATTATGGTGTGTAAGTACCTTCACGGTGAGAAAATGCCAGGTAATAAAGGGCTCTTTAATTGAGGGGAGTATGGAATATCAAGAACCAAGGGTTGGAATTTAAAGATGGACATTATAATGAGAAACAAGGCACAAAATTTTAATAGCGAGAGTGGTTAGCCGTTGGACCGAGCTATCAAAGGAAGGGGCGAATTCTCTCTCTCTAATCAAGATGGGATGCCTTTCTTGGAGACATTTAAAAACAGCAGATAGTCCTGCAGCACCTTAAAGACTTAACAAAACATGTCGATGGTATCATGAGCTCTCGAGGGCACAACCCACTTCTTCAGATGAATGGAGCGAAGGGGTCCAAGGTTCAAATAAATAGCAGAGAAAGAGAGGGGATGGCATGTTAGTCTCCAGGGGTATGTCTAGACTGTACCCCTCTGTCGGCAGAGGGATGCAGATTAGGCAACTCGATATTGCAAAAGAAGTGGGGATTTAAATATCCCGTGCCTAATTTGCATAACAATGGCCGCCGTTTTTGCCGACTCAGCACTTATGCCTCCTGCAAGGAGGTTTACAGGATCTGTCAAAAAAGGCTTTCTTTCTCCACAGATCCCCCTCTAGACTGTCGCTTTTTGCTGACAAAGTGCCGAATGGGCAAAAAAATGAACGCATATGAAATGTCATTACCTCACAGACACTAACCTTCCCCCCTTACCTCCACTCTGTTCTAAAATTCGATTTGTCGATTTCATATGCGTTCTTTTTTTTATTGTATCCCTTTGGTATATATGGTCATGCCAATTTTCTTCCACTATTTGATCTGAGGAAGTGGGTCTGGCCCACGAAAGCTCATCACCTAATAAAACATCTTGTTAGTCTTTAAAGTGCTACATAGACCTGTCTTTTGTCCCTGTATCTGGATGTTCTCAGCATCAAATGGGATAACAATTTCCTACCCAACAGGAATGATAAGGGGCTTAATTTGCTAATGTTGGGCAAGTGCTTAGAGATGCATGGCTTGATCCTGCTATGGATAGGTAACACACTGTATAGTTAATTCCGGGTTGTTTATAAAGTACTCTGAGAACCTCTAAAGGAGTCACAAAATGTTTACCAGAATATCTTGAAAACCCCCACCAAGATCAGAGACCCATTGTGCTGCATACTCTGTAGACAGGTAAGTCAGTATCAATCACAATCAATTTACAATCTATGTAGAGGAAGGGAGGAGGAGAAACAGGCACGGAAAAGTGAAATAATTTATGCAAGATAACACAAAAAGTCAGCAACAGTCCTGGGAAGAGAACCCGGGTCTCTTGATTCTCTCTCCTGAGTCTTATCTACTAGCCAAAGATACTACCCGTGGCTAACTCTCTGGGTATGTGTACACTAGACACTCTAGTTCAAACTACGGAGGCTAATGTAGTCATTCGAACTTGCAAATGAAGCTCAGGATTAAAATATCCCCGGCTTTATTTGCATGTTCCCGGGCGCCGCCATTTTTAAATGCCCAGTATTTCGAACTTCCTGCCCATGGCTACACACGGCACGGGCTAGGTAGTTCGAACTAAATCCCCTAATTCGGACTACCATTGCTCCTCATTGCAGGAGGAGTAATGGTAATCCGAATTAGGGGCTTTAGTTCAAACTACCTAGCCCGAGTCGCGTGTAGTCAGGGGCAGGGAGTTCGAACTACCGGGCATTTAAAAATGGCGGCGCCCGGGAACATGCAAATAAAGCCGGGGATATTTTAATCCCGGGCTTCATTTGCAAGTTCGAATGACTACATTAGCCCCCCTAGTTCGAACTAGGGGGGCTAATGTAGACATACCCTCTGAGTCCTTGCTTAGGCAGTATTCTCACTGACTTCAATGAGAGTTTAGGTAAGACCTTATAAATTAGCCATCAATTACTCCTTTGGTTTAAACTAAAATCTATTCAATAATATCGCAAAAGGATCCGATCCAGCTACTCCCGCAATGATGGAATGGTGACAAGAGAACAGTGAGCATTGAACGAAGTGTTCGGTGTCAAGGAAGCCATACGCACAGCTGGGATTCAGATGTCTAGCTACAGAGCTAGATAGATAAGAAAACCTTACAAGTGAAAGCTCAAAAAGTTCTGTTTGAACACACAAGTTGTTTAAAACATTTCGGCAACAGTGAAATCCTTTTAAAATCAGATTTTTAAAAGGGCACATTAAATTACTGGAACATGCTGCTGTACTACTGACATTCCAAGTATACGTCGCTAGAACAAAATACAGGAGTTTCCTGTCGGTGCCCATAATATGCTTGTTGGCCCATTGGCATGGTCTCCCTTTCTTTGTTATACTCATCAGCAGGCTTTTTTTTAACAAAGGAAAATAAGTGAATAGAGGACATCTACTATATATTTGAGAGAGTGTGTCTGTCTGCCTGGGTGTCTGTTTGTTGAAGAACTCTCCCTAGGACAAGCAAACTTGGGCAGCAGCTTCCTCTGCTCATAACTTAAAGCAAGGTCAGGGTTTGGTTCATAGACCTCGAGAGGTCATCGAGTCCAGTCCCCTGCCCTCACGGCAGCACCCAGCACCGTCTAGACCATCCCTGACTGATGTCTGTCCAACCTGCTCTTAAATATCTCCAGAGATGGAGATTCCACAACCCCCCTGGGCAATTTATTCCAGTGTTTGACCACCCTGACAGTTAGGAAGTTTTTCTAATGTTTCTCCCTTGCTGCAGTTTAAGCCCATTGCCTCTTGTCCTATCCTCAGAGGCCAAGGAGAACAATTCCCGCCCCCCCCCCCCCCACACATACTCCCTGTGACATCCTTTTAGATACCCGAAAACGGTTATCATGTCCTCTCTCAGTCTTCTCCTTTCCAAACTAAACAAGCCCAATTCTTTCAGCCTTCCCTCAGCTCATGTTCTCTAGACCTTTCATCATTTTTGTTGCTCTTCTCTGGACCTTCACAACCCTCTCCTGGTTGTGCCAGGACATCGGGATGCACCTGGAATTCAATGGTTTCTCATAAAATGGAAAGGAGAGGCTCTGCTAGTAGGGGCAGTTATACGGTGTAATGACCACACAGGAGTAGCAAGGGGCTAGAGATGGGGACTGGAACAGCTATAACCCTACTGGGGCAATAGGAGAAAGTAGGGGGCAGGAATGGAGAATGGGACAGCTACCTGCTATATATTTGAGAGAGCTTTTCTGTTTGTGTGTCTGTCTGTCCCCCAGCCATGTGACATCTCCAGCTGGGCCTGGTGCAGATGCAGCAGCCAATGACAGGAGCGTCTCACCTTGGCGCCAAGCTGCTGCGGTGAGAGAGGGTTGGTGTTGTCCTCTCTCCATAGGGCAGCCTGCATCCTGAACCCCTCCTCCCCATCCCCATCCCAGAGCAATGAATTAAATGAAGAAAAGCAACAATTATTTCAGTTACGGACCCAAGCAACACGGAGTAAATCCTCTAGTATTCTCATATAGGCCCAGAGCCCCTTCCCAGCTAGAAAAGACCATCAAGGGATATTCTTGCTGAAAATCCTTTGTTGAGACATTGACATCAGGTTACTATCTGTTATCAGCTCAGTCACAGAACTTCACTAAAGAACATTATCTCTGTGTTAGAGATAGGGGAACCTCAGCAGAGATGGTAAGTGATTGGGGTGCAAAGTCACAGTCAGTCAATAGCAGAACCTCCCTTCTCCCAACAGAGACAGGCAAGGAGGACTCGCGGGAAGTGTTCTTGGATCTTTCCCTATGCCCCCCTGGAGACATACTGCATGATGTGGAAGATGGGCAGAAAAACCCAGGCAGATCTGGAGTTGAAAACCTGAGTCTCTTTTGATCCTGAATCCCTCCTTCCCAGCCCCACCCCAGAGCAGGTTGCACCCAGCCATGCAACCATAAACCTTCCAAAGAGAAGACAAAGTATTTCCAGTGGCAGGTCTCTCTAGTCTGCTCCAGCCAGGGAGCTGTAGAGAGCAATAAAACCTTAATGGCTCCCAGTGGGTCGATTCGGAAAGAATGAAAATGCTATAAATCCAGCACAGGGCTTATGTGTAGCTTAAAAACAAACTACTCCAATCACACTTAGCGAAGCCATCCAGCTCTCTCGCAAAAGGGAACATTTAACCCTGGCCTGGCCTGGGACTAGGCCAATGCTTCAGAGAAGACAGGAACACCAAGGCAGAGACTGACCTGGTTGCAAGGATTTTTACCCAGAAGTTATACACAAACACACACTAATAGGCATCCTCATGGCTCCCCAAGCAGAACGGCTGCATGAAATCTCTGGTCCATCTACACGGGGGTAGGAGGGATAGACATACGAGCAATGGGTTTGAACCAGCTACCATGCTACAGCCAAGCAGTGGTGTTGCTGGCGAGATGGGACAGCCGTCCTGAGTACAATACTGATATAAGAATAGCCATACTGGACCAGACCAAGTATCCTGTCTGACAGCGACCTGTACCAGAGCTTTAGCGGAACCGGGCAGGACAGGGCAATTGGAGCAATCCACCTGTCTTCCCCTCTTGACATCTGGCAGCTGGAGATTTAGGTGACTCTGATGATGGGCTTCTATCTCTATTGATGGCAAATAGCCATCAATGGGCTTACCCTCCATGAACGGCCTACACAACATCCCCTGGAAATGAGTTCCACAGGGCTCAAGCCCCTAACCCATCGCACCGCCTGCACCATTTTTCTATTTTTAATGTGCTAGAACAACTCAGCCAAACCTGGCATGGGTGGGTCCTTCAGGTGCAATTCCAAGATTAGCTTAGACTATAAGCAGAAATGCAAATACACGTCAATGGGAATCTCAAGCTTAGGCCTCACGTCACCCCCAGTCTGGAGCCAGCTGCAAGTGTAGGTGGCCCAAGATTCAAGCAAGCCAGACGAATGCAAATGTAGCAGGACCATCAACAGAGGAAGGGGTGCAGAAGGGGCCCAGTGAATCAAAAGGGCCTAAGGCCCCCAGCCACCATCACTGTTACCTTGGCGGCTGCAGTGGCTGGAACTCCAGGTCCTTTGAATCACCAAATGTTTACCCGGAAGGTTTCTCAGCTCCACGATGCTATCCCTGGTGAAATCCAAACAGACAGAATGTGCTTAAGCCTCACCCCAGGGTGACACAGTGGTTAGGGGAGTCACATGGGGTACGGGAGATACCATTTCTAGTCCTTTTGCTGCCTCGTGTAGAGCAAAAACATGCAAATGGGTTTCCCACAATTCCCTAACCACAGTGCCAGTCTCAGGTGAGGCTCTCTCCTATGTGAGTTTTCTCATGAACACTGTCTGAAGGTCTTGATTTCCTTCTGCACCAGAATGGAAACAAATCTCAAAACCTCTTCCCCCCTCCCCTCCCATGAAATTGATTTGTGGGTTTTCGGACAGCCTTACTTAACTGTTTTAACTGCAGGGCTCCCCCCTGCCTTCAGAAGTCTGAGCCCGGGGCCACGTTTTGAGGAGAGTGGGACTGAGTTTCACGTGGAGTTAGGTGGATTTATGGTTTGGGGTAAAAAATGATGAAAAACTTGGTGCCTTGACATGATACTGACCTGAAACCAGACCCAGTTTGGCTGTTTAAGCTAAGCTTTGCTTTATTAGCACCCAAATTCCAGGGGATACAGCAAATGCTAAACTGGAAGCAATACAGAGTCTGGTACTCCATAAAACACAGTGGTTTCACCTCAGATTTTACAATGACATCTATAGTAATTATAAGGCCCATATAACCATAGTATGAAAGCCACCTTTAAAGTGTTTATTCAAACAATACCCCTATATGTGAAGTTGGGTAGTACAGGTTGAACCTCTGCTCCAGCACTCTCTGGTCCGGCAACATCCATGGACCTGCGTGATTTCAGTTCACTGGATGTCCGCTTATCATGGGTGTGGCCAACTTTCCTGTGGTCCCATAAAGTTTATTTACAGCCACCAGTCCTGGCTCTCAGGGTGTGTCTAGACTACAGGGGTTTGTCGACAAAAGTGGACTTTTGTCGACAAAACTATACCTGCGTCTACACTACCACCGAGTTCTGTCGACATAACGTCGAGAGAACTCGGTAGTTTTGTCGACGGCAGTAAACCTCATTCTACGAGGAATAACGCCTTTGGTCGACAGAGTTCTGTCGAGAGAAGGCATTATTGCATCTACACTGTCCTTTGCATCTACACTCTCATGTCGACAAAGCGGCTTGCTTTGTCGACAGAACTGGATGTCGTCTAGATGTTCTTTGTCAACAGAAGCATTGTCGACAGTATCTGTCGACAAAGCCTCTGTCGACAAAAGCCTGTAGTCTAGACGTACCCTCAGTGTTCTGTGCTGTTCTTTAGCTCTAGTTGACCCCTAAATGTCTTCTGAGAACCCAGTAAGCAGTGGAAGTGTTGGTAATGCTGCTACCCAATATTGGCCTCCCATGGTTTGGCAAATTCTCTGGTTCGGTACCAGTCAGGTCCAGAGGGTCCTGGACTAGGGAGGTTCAACCTGTAATTTTATGCTTCACTTACAGCTGAGAAATGAAAGCACAAAGAGAGGTCTTCTCAGTCAGATAGGAAATCTGTAGCAAAGCAGGGAATTGGAACTGGATCATCCAAATATCCAGGCCGATGGCCTGACCACTGTACACTCCTTCCTTTCTGCGCAGTCACCAACATGATGGATTCTCTGCAAGAGCCCCCCTCTCCAAGGCGTGATGCTCTACTGTCATTTCATGGCTCGCTCTCTGCTTCGCCACGCAGCTGCAGGTGCTACGTGGCTAGGAAGCCAAGAAGTAAGGAAACCCTGCAGACAATAACCAGCCTTCATTGCAGCAACCCCTGCAGGGTGAAGCTGCAATACAAACCCATCCATGGCAAGCCTGCTTGCTTGTCCATGTTAATAAAGCAGAAGAGGGAGATGGTAACAGCTGACAATTAGCCTCTGCTCTTTTGTAAAAAGTTAATCAGAAGAGGGAATAGTGGAGGCAAGAAAAAGCCTCTTTTATCTATTCTGGGTCTAAGTCCTGCTCCAGTCCAGTGACTTGTCTGCATTGTAAGAGCACATCTAGCCTCCTCGGGTTCTGTTCTACCTTAGCTTTGATGGAGTTACTCATATCCCAGGTGACAGTAGTGCAACAAGGGAGGATGCGGTGTGGGGTGGGGGCAGTTGCCCCCCAGGTGCTATGGGGGCACCAATTTAGCTGCCAAAAGTTATGTGGTTGTTAACTTTTTTATAATTGTTTCCCATTCTGTATATATTCCAACAGTCGAGAAACCTTCAAAAAACAAATAGGACGATAGTTATGTGATACTGCAAGCATTGAGGTTATACAAAATGATTGGGAGGTGCAAATTTTGCCTTTGCCCCCGAGCGCATAACACCCTCGCTATGCTACTGCCAGGTGACTTGCTCCTGAGACAAACTCCATCTTGGACCAACGTTTACACAGCGAGAACAATGGGAGTCCCTCCACATGGGCAAGGGTATAAAGAAGGGTTCTCCATTGTGTCTTCATTCCGGCTCATCATCTCAGGAGAATTTCTGCTATGAACTGAGCTTGAAGGGGCCAATGGCGCATCCTAACAGAGGATGTATTGCAGAGATTTGTTTTAAGACAACAGTTTATTCCATCTCTGCTAGAGCCTGCACCAAAGACTTTGCAATTGGTGTAAGTACTTGATTCATTTAATGATTCCTTCCTTCCTCCTAAAGGACCAGCGCCACATGCTCTTTTGGGTAAGATCTGAGCTATAAATTGACCAGGGAAGGTAGCTGGTTCTTTGGGATCAGAAGAACCTGTTCTGATTTTGGAAGACTGGTTTTCATAACCTCTCATCTATATAAGGAGTAGTACTGAATATGGCACAGGAAAGCTGGAGTATCTGCATGGATTGCTTGTGTACTTTCTAGTTAGCCAGTGTGGTGAACACAAGTGCTGTCTGTGATTGGTGTGGTGCCTTACAGCAGAGGACCCCAGTCTTGGGCTGTAAGTAGCTCTGTCTCTAAGCAATTCACCCTGATTTGACCCTCTCAGAAGTACCCCCAGAACCCTCCTCCCCTGTAGTACACCAGTGCCTCAGTAAAATCACAGAAGTATAGGCTTAGAAAGGCTCTTAATAGATCTGGGCCAGTCCCCTTCATTCAAGGCAGGGCTATGTAATAAGTAGACAATTTGGGTACGTCTAAACTACATGCCTCCGTCGACGGAGGCATGTAGATTAGCCAGATCGGCAGAGGGAAATGAAGCCGCGATTAAAATAATCGCGGCTTCATTTAAATTTAAATGGCTGCCCCGCTCTGCCGATCAGCTGTTTGTCGGCAGATCGGGGCAGTCTGGACGCGACGCGCCGACAAAGAAGCCTTTCTTGATCGGCACAGGTAAACCTGGTTTCACGAGGCATACCTGTGCCGATCAAGAAAGGCTTCTTTGTCGGCGCGTCGCGTCCAGACTGCCCCGATCTGCCGACAAACAGCTGATCGGCAGAGCGGGGCAGCCATTTAAATTTAAATGAAGCCGCGATTATTTTAATCGCGGCTTCATTTCCCTCTGCCGATCTGGCTAATCTACATGCCTCCGTCGACGGAGGCATGTAGTCTAGACACACCCTTTTTGACAGCTCATTTTGTAAGATAAAACTAAAGATTCATACTTGGTCAAAGCCATTAAAGGGGCCAAATACATTCTTAAGCTCACAAAACATTAAATTGTCATGATATGTATTCCCCGTAGTTCCAAGTTGTCCTGATACACCCGGAAGTGATAAATTTGTCATGGAAGGTGCTTGTGTTTTCAAGCTTGTGACAGCAATCCTTAACCACGCTAACCTTTACCAAGAGCAGTTTTTAACAGTAAAGGAGTCATTTCCCTGTGGGATCTAAGGAGTCATTTCCCTGTGTCAGAATGGACCTTCTCCTGGACAGAGCAGCAAGCTGCCGGCAAATCCCTGGAAACAGAGCTGGGTGGGAAATGGTGTTTGTTCCTTCCAAAATGTCAATGAAACCAAACAAGGTTTTGTCAAAGTTTTTCTTGAAAAGTTTGTGGGTTTACATAACAACCCAAACCAAACCAAGCCAACCTTCCACCCAAAATACCTGAGACCCCAAAATCTTTTGCTTTCTGGTCACTCAGAATAGAAACATTTCTGACAATTTATTTTAAATTTCTGAAAACCAAACATATTCAGGTTGTACGCAACCTTGTTCGGATTTCAATGCTCAAATACAAGAAAAAATGCATTAAAAAAAACCAAGGAAAAAAATCCAATTTAAAAGGTCATTTCCCATGAATATTTTTGACAGGCGTGTGGGAGGGTGGGAGAGGGGGCGTGTCAGATTGAATGTTTGGATGGCAAATGTTAAGCAGGTCAAGCTGGATCACCCTTAACTTCCCTGAGTTTCCCTACCCTGCAGTAGGAGCTCAGGACTTGACAGGAACTGGCCCAATATAAGGCTGTAGCATTGCAGATGGGGCCTGGAAGAAGAGGCTTGTAACAGGGTTGGTCGGAGCAGCACTCCATAGCGTCAACGTTTTCAGAGGGATATCCAGCACTGAGCATGGACGGATACCCCATGAGGCTCCACTGAAAAACTCTTCCTGTGAGACGGCAGGAACGAGGGGAGAAAACATCAATATCATCATGACCCTCTCAGTGAGCTTTGGATGAAGCTATAGAGCAAGGGGAAATTGGAGTCGGAGTCGTAACCACAGCCATTAACTTTCCCATTGTGCCGTTTCCATTATGTCTGAGCCTCAGCTGACTTTTGTTCCAGACTAACACCCTCACGCAAGAGGGTTGGGGAGCCGAGCCGTCACCACCGCACGCAGGAAAAGGTGAAACTGTGGATGGGGAGAGGTGGTGTCGGGAGCTCACTGAAACCTCGTCTCCCAAAGCGCTCCTGAAAAGCAGCGAGCGAGGCTTGTTTCATGCACCTGAATCCTAGCTTAGAAGGAGCAGGAAGAGGATGTTCGAAATGGCCTCTCAAATGTTGCATCTGACCCCAAGCAATGTGAGTTAGGCCCAGCTGGAAGATTCACCCCACCCACCCGCAAACAATCCTGAGAGACTGAATAAGGCTGCTTAATTTTTTAGTAGGATTGAACCTCCTCGTAGCTCTCCACAAATGTGTCCTGGCTGTACCCTTTTGGCTGTCATTTATGAAATATTTACAGCTGCGACACAGCTTTCGAAGAAAAAAACAAAAGCCATCACACTGAATCCTTTCTGACGGCGGCATGGCAGCATCTGGGTAGGGGACTTGAGGGAAAGCACCTCTGTGAGAGGCAAATGAGGATGGATAGAGGGGGAAAGCAGGGGAAACGTTCGGGAGAGAGACATTTGCCAACTTCTGTACAGTCATACCTGCTTAGCCTAGTGACAAATTTGCTCCTCTAGGATAATAATCCACGCTGTGCCGCTGCTGTGGTGCACAGCACAGGGCTTGCCAAGGCAAACACATGCAGAAAAATTCAGCCAATGCAGATTCTTTTCAGAATGAATCTTTCCCCCCCAAAAATAGGATTTAAACACCCTCCCTCCCCGCACTTCTCTTTGCATCAGTCATCCACACATCGCCGGCCAGAGCCTGGACTCAGACCTTTCCCTTGGCAAGGCTCCCTCACTGCAAAAAAAACAACACAAAAAAATCCCCCCAAAACACTGGGAGAACCAACACTGCTATCACCAACATTCTGGGAAAAGGATGCTTTAGAGCCGCGGCTCCCAGCTGCCGATCCGCGGTATAAAAAAGGTTGGGACCCACTGGTTTTCAGATGGTAGGGAATTAGACCAGGACTTGTGAGCTCTGAGTTCAAATTCTCAATCCTTTCCCAGTTCTCCAGTGTGACTTTGAGCAGTGGTTCTCCCCCTATTAAATGTGGACAATAATTCTCTCTCTGCCTTGTCTATTCGGAGTGAAAGCTTCTTAGGACAAGGGCTGAGTCTATTACTGTTCCTATGTACAGCACCTTGCCCAGTGGGGGAAAGCAGTGCTCACTTCCACAGAGCCATCAAAATCACCACCGTGAACTAGTTGTTGCCCGGAGGACTGATATATCACTAGCACAGGCTCTCTGGGTTCAGATATTTCCCTGAAAATTGGAGAGAGAGAGGTCTAGTGATTACAGCCAGCGGATCCAGAGCTGGGAATCAGAACTCCTGTGATCTAGTCCCGACTCTGCTTCTGACTAGCTGCATGGGTTTCCAAGCAAGCGCTGTCACCCTCCCTTTGCCTCAGTTTCTCCAGCTGTAGAATGAGGAGAATGCTACTTCCCTTCTCCTTCACGGGCGATTTATGAGGATTACTGCGCTTGGGAGATCACATATGAAAGACATGCCAAGGACGGCAAAATGTGTCTTGAGGGACAAATGCGGAAGTCTTCTCTTAACCCTGGGCTGCAATAGGAGTGCTACCTCAGGGTCGAGCCCCATGCTATCACAGCACTTCTGAGATTTGGGGTGAGGAAGGAACCTTCATTCCAGTACCCCAGACACAGAGATGACATCTTAGTGAGCACTGGGCCGTCACAGGGAAGTCAGTTCCCCCACCAGAGTGTTTGTGCAGCCAGAGGGAATTTGTGACCAAAGCACAAAACCCTCCACGTCTGCACCAGATGATCTTGTGCAACACTGGTTCGTGGCTGAAGAGAGATGCCTGAGTTTCAAAAATCTGTGCTCCGATCCTCTGGCTTCCCATCCCCTCAGGGAGGTGAAATAACCAGAGAACTCTGCACCCAATTTGGTCTCAGTTTCATTCACAGCTGGCATGGCCAAGACAAATTAAGTGCCAGCAAAACTGTCTAGCTCTGGTCTAGTGTCCTGCAAGTGAGGTGAGCTCACGGTCTATCTTAATCATGCCTCTCCCTCCCCACTGTCCCCTTGCTTCCCTTCCTCTCAGTCTCCTGTTCCTGGCTTTATTCTTTTCTGACTATCTCCCCGTGGCCCTCAATTCTCCCTTCCACACCTTAGCTGCCTTCTTTCCTTCTCCGTTGTTTCCCCCTCCTATCTTCTCTCCTCATGTTCCTCTCTCCTACTTTCCTCATTTTCCTATGCCTCCTCAGGCCTTTAGAACCTCTCCCCCCACTCTCGACTCAGAATTACTTCCCCATCCCACTCCCTGCGGTGAATACCCTTTGACTCATGAGCCTTATTTCATTCTGTGCCATGGAGGTGCTCTGGAGCGTGGTTATTTACAGGTCTCTCGCGCGCTGCCGTCTGCTGCTAGCGGTGCTGACGCACAGGAGAGAGATGACAGCTAAAATCCAGTTGTTTTGGCCTAGCAAACGGATTGATGGAAGCAGGCCAGTGGCCTGGGTGCCGGGGGCTGGGCAAAGAAGAGGCTGTGCTGTGAGCTGACAGAAGTGAAACCAGAACTATCCATGACATGAGCAGGGTATTCATCCCCTTCCAGCCGAGGAGCCATAGGGATGAGCAAGGGGACTGGAAGTCTGTCAGACAGACTCGCCTGGCTCGGCTCTAGCCCCATCCCTGGTAACCGTCTGCAGGC
Source organism: Pelodiscus sinensis (assembly GCF_049634645.1). NCBI lineage: Eukaryota > Metazoa > Chordata > Testudines > Trionychidae > Pelodiscus > Pelodiscus sinensis. Next base: position 15,735,658 of record NC_134736.1, read on the forward strand.
TTCAAAATGAGCTAGCGGGTCCCAGACCAGTTTCCACGTGAGGCCAGTCTGTGCTTTTGAGTGCAGGCCAGCGAAGAAGCCCTAGGCCATGACGAGTGCATTGGATGCTCATCCTCATGGCCATCCCCCCCAGCCATTGTGTTCCTGAAGGCGGCAGCTTGTAGCCACCCAGAGCCAAGAACCCTTGTGCCAGGCACTGTACGTACACTCAGTAAGAGACCCTGCCCCAAAAGCTTACAGTCGCCCAGGGCACGTTATCCTCCTCGCCATACAAATGGGGAACTTAGAGTGACAGAGAGACAAAGTAACTGGCCCACGGTCACCTGTGGCTGAACTGGGAGCTAGATGCAGCTCTGTTGTGGCCTAGGTGGGGGCCTTCATCACCACCTGCTCCAGCAACTTCCAAGGGCCCTTTCACAAGCAGGATGGGCCTCGTGCCCAGCCGCGGCTGGCCCGGTTCCTCATGCGAGGAGCCTTGTCATTGAGTGTGAGCAAAGGAAAAGGAACCACCAAGGTCTTCTAAAGAGCAATACCATCGCATGATAGGACCATACTGAACTGAGTGCGGAGCAGCTCGGCACAGCAGGGGGCTTACGGAGGCTTCCGAAATCCTCAACCGGTGCATTTTCAACCATGCCGAAGAATCCTCTACTTCTGTCACTGGTGCGTGTTCCTGGAGCTCTGGGCATGTGCATGTGCACACACACTGCTCCCCTCCCCCCAACGTAGGGCCAGAGCGGCCAGATACGTGGGATGCTGGGCAATTATTCGTCCTACGGTAACTTTAAAGGGACAGGTCATCAGCCAGTGTGCACCAATGTGGGTTTCCAGGGGGCTATGCTGATTTAGGCTGGCTGAGGATGATTGCCATTATTCCCGGGGATTTGGGAGAGCTTGGTTTGGGTTTTCCATTGAGATTCCCCATTTGAATCAACAGGCCGGGAGTGACAGTAGCCTGCCAGCACGGGGGCTGAAGGAGGTTCCAGGGAGAAGATGAGTTGGTCGCCACAACCTTCTTTCCATTGGGAAACTGCAGGAGGTGCTAGAGAGCCCGAAAAAACTAGGACAGGCATTGGCTGCCCCAAGGCATCTTGGGAAGGGGAGTGTGCACAAGATGGAGCAAGCCTGCAGAATACAAGAGCCTGGGAAGCCAGGGGTGTGTGAAGCGTACATGAGGGGGTAAGGGGGCTCGCAGGAAGTTGCTGATGCACGAGGGCAGGGCCTATTTGCACACAACCTCATATTCATAGTTGAGGACAGTCACCCCAGGGGCTCTCTAAAGGCTCCACTACAGGAGAAGGAAGAGGCCAAGCTAACCAGAAAAGGTGGGAGGGGGAGGATGGAGGTTTGCAGCCTGGATTCAGTAAGGACCTTTTCAAATCAAGGCCCCCAAAAACTTGGATGGATCCAATAAATCCTCTCAGCTGGTATTTTACATTCCAGGCGCTGCAGGGACCAGCAGTGGGACCACGGACCTTTTCCATGGATCTGTCTGCCATATGAATGAAGCTCCCCATCAAGACAACATGTTTGAACTCCCCGAACCCACCCCTTTCTACTGCCAGCCCCTAAGCAGCCTCCGCCCCGAGAAAAGGAAAGTGGGAACATGTTAAACAAAAGCCCTTTCCCAAGCAGAATGGGGACCCCGAAAAGGAAGCTGTATCGGAGATTCCATGAAATCCACCAGGGACCTCAGCCGTGCGATTGATTCTGCATGAAAGATGATCAGACACTAGGGATGACAAAGATGATACGGTAACAGATCGAGAAGGCAGACTGGTTCTGCACGTGGTAGTACTGGGATGAGCAGACGCAGAAAGCACCAGGGAGGACACAAGAAATCCATGATTTCCAGGAGTGGCTGGTGATTTTTGAGCCCACCCTGGAAGCACTTTCCAAGAGGCCTGATTTTCAGAAAATGCTGAGCACGTGTCACTGTGTCAGGCCCCATTAAAGTGTCTCATGGGGAACCCCAAATCCCTTGCTGCTTTTAAGTAGCAACCGTGACACTGAGGGAAAATTCTTTCCCTGGGAAGGGCTGTTGGGAGACAGCAGGAAGAGACAGGCAAATTGGACCCTTCTCTGCAACAGCGACGTCCACACCGGGACAGACTCGACAGCATACTACTGCACAGGTGGTGATAAGGACAGTGCTAGGAAAACAGAGTTCTGTTGGATTGTGGGAGACCAACTCTCCCTGGGTGCTTCATTGAAGAAACACAGTCAGCAACATGCAGAGAGCGGTTCCAACGCGAGGTAATAATTGAATTTGTTTTCATTTCATTTGGAAGGCCGTTAATTAAAAGCCAGGCCTGTGTGTGCACGGAGAGATAAAGCTGAGCACGTGGAGACCGGGGGTAATTTGGGTGCTGACTGCAATAATTAATTGTAAACGCAGAGGTCAGGATACTGACTATCTCCCAGCAATCAGCGCACCGGGCCGGCCGGCCGATTGGAATGGGCTCCCGAGCACCGGAAACGCTTAAGTGATTTTTGAAGCCTGAATGGCAATTAGAAAGCAGCGTGGAGGTTAATTTGCAGAGTTCATTAATCAGGGATAGAAGCACGTCAGTGATCACCAAGGAAAAGAGAACCTGAAGGAGCCTGCATCTGACACAGGGAGGGCAGGCTGGGGCACAGGACGCTAAACACAGATGAAGTCACCCCGCATCAACTCTCCTGAATTCCTAGCCGCCTATTGCGCAACTGCTAACCCTGAACTGCTATTAGCCATCCATCCCCAGGATAACTATATCCTGATGCTAGATATCACCAGCTGGCTAGCCCTACCCCTTCATTTGTTAATTCTGATCCTACTACTGCTAATTTGGCAGTCCGACTCCGGCTCATAAGTGCAATACATTTTAACTTAACTCCTACACACCCCAAAATCCTAGCCCCATTGCTGGTAATCCATTAATCCCGACCCTACTGCTGCCAAACCAATAATTATCACCCTCTTTGCTGCTAGCCCCATAATCCTCATCCCACTGCTGATAAATCAACCATGTCAATACTAATCCCACAGCAAGGCATTTCCCCTCAATATTCATCTTGAAATGGAAAGACGACGACATGATACAGCAGGGTACAGGACTACAGTTAATGAGCAAGACTACAGGCTGTGCCAGGAAAATGGGCTGTGCCTGGAATGGAACTGTATTCCATAACACAAAAAAGAAGGGGGCTGCTAGGTGGAACAGTTACACTACAGAGGCTATGTCTAGACTGTAGGCTTCTTTCGGAAGAACCTTTTTTCGGAAGAGATCTTCTGAAAAAACTTCTTCCGAAAGAGAGCGTCTACACACAAAAGCGCGTTGAAAAAGGGATCTGCTTTTTCGACAGATAGCGTCCACACTGAATGGACGCTATCTCACATGTCAGCTGTGATTACTATGGGCAGAATGGCCACCAGGGCACCTGTGCTTTTTCCTTTTTCCTCTTCTTGCAAAAGAACTCCCTCTTCCCCATCCACACACGCCTTTTTTCCGAAAGACCTCTTTCACAAAAAGGCTTCTTAGAAAGAGGTTTACCAATGTCAGAAAAACCCTTCTGTTCTTTCGATTTACTGTCAGAAGAACACGATTGCAGTGTGGACATAACTCGGGTTTTGTCAGACAAATGGCCGTTTTTCCGACAAAACTCTGTAGTGTAGACATACCCAGAGAGACCACTGGGGCAGTGAGTATAGGGTACAGCTACGCTGCAGAATGACCACAGAAGGCAGCAGCAACCGGAAGAGAGTGGCCAGGTGGGGCCAGGACTCTGCACGTTGGCACTGTTTCGGCGCCAGGCCAAAGCTACCCTTTGTACCTGTGCTTTTATTGGTGTTTAGTTGTGTGTGTGTGTGTGTGTGTCCCTCCTCTTGAGGTGTGTTATTGGGTGTTATGTCCCCCCTTTGGGGTCCTGTATTTTACTTTTATATATATATATATAGTGTTTTAACAAAAAAATTGTAAGCCGCTTTGAATATTTTAAATAAAGAGGCGGGGTAAAAATAAGTACACAAATAAATAAATGCCGCATGTAGAAAAAGTGAGAGCAAATGGCTTGAATTCAGTATTAATCCCTAGATCTTATTAAGGATTAATAAGGGTTAAATCTGGCCATGCCTCTCCGGAGAGGGTCACCCCTCACAACCAGGAATGCTAAAGGGTGACCATGCTACAGCGGGAAATGACATTCCAGGATTTGAAGGGTCCGAGCAATCCTCACGTGGAGAAGGGCGGTCAGAGCCATCAGGCATGGTAGGAAGGACGTGCTCATACCCTCACCTGCTGGTGGTGGGGGAAGGAATTCCAGTGACATGGGTGGCAAAATGGGTGAAATGGGTGGCATTCTCAGCTGAAATGGGTGGCAAACTGTGAGGTAGTGTGGGGGCCTTGCTGGTTGCTAGGCTTGGGCTGTGGGTGACCCCCACTGGCTGCTGTCTGTACCACGGCCCAGCCGAGTAGCTGATGGGACAGGGAGGTGACCTGTTCTACTGGTTACCCCCCAGGGAGAGGAACAAAGGAAGGTGGAATGCTGCCCCTGGCTGGGGGCAGGGCTGGAAGGGACGGTTTTTAGTTTCAGTCTGGGAAGCAGGGGAGAAGGAGCTAGGGAGGGGGCTGGGATTGTAGGGCCCAGCCACCCCCCATCTAAAGGGGGGGACACTGAGGCCTGCCCTGTAACCGGATTACATCTGTGCTGTATCCTGGAGAAGCAATAAACTCCCTCTGTTCTACTGGCTGGTGGAGTCTGTTCGTGCCACTACGGGGGTGCAGGAGGCGGGGGACCACGACGTGCCATCGCACAACTCTGCAATGAGTTGGTGCTTTCCTGGTGCAGAGTAGCTTCCCTGTGAGAACTCCAGCCCTGGCATATTGAGACTAGAACTGAACACAAACTGGGGATCACAACATTTTTCTGATATAAACTGGCTTTTGGACAAAATGGAAATTTGGTGTGTGTATGGGGGAGAGAGAAGTTCCAGTTTGGTCAAAAACCAACCAATATTTGCTTTTCAGCAGCTAGAACCTGGAAGTTTTCATTGTGAAAGTTTTGGGGGAGGGGGTGTTGATGAAAAGCCCAAAATTGTAAAATAAAGTAATTCTCAGCACTAGTTGTCACTGCTGCTTCTCATGCTGCTCACGGTGTCGTGCAGTTCCCTGGTGCTTTCCCTTCTGCCTTAGCTGGTGTATCAGACAGGTGGGCATGTCTACCCTGCAAGCCTGGGGCATCACTGCAGCTGGCGCAGACACACCTGAGCTATATTTAATCCAGTTAGCTTGGGTAGCAGACCAGTAAAGTCATGGCACCATGGGCTCACTGCACAGGTAATTAGCCAGTCATTAGACTTGTACAGCCCTCATTGAAGCATGTGATGTTGTAACGTCATCGTTCGAGTCTGATTGTCTGCACAAGTTCCTATCACACCCGTGACTGCAGTATAGATATACCCTAGACTGCAAACTCTTTGGGGCAAGAGCTGGTTGTTTTAAGAGCAGGGGGCTGGACTTGATGACCTTCTGAGGTCTCTTCCAGCTCTCTGGTTCTATGATTCTATGATTATTACTATGGATTGCATAGTGTACAATGCTTTACACAAGAGTCCCAATGTGAAGACCCCAGTTGTGTAGACCTCTAGGTGCTACAAAAATAACAACAGTAACCAAAGTGTTTGCCATCTTCCTTTAAAAATCATAGCCCAGGTTCCAGTTGACTTGGACTGGCTGGTGACATGTGTCAGACCCACCTACTGAGATAGTTGACCAGCACTCACCACTTAGACAGCTAAGAAGTAGAGGCACTCTCTGTACAGCTCAGTGTTTCAAAGGCACATGGAGATTTATCCGAACTAGAAACAGGGCCAGGGTCAAACCTACCCCTACATCGAAGTGTGAAGGGTGGTTCCCAGTGGCGATGATACAAGCAGAAAGCACTGTCAGCAATCCCACGGGCTGGAATCAGACCCTTCTGTGCACCGCAGGAGAATGGGCAGTAGAGAAGCATTTACCAGAAAGTGGCCTGAATTGAATTAACAGTCCAGATCCAAAACCACATTTCAAGCACCTCCAAAATTCATGGGAGATGCCATAACAAGTGGGCATAGCTATTTACCTTTATTTGTAGAATCATAGAATCCTAGCACTGGCAGAGGCCCCGGAGTCATCGAGTCCAGTCCCCCGACCAAAGCAGGACCAACCCCAACTCAATCATCCCAGCCAGGGCTTAAAAAATGGGACTTAAAAACCTCTAGGGATGGAAATTCCATCCCCTCCCGAGGGAACCCATCCCAGCGCTTCCCCACCTGCCTCCGGAAATAGTTTGTCCAAATATCCAACCTAGACCTCCCCACTGCAACTTGAGACCATTGCTCCTCTTTACCGCAAGCTTCAGCTTTGAGAGAAAGTTCACAGAATGTCAAAATAATCTGTAACAAGAGTTGCCGATGGGAAAGGGTGCAAGAGAAGGACACAGAGTGAATCGTGTGGGACTGGAAACCAAGGAGCCTATACTGATGCAATTTCCACTGTCCTGTGGGACTCTCTGTAACACTGTGGGCTGAGAGAGGTCCAGACTTGGCCAGAGATGGGCTCCCACGGTACTGCCATCTCCACTGTCTCTGGCAACTCTCAGCCATGTCCCAGGATATGTGAGACTTTCCCGTTTCCCTGCCCCTCCCTTATGTGTCCTTTTCCTCCCCCGTCTTATATCTTCTCTTTTCTCTCCATCTTCCTTTGCCTTCTGAGAAGTGCCTGGCTTCACCGGCCAAGACTGCACATTTCTCAACATTGCTATTAGCTTGTGGCCAGCAGGAGACAGTTAAAAGCAATGCCCCAAAAAGCCCAACACTGAGACAAGTTGGCCAGGTTTCCGAGTGGCTAATAAGACCATATGCTGGGCTTGTGTTTCCCCAGGAGTGACCACCTGAGAGTCATTATCCAAGACAGAAGCTGCATTTTTTTCTCTTCACTGTTCTTTTCTTTTCCCCTTCCCATGCGTGTGGCTTCCCGTTGTCTTCTAGGAAATAGCAAATCTTAGCAGCAGCAGTAACAGCAGCTCCAGCCCATCCCAACTGAAAAAAAGTTTCCCAAGAGGACTGTTACCACCTGAGACAAGGAGGGAAGAGAGTCCTTCTCACAACTCTGTCTAGCTATAAGCAAAAGGAGAAAGGATGGTATTAAAATGCAATCCTTAAATACTTTACATTTCAACTGCTTTCTCTGTTTTTCTTCCTTCTCTGTATCTTTTATCAAAGGTTGAAAGGATTGCTTAAGGTGTATTTGCCATGGGACGGAGAAGGCCGAGATCTTTGCAGGGCAAACCCTGAACCTTGTTTAAAACTCTTTTATTCTGGACACTTGCGAGGTCGCATGAAGTCTTGGATTCTTTGGGATTGCAGAGGACTCACCATTATCCCCACAGGGCCCAGATCTAGGATCGGTCTACAGCTCATCATGAAGAAGGACCTTGTGTGAGACTGGGATGTGGATTTTGGTCATGGCCAAAATTCATTGGGGTTTGGATTGGACCCACCTCTGGATTTTACCCCTTGTGCCCCTGCATAGACACCTCAAACCCAGGGGCCAGACCAGGGAGAGGAATTAGAGGGCAGTTAAGACGGTCTGAGTTTGGAGTTACCCCTCTCTGATGAAGGGCTGATTTTGGGGACTCTTCCCCTTCAGAAGCAGAGCAGCTCCTCGTGGGCATGCGCAGCGAGGGTCTGTGGAGCAGATAGGGGAGCTGGAATTGCCAAGGACCCATTCACACAGAAATGCATTAGAGGAACGGCGTGCTAACAGCTTTTCTCTGGCTGGTAATTGCTCCCCAGAGAAGGGCTGCCTTGCACAAAGCGCCGAGTCTTCCTCTTGCCTCACAGGCTATTTCAGGAACCGGTTTAAGATTCATTTTTTCAAGCCCTGGAACATACTCAAAGGAAGAACCAAGACTCCTCAGTTCTTTGCTGCACTGGCCCTTTAAGACCAGGGCTCAGGCCCTGAGCCGGGGCAGGAAACAGAGAGGCCGGCTGAAGATGTTTGGGCAACTATCTAGGGCAGCACAATTGGCTTGTAGAAGCCAGCTGAAGCCATTAGGGCGAGTGAGAGCCCAGCCGGCAGGTATATAGGGAAGCACAGTTTGCTTAGAGGGGAGCGAGTGAAGGGCTGACTGCGGAGGAAGCAGGAGCTCCGAGGAGGGAGACAAGCTGGGGATAGCCAGCTAGGGCTGGGAGAGGGCCAGTCAAGACTCCCCCTGGCTAGGGGCTGGAGACAAAGCCCTGGTTTGGATGCGGATCGCAGCGCGGCTTAGGTAAGCAGGGCCGTGGAGATAACCCCAATGCCAATGATGAGCAATCCATACAGACTGTAACTTGCCCTGAGAGGGGCTGGATGAGGACAGTCAGGGGGCACTGAGGCACGGTGGGGGGCTTGCTCCCTGACAGAGACAAAGTGAGGAACACACGCATGGATCCAAGCTGGGCAAATCGGGCGGTTTAAAAAATTAAATTAAATTAAACAGCCCCAACCAAAATGCAGGTAGGTAGGTGACACTCTGGCTAATCCATCACATGCTGCCAACACCTCCCTTGCCCTTACTCAAGTGAAATGAGTTTAACCCATCTTAGCACTACTCTGGTCCCTATATCGAGTACCCATATTCCTCGGCAAACTGCACCTCGGCGTATTGGGAAATCGGTACCTCATACACGGGCTCTAGCTGTCCCCCCCAGCACAGTTCAAGCTGCTGGACCTTCCTGCTACATCTACAAACATCTTGGACTGTCATCTGCCCATAGGAAACTTTCCTCTCCTCTTCGCAGTCTAAATCTTCCACTGCCTGTGGCTAACCCAAACGGACCCCTCTGTGCCCACGGTAAGAGGCAGAAAGAGGTCAGGTAACAGTGTGGGTGCCTGGGGGACCCAGCTGACTAGCCTGGGGCCAGTTCCTGGGTCCCTCAGTCACCCGCACCATTACTTGACTTCCTTCTGCCTCATGCCATCCCCATCTCCTTCCACCTTGGAACCATCCTAGGAAGCCCAACATCCTGATGCGGTTTGTCCACCCTGCAGCCGAGGGGTAAGGCTGCAGCCCACGCACCCAGACTCCTTGGCCAGCCTGCCACCCATGTTTCCTGGGCTCCACTGTGATTTTTCGTGAGCTAGCTCAAGCAAAGCTGGCTTGGGGATGTCTGCGTGAGATGCCGTCATGCCTCTTCAGTGCAAACCCAACCCTTCAGGGTGCTGGGCTCACGACAATAATTCCAAAGGGACCACGTCTGTTTTCAGCTGTGAGTGACCCTTGAAATCCATCCCACGCACACTCGCCTACATCCCAGGACAGGAAACCCAGGAGAGAAAGGGGTTCCACAGGGGTCTGTTCTGGGACCGGCTCTGTTCAATATCTTCATCAACGATTTAGATATTGGCATAGAAAGTGCGCTTATTAAGTTTGCAGATGATACCAAGCTGGGAAGGGTTGCGACTGCTCTGGAGGACAGGGCCATAATTCAAAATGACCTGGACAAATTGGAGAAATGGTCTGAGATAAACAGGATGAAGTTTAATAAAGACAAATGCAAAGTGCTCCACTTAGGAAGGAACAATCAGTTTCACACATACAGAATGGGAAGCGACGGTCTGGGAAGGAGTACGGCAGAAAGGGATCTAGGGGTTATAGTGGACCACAAGTTAAATATGAGTCAGCAGTGTGAAGCTGTTGCAAAGAAAGCAAACATGATTCTGGGATGTATTAACAGGTGTGTTGTGAGCAAGACACGAGAAGTCATTCTTCCGCTCTACTCTGCACTGATTAGGCCTCAATTGGAGTATTGTGTCCAGTTCTGGGCACCGCATTTCAAGAAAGATGTGGAAAAATTGGAGAGGGTCCAGAGAAGAGCAACGAGAATGATTAAAGGTCTGGAGAACATGAGCTATGAGGGAAGGCTGAAGGAACTGGGTTTTTTTAGTTTAGAAAAGAGAAGATTGAGGGGGGACGTGATAGCAGTTTTCAGGTATCTCAAAGGGTGTCATAAGGAGGAGGGAGAAAACGTGTTCATCTTGGCCTCTGAGGATAGAACACGAAGCAATGGGCTTAAACTGAAGCAAGGGAGGTTTGGGTTGGACATTAGGAAAAAGTTCCTAACTGTCAGGGTGGTCAAACACTGGAATAAATTGCCAAGGGAGGTTGTGGAATCCCCATCTCTGGAGATATTTAAGAGCAGGTTAGATAAATGTCTATCAGGGATGTGCTAGACAGTATTTGGTCCTGCCATGGGGGCAGGAGACTGGACTCGATGACCTCTCGAGGTCCCTTCCAGTCCTAATATTCTGTGATTCTATGAAAGATGAGGAAGCAGCCAGATCCCATTAGAAGCTGGCCACAGAGTCCAAGGGGGGATTCACCTGGGACTGTGCCAGGTGAAAAGCACTAGCAGCAGGGTCTGTGCTGAGAGCGTCGGTGCTGTGAGTGTCAGAGCTCTCACTGCTCCACACCCAGAAGAGGGGTTGAAGCCAAGCTGAATTTCTGTGCCCACGTTCCTAGTTCATAGGATGTCGGCCCTGCAGGCCTACAGCACAACTGGAGGATCTCAAAGGGCTTTGCAAATAATTATAGTTTGCCTGAGCTGAGCGCTCTGCAAAATGTCTGCACTGGAAGGGAAGAAACTGGAAATGGGGCCGGGATGCTTCAGTTTCCCAAAACGGGTCCACTTTGGAAACGGCCTGCAAGGGAAATGCCAGTCTTCTTTTCAAGCGTTACTCTTGGCCGGTGGTTCCAGCCCTGGACAGTGCCCAGAGAGGTTACTAGTCTCTGTGCTTCAGGAAATCAGCTTTTGGGTGACTTAGCCAATGCCACTGCCAGACATCCAAAGAAAGGAATGGAACTTGCATCTCCTGACTCCTCTGCATCAGCCACTCAAGTGTCTTAGAGGAAGTGGCTTCTCACCCACGCTCAGCGCAGCGGGCCCACCTCTTCTCCTGACATGCACCAACCCCAGGGACTCCTTCCTTTAGCAGCGTCTTACCAAGCTGATTATAATTGGAGCAGCTGGTCACAACCCCCAGCATAGGCCAAGCGCCTACCTTCCTACACCTCTTCCAGCCCAGCTGAGAAGCTGGCTCTCTGCCCCCCCAACTGCCTTCCACAGGCATTCATCAAGGAAGGACAAAACTCTCCGCTTTCCCCCACCTGTACCGACTTGGCCAAGGGCAGTGTTAACTTTTCGGTCCGCTAGAACTGTTCTTAATTAAACATTTAAATTAAAACCTACCAGAGTGATGACTCCTGTTAGCCTGTGAAAGGAAGGCTAATGAAGTCCCTTTCTTCCAGTCCAACAAGCAGCCCAAGGACCTGCCGCTGGGAGGAGGCAAAGCACCTCGGACGGTGGTGACGGTGAACTTGTCAGGATTGAGGCTGCGACTTCTCACTGGAATTGCTTCCCATTCTCCCCACCTCCCCCACGGAAGTGCCGGGACTGAGCGAAGAAGCCCCCTGGGGAATGCAAAGCCCATTGCAGGAGCCAGGCGATGCGCACAGGTAAGTATGGAGGCCCGTACTCATGGGCACGTAGGAACCACAAAAGTCAAAGAGGAACGGGTATGGGGCGGTGTGCAGGCACATCCATGTGCACACACCCAGGTGCAGCCTCGGAGAAGGGCACACGCAGATGGATGGGGAGGACAGACAGACAAGCTGGCATGGACAGAGATGTGGAAGGGAATAGGCATGGGGGGGGGTGTACACACACACTTGTTTCCATTTCAAGCGCAGCAACAGAACTGCCGTGGAGTTTAAGGTCATTCCCTGCTCACTGAGCCCAGAACAGACTCCTCCCTGGCCAGAAACGAGACATGCACAGGTTGCCCCGGCACGACACCGGTCTGTGACGCAGCCTTGGTACGTGGGGGAGCTCCCAGGTCAGACAACATGCCACACCTCAATGCACCTTGCCATCATGTGCCGACCCCCCCTTTCTCTGCTGCAGGGAGGGAGAGACTTGGACTTGGCACTGTCTCTCTCCTCAGGCTTCTCTCCTCCAGCGGGTGAAAGGGGGCCCTTTGCTCTGCACATCTGCCGCATGCTCTAAGCAAGAGGGGCATGCCAGCATCTCTGCCACAGCATCCAGTGGATGGTGTCTGACCCAGGCTCTGGGTGCCTCACACAACCTCTCTCCTCAGCTCCTTTCATGGCCGCCGGGCGCACAAGCTCAGCTCGCAAACTGCAATGTTTGTATGTAAGGGGCCGCCTGGGGCCAGGGATCATTCAGAGGCGCCAGACATTGGATATTGTCTTTCCTTAAGGGGCTGGTTGGGGGGGGTTGAGTTTTCGCAGCTTGGGACAATGCTTTGTCGATGCGGTGTCAGTATGTGGGCGTGTGTCATGGGCATTACTAATTATGAGTCACTCTTGCACTGAAGAGTCTGATGGGCATGTCATTATGAGAAAGAGAGAGAAAATTCCTTGGCCAGATTATAACTCAGTGCAGGATGACTCAACCAATGTTTTTTCACTCAAAAACTAGGGGTCACCAACTCAAATTAATCGGTAGCATGTTTAAAACAAACAAAAGGAAGTTTTTCTTTATACAACACGCAGCCTGTGGATGACTATGGATGTTGTGAAGGTAAAGACTATAGCAGGGTTCAAAAAGAACTAGATAAATTCATGGAGGATAGATCCATCAGTGGTTGTTAGCCAGGATGGGTAGGGATGATGTGTCTAGCCTCTGTTTGCCAGAAACTGGGAATGGGCAAAAGGGGAGGGGACACAATGATTCCCTTTCTGTTCATTCCCTCTAGGGCCACCTTTGGAAGACGGGATACTGGACTAGAAGGACCTTTGGTCTGACCCAGTGTGGCCATTCTCACGTTCATGTTACTAGAGCATGTTTCCATTATAGACTTTTTGTTTCCACCTATGCTGGCAAGTCCAATTTAGAGTGCTATAATGTTATCAGGTGAACCCCTGCTTAGCAAAAGTTCCAGTGCAGTTGGGTTTGGCACACAAACTAGACACACAAACTAGCAGCTGCAACTTCCCTGGTACATTTCTTATCGATGTTGTGGGAGCATATCGTGATCCCACTGTGGGGAGACAATGTACTGATCTATTGTCTTCTTGTTTCCTAGTGCTCCTCCATCAGTATGTACCCATCTGCTCCCTTGTCACGTGCTTTGCTTGTAAGCTCTCTGGGTATGTCTACGCTAGCCCCCTACTTTGAACTAGGGAGGCTAACGTAGGCATTCGAACTTGCAAATGAAGCCAAGGATTTAAATATCCTGGGCTTTATTTGCATGTTCCCATCTGGTCGCCATTTTTAAATCCCACTAGGCTGAACTAACTGCCAGCGGCTACTCACGGCAGTCAAACGTTAATTTGAACTAAGTCCTTAGTTCAAATTAATTCTTACTCCTCGTGGAATGGCCATTTTTCTGACAAAACCTGAGTTACATCCACACTGCAATCATGTTTTTCTGAAAGTAAATTGAAAGAACAGAAGGGGCGCTGGTAATCCTCTTTCTATGAGGAACGAGCCTTTTCCCGAAAGAGCTCTTTCGGGAAAAGGCATGTGGAGACTGGGAAGAGGGAGTTCTTTCGAAAGAAGAGGAAAGAGGAAAAAGCACAGGTGCCCTGATGGCCACTCCATCCATAGTAATCACAGTGAGATAGCATCCATTCAGTGCGGACGCTATCTTTCGAAAAAGCAGATCGCTTTTTCGATGCGCTTTTGCGTGTGGACACACTCTTCTGGAAGAAGTTTTTCGGAAGATCTCTTCTGAAAAAAGGTTCTTCCGAAAGAAGCCTGCAGACTAGACATAGCCTGAGGCAGAGATTAGTGCCTGGGCGGGGGGAGAGGGTCCATTTTGTACAGCACCTGGCACAGTGGGTTTCTGTTCTGTGACTGGGGCTAGTAGGGGCTTCTGTGATACTAATCATAAATAAAAATACATGTAGCTAGATAAGACAGAGTGTGAGAGATATTCTGACCCCTTGTGATGGGATGGACCAGGCCCGAAAACCCCCTGCTGGAGGCTTGTGGCTTTGCCACACCCTGTCCTAGAAAGCCATAGACAAGTCTTCCAGGAGAATAGAGAGGCTATGGAGGAACTGGCCAATCAGGGGCCAGGAAGGCCTACAAAAGGGAGCTGAAGTACAGAGTAGCAGTCAGTGTTGCTGGAGCCTTCAAAGTGTGCAGACCGAGAGGCAAGCAGGCTGGCTAGCTGGCTATGGAAGCTCTTTCCAAGAGGGGAAGCCTTAGAGGCATCACTCTGACCCAGAGTGGGGAAATGGACTCAGAGGGTCACTACGCAGGGCGCCGAGATGGGCCCTGGTAGATGTATATCCCAGAAGGTGATTTACACCACGCTGTGTGACTCAGCGGGAGGGCTGAGTAGCCAAAAAGGCTGTGGACTGAGGGAGTGCAGACACAAGCACTTGGCCAGATGGGGGCTCTTGTGGAATATGAGCACCACCCTGTTACACCCCTATTTTGCAAAAAGGGAACTGAGGCCTGGAGAGATGAAGTCTGTGGCAGAGATAGGAACTAAACACGCATCTCCTGGCTCCCTGGCCAGTGCTTTAACCACAACACGACTCCCACCCTCTTTTGCTTTCTCTCCCTCTACTCCAGTCTCAGCATCACTCACTGCAGCTAGACGGTGAGGACTCCTAACATTTACACTGATTGCCAGCGAAGCGTCTGAGCGCACTATCAGAAGTTTTCTCCCCCGACACCTATCAAGAACAAACAAAGTATTCGTTGGTGGTGGAGTAAAAAATTCATCAAAAACAACATTTAAAACACCCAGACGCACACAGCTGAGTTTGAGTAAGCCGAGAGAAGACATTTAAAATCGTTGTGATCAGAGAAGGGAGTTTCAGATCTTGACAGAGGAGATGTATTTATAATTTATTCAAAAAAATTATCATTTATTTTTAAATTCACACGATTTTTTCCCCTCTGACAAGCAAGTGTTTCTGAAGAGCCCAAGAGCAGCAGCTACTCAAATGGTATTGATGCTGCTGGTGTGTCCCATTGGGCGCTGGGCTTGTGAACCTGAGCAACCCACATAAAGCGTAAGCAAGATTCTCTGCTCCAAGCCCTGACACACAGATTCCAGCTCCCTTCCCACATCGGTCAATGCACCTCCTTCCTGACCTATACCATGCCTGCCCGTTCTACATGCAGCTCTACCAGTGTGCCTTGCCCGGGACTTGCTCCATTACCTGATATCCCAAAGCCCAGGTCCTCCACCAAGCGTCTGCTCTGGAACACATAGATCGACTCATTGGCCATGCCCATATCTTTAGCCAGACTGTGGAACAGAGATGCTTCATTTCCAAGGCACGAAGGGACCCTGTGAGCATCTAGTCCCGCTGTTCTCAAACTTTGGGTCAGGACCCCAACGTGGGCAGTGATCCTGTTCTAATGGGGTCACTGGTGTTAGACTGACCAGAGCCTGGCACCAAATCCTGAAGGCATCAGCCTTTGGTGGCAGGGCTCAGGTTACAAGTGGGTGCAGGTGGGTTCAGGTGTGGGTCCCCCCTTCGTTGTAATTGTTGTTAGAAGAGGAGCTGCAGTGCAGTGCAGTTTGAGACCTCCTGACCTAGTCTGGCCTGCCATGTAACAGAGCAGACAACTTCCCAAATAATCCCCTTTGAACCAGAGCATAACTAACCATCGAAACACAACAGCCAATCACGATCTAAAAACTGCCAGTGATGGTAAGCTGTTGCCATGGCTCATTATCCGCAGCATTCAAAATGTCCACTTCTCTTCTCTGCTGAATTTGCCTAGCTTCCACTTTCAGCCAGGCACCATCTAAATCACGAATTGCAATCACAGTGGAGCTGGGGCTTGGAATTTGGGCATGTTGAATCTCCATGGGTCCATTGTTCTGCTCAACGCACCTCGTGGCTAACCTCCATCACCCTGGATTGCTCTCGTCCTGGACACCTACTTCTCTTTGCTGATGTACTTCAAACTTCATCTGTCTTGTCCCCTGCTCTTCTTCTACAATTCAAACCTCTTTAGTCCTCAGGACCCCACCAGTGCCGAACCAGAAAACTTACCGAACCACAGGAGGTCAATATTGTCTAGCAGCATTGCCAACACTTCTATTACCACTGGGCTTCTATAAGACACTGAGGGGTAAATTAGAGTGAAATAACAGAACGGAACACTGAGAGCCAGGACTGGGGGCTGTAAACAAACTTTATGGGACCGCGGGAGGCCACACCCATGATAAGTGACCATCCGGATAACTAGAATCATGCCGGACTATGGATGTTGTCAGATCAGGGAGTGCCGGACTAGAGAAGTCCAGCCTGTCCTTAGCTGAATCCTTTGCTTGGAGGAACTGATCTAATAGAACCAGATGCCCCCAAAGCAGAGAACTGCAAACTAATTTTCCTACTGGCTTAATCCAAATTTGAACCAGTCTCCTTTACAGTTAAAAAAACAGGCAGAAAGATACATCTCGGAGATCTTCTACTGTACCTTTTACCAACAAGATTACGAGGTTTACTTCTGCTTCGCCATTATCCTAAATAAAGCAGCCTTTCAAAATCACTCCAGACATATTAGATCATGTACTTTTTACACTTCCAAGGACAGTGCTTATAATATCTTTTTAACAGCACTGGGCAGAATCTATTTTCTTCTTCCACTGAGCTGAAAAATACTGTTTTCTCAGAGAAGGAGGGAAAATAAGCTATTGATTTTGTTTAGGGTCAGAATAAAATATCATTGGAGTGGGTGTTGAAATCTCCAGCCACAAATTATTTCCAAAGTGACAGTCTTGGGTAGTGATGATTTTTCTTGTGAAATAAAACAAAACAAATGAAATTGAATGTTCTTGCTTTTGTGTGTGTGGAGAGAGGGGGGCGGGTGCATTCACGGTATTCACTGGATCTAACCAGATTCTAGTCTGTGTTAGACTCATTGGTTCTTTTTATTCTTCCCTTTCCCACATCTTCTTTGCCGATATGTCAAAGTCATTAGCCAGGCCCGGATTCGACTGTCATTCACCCCAACGTTCATCTGGAGTAACTCTAGTGATGCCAAAGGCGGGACTTCATTGGGCAGAGGTGCAATAACGCCATTCTGTTGACCATCATCAGCCAACAGCTGTCCAGAGACCCAAACAGAACCCTACCCATTCCTACTGCTGGTATGGATACCCCTCCACACACACTAGTACATGGGGGAGGAGCAAAGGGGAGAAGTCACCAACATAACCGGTCTTACCAGAGAGTCCCAAGTTTTTTGAATCTGCCCAGACTGTGTGTCAGTCCACTGCCTGGCAACAACCTTCCCAGCTCTCTGCTGGCTGCTTCTCTCTGAGGCACGCAACTGTGTCTAGAACTGCTGAGCTCAGGGACTGAGGAGAACCAAGTGCATGCAGTGGAGAGAGACAGCCAGCAGAGAGCGGGGCGTAGAGAGAGGCCGATTGAGCAGCTGAGAGACAAACCAGCAGCTTACATGGCGGCCAAAGCAGGCATGTCATGAGAAAGAAATAGGGCAAGGCATATGAGGAAGGCTTGTGACAAGCAAAGGGAAGTTGAGACGACGGGGAGGTAGACTGGGAAGCAACGATCATTTGTGGAACAATTTTTCAAATCAGCCAATGGTTGGGCAGAGAAAACTGGTTGAGAAAACTGGAGAGTTTTCTCTGCAATTTCATCAATTGCAGCTGTCCCTCCCCCCCTCCCCCCCCCCCCCCCCCCCCCACACACACACACTTTCATCACCTTAAATTAGCGAGACCCGCTGTTATCTACAGGAAGATAAAACTGTGCCTGACGCACTTCAAAACACAGCCACTCTGCGTGGACATTTGTAATGTAAATATTGCTCTGGAAGCTCCTTCTCCACGCTCCTAACCCAACAGTGTTCCGCCAGTCATTACATCTCCAAAGAGTTAGAAAATTAGCTCCCATTTATATGCAAAATCAGTTTTCCTCCAATCTCTCCATCTATCTCTACTCTTATGCTGGCGTGCAAGAAGAATACTTGCTTTCAAGACAATCAATTCTTTATAAATAAAGAACAGACAAGGGTCTTGAAAGGGGAAAAACAGATGTCTCCCTTCATCCCGAAGGCTTTTTACACCACAGCACTGTGGGCGTGTGAAAGAAATAGGCCATGAGAGTAAGAGCCATTGTTGGTACCTTTCTTTTGCTTCTGTTTTCATTTTACTCATATTCAGATTTAGGCAAATGCTGAAAACGGTCACCTATCCATATGCTGTGGCTGCCCTTGATGTAACTTTACAATGTATCATAAAAATGCTCTGAGTGTGAGATCAAATACAACCTGTTACCAGTAAAAACCCCTGAATCCTTTCCATCTGTTAACTACTCCCCATCCTTCCCACCATTTCCAAATATTTGGGTATCTGCATAGGTATGTGCATTTGAACCACCCTTGATTTGACCATCACTCACCATCAATGACCATCATTCAATGTCCATACCAGCCATTGCAGAACACTGACTACCAAAATCAAAGTTTATTGATGTTCAGATAACTTCCCTCTCTTCCAACGCCTTCTGTTGCAGAAAATTTTCATAGCAGTAGATTCATAGCTTCTGCGCTCCATGCAGGCTACGTAGAAGAAGTGGAATCCAACTGGAAGGGGGCGGGCGCTAGGAATGCCAGATACCCTGTTCTCGTCAGATGGTCAAGTCAATTCTGCAGTCCCAAGAGAGCTAGTTGGCACTGGTGCTTATCTGAGCCAATCAGATAGAAAGATAGAAAAGATAGAAAGATGGCTAGAAGGCCAGGCCTAGTGGGTAGTGATCAACAGCTCGATGTCAGGATGGCGGTTGGTTTCTAGCGGAGTGCCCCAAGGTTCGGTTCTAGGACCGGTTTTGTTCAATATCCTTATTAATGACCTGGATGAGGGGATGGATTGCACCCTCAGCAAGTTTGCGGATGACACTAAGCTAGGGGGAGAGGTAGATACGCTTAAGGGCAGAGATAGGGTCCAGAGTGACTTAGACAAATTGGAGGATTGGGCCACAAGAAATCTGATGAGGTTCAACAAGGACAAGTGCAGAGTCCTGCACTTGGGACGGAAGAATCTCAAGCTTAGTTACAAGCTGGGGATCAACCAATTAAGTAGTGGTTCTGCAGAAAAGGACCTGGGGGTTACAGTGGATGAGAAGCTGGATATGAGTCAACAGTGTGCCCTTGTAGCCAAGAAGGCTAATGGCATATTAGGTTGCTTTAAGAGGAGCATTGCCAGCAGATCCAGAGATGTCATTATTCCCCTTTATTCGGCTTTGGTGAGGCCACATCTGGAGTATTGTGTTCAGGTCTGGGCCCCCCACTACAAAAAGGATGTGGACGCATTGGAGAGGGTCCAGCGGAGGGCAACCAAAATGATTAGGGGGCTGGAGCATATGACTTATGAGGAGAGGCTGAGGGACTTGGGTCTCTTTAGTCTGCAGAAGCGAAGAGTGACGGGGGATTTGATAGCCCCGAAACTGCCCATGGTAAAACAGAAAGCAAGGCATTCTTCCGTGTCTTTGGTGGCCAGACGCCCAGTCTGCAGCTTTGGGACTGGCTAGTGAAAGAGGGACTGCAGCTGTCATAGCGCTCCAGCAAGAGTGAGGGGGGATTTGAGAGCAGCCTTCAACTCCCTGAAGGGAGGTTCCAAAGAGGATGGAGAGAGGCTGTTCTCAGTAGTGACAGATGGCAGAACAAGGAACAATGGTCTCAAGTTGTGGTGGGAGAGGTCCAGGTTGGATATTAGGAAAAACTATTTCACTAGGAGGGTGGTGAAGCACTGGAATGGGTTTCCTAGGGAAGTTGTGGAGTCTCCATCCCTAGAGGTGTTTAAGACTCGGCTTGACAAAGCCCTGGCCTGGTTGATTTAGTTGGGATTGGTCCTGCCTAGAGAGGGCGCTGGACTTGATGACCTTCTGAGGTCTCTTCCAGTTCTATGGTTCTATGATTCTATGAATCCTCAGAACCTTCTGAGATACCCTAAAGTTTGGGGAGCAGCGGATTGGTCAGCTCCAAGATATTAGTCTGAACTAAATTAAAGATCTGAGTCTGTATGCTTTTCCACTGGGATTCTTGCCATCATGAGACATTCCGAGATTGAATAAATAGTCTTACATTTTGTATAATGAAGTCTATTAGGCTCATTGGTTCAGTGTTTGTACGTGGTTCAAATACACAAGCATGAGGCAAGGGGAACTAATTGAACTGGAAAGTAGCGTACCCTTGTAGTTAGAGGAAGCCCCAAGCACCAGGGCTAGCAATCAAGATGCTGGGGTTCTATTCCCTTCTCTTCTTTGGGCTTATTCCGCATCCAACTTGCAAGATGGAGAATGATGAAAATATTTAGGCCAAACTTGGATGAAAGTGAGGTGATAAAACGCAAGTTCAGCCTCTACGTAGAGCTAAACATTGTTTTCAGAAATGTTGAGTACCTACAGATCCAATTGAAGGTAAATTTTATACACCTCATGGGAGCAGAGGAGGGCCATTTTTGGTCACTAATGGAGCGATTCATTGATCCATTGATTTCTGTCTTTGGTGGGGCACTGCCCATAAGTTTGAACCTCTCTAGTCGCGCACCTTTGGGACCTGATGGATACTGAACCAGAGAATTTGCTGAACCACAGGAGGTCAACGTTGCTTAGCAGCATCACCAACACTTCCACTGCTTAGTGGGCTTGTAGAAGACATGTCGGGGTAAATCAGAGCTAAAGAACAGCTCAGAACACTGAGAGCCAGGCCTGGTGGCTGTAAACAAACTTTTTAGGATCATGGGAAACTGAGACACATCCACGATAAGTGGACATCCGGCTTCCTAAAACCATTCTGGACCATGGATGTTGCCAGACCAGAGTGTGCCTGACTAGAGAGGTTCAACCTGTACTTGTCAGGTTGGGGAGAGAGGCAGAAATCCCTAAGGAAAAACAAGAGGGGATGAAAAACTTGACCAATTACAGGAACAGGAACAGATCCACAGCAGGTGTAAATGGACAGAGTCCCTCTGAAGATTTGGCTTGTAGGGTCACATTCTGGTCCCTGTGACATAAGAGTATGGGTATGTCTACACTACCCTGCTAGTTCGAACTAGCGGGGTAATGTAGGCATACCGCACTTGCAAATGAAGCCCGGGATTTGAATTTCCCGGGCTTCATTTGCATAAGCGGGGAGCCGCCATTTTTAAAACCCCGCTGGTTCGAACCCCGTGCAGCGCGGCTACATGGGGCACGAACTAGGTAGTTCGAACTAGGCTTCCTAGTTCGAACTACCGTTACTCCTCATTTCACGAGGAGTAACGGTAGTTCGAACTAGGAAGCCTAGTTCGAACTACCTAGTTCGTGCCCCGTGTAGCCGCGCTGCACGGGGTTCGAACCAGCGGGGTTTAAAAATGACGGCTCCCCGCTTATGCAAATGAAGCCCAGGAAATTCAAATCCCGGGCTTCATTTGCAAGTGTGGTATGCCTACATTACCCTCCTAGTTCGAACTAGGAGGGTAGTGTAGACATACCCCAACTTAGTAAATCAGCAACAACGCCACTGCTGTGAACTACATGTAAGAAAGAATCTAAGGCCACGTCTCTACTTGCTGGAGGTTCAGCTCTGAGATGATTGATCCTCCGGAGTTTGATTTAGTGGCTCTAGGAAAGACCTAATAAATTGAACACTGAAGGCAGCCCATCAGCACCTGTACTCCTCGCTGTCACTGGGAGTAAGGGAAGTTCATGGGAGCATTTCTCCTGTCAACCTCACACCGAGGGGAATCAGAAAATCAGTGCAAGGTACCTCATCTCCAATTCATGTAGCTGCAGTTGCGTATCTTGCAGCGATTTTCTCTGCCAGTGTAGACCTGGCCTAAGAGAGAGCAGAATCAGGTACGCAGGATCTATGCTGAGACGGCTAGGGCTCTTTCTGAGTCACTCATATACCTTCTTCTCTGACCCCAGCATCCAGTGGAAAAACTCATTGGGACTCTTGAAACAGAAGCTTAAGGGACATGCACAGAGCGAGGATTTCAGAAAGGAGAGGAGGCAATTTTATCTTTTGGTCTCCAGTCAATTTACACATTTCGCTTTCTCGCTTTGGTTTTTTAAAATGTAAAAAAGCCCAGTGTCTGCTTTGAATCCTAATGCGGCTGAGTTCTTTCTGACACTTATTTTGTTTTGTCATGCACCATATATGGTGACACATCCCTAATCCCCAAATCCTCCTGCGACACTCGAACACATGCCAAGCCTTTCCTTTCTGCGGCGGCTGTTTTAGAGTTCTGTGGAGGACAGCTCGCAGGATTCAACATTATACACTCCTATTACAAACAGCCACACCGCTATGGCCTACAAACAACTAGGTGGGTCTTGAACTTCTGAGCTGTCATCTAGGGCAAGAGTTACTTCTCCCACGGACAGGAACAACCGAGGTTACTAGGTAACTGTGGCATTGGCTTTGGAGAAACGCTTCAAGGGAGAAGAGGAGATCAACAGAGAGGTTTGCATTAGCTCAGTAAGTGGAGGATGATGGTAAGATGATTCTGAAGGGTCCATCTTTGCACTAAATTGTCCTCCCACATCTCAGAGTGGCACACGCCAATCGGGACACTGCACACACGCAATTGTGTAATTACATTGGCTCGCCAGGATTTGGCAGACGCAGCTGGATGACAACACTTCAAGTCTGAAGCCTCAACGGAAGCATCGTGAATGAAAATGCGGCCCCCAGGAACAGGTCAAGCGCAGCAGCACTGTTCTGGGTCTGCCAGCTATTGGCGAGCTTTTGGAGGGACTTATCCAATCGACAAGAGTCTTGTATCTGCTGACTGGACTCTGCTATCAGACCAGGGCAGATTTACAGAAAGGCTGAACACTGGCAGATCTCATTAGCTTCATCTGGCGTCATGCGCACTCAAGCACTTCAGAAACTTGCCGCTGGGAACCTAGTGATTCTGAGGTTCTCCCTGCAGAGCAGAAGATGTTCCTTCTATTCACGCTGAAGATCAGCATCTCTCCAACAGAAACCACATCTGGCAAATCCCCCAGACTGAACAAGCTCCCCAGTCAGTTATTAGGCTCAGCAGAACACACCAGGCAAAAGATCTAATTAATAATCAGGAGTATCGGCAGTTCCCACGTTTCTTGAGAAGCTGAAGACCTGCAAAGCTTTGAAAGCATCGGGAGTGTCCCCTGCCCACTTGCTACCTCGCACACACAGTATAGTTATTGCCACAACATCGGTTGCCACATGCCGGATGTCGGAAACCCTGGGGGTAGGACAACGGACAATTAGCGCCTGACTCGCTGAGCCGTCTCTTTGGGCATTTGGCCACTGGGGGGTGGAGTGATCGTTCTGTGTCCCTTGTGGAGCCCTGGAAGGCAGTGACTCATGAGGGCAGTTCAGGGAGGGCTGATGCGTCACATGCAGGCCCGTTTTCCTTTTCAGAACCGTTTGTTTCTTTAGCAGGTAGCAGACCATCCAGCACCGTGAAAGCGCTTCCTTATCACGCAGCCGCCTGCCTTAAGCCACCTGTTCATGGCATCCCTCTGTCACCATCTATATTCCCTGCTTTAATCAGTCACCTCCTCGCCATGGCCAGGGACCTCCCAGACACAGCAAGGCCCCTCCCGGAGACGAGTGGAACTGCTTTGTGGTGAGTCAGGCACTAATTGTCCATTGTCCTTGTGATATAGTGGGCAGGGGGTCTGAGGCATCCTGGCCCTGACTCCTGAAACCTCCCTTCTTTTGTTCCCTGCCTGCCCTCAACTGGTCCGACAGGTTGGGTCTTTTTGCCTACGTGACTTAAGGCAGCCGTCCTGCTGGGCAGTGTTACAGGTACCGGCCAGTAGGGGTCAACTCCAGCCAACATACAGCCGCCAGTGGATCCCCAGAGGGTATGGCCTGTCCACTACATCACAGTCCCCAGAGTCTCCCACATCTGGCATGTGTCTGCATCTGGGGTCAGGCCTGCTATAGGCTGTGTTAACCCGAGCTGCCATGACTTGCACAGTGCCCAGGACAGCTCTCTCCCACTGCGCCCTCTGCCACGTCCATCCACACACAACACCACAACCGCTGCTCGTTCCACTCCCTTCCCTGCCCTTCCCCCCCGACACACCCGTCATTGCGTGGCGCCTTCAGTCCGGGCACACTGATGGGGGGTGGGGGCAGGGAGCCGGGGGCAGTTGTCCTGGCGATTCTAAAGGGCCTGGAGGTCCCAGCCGCTGCTACTGTGACAGAGGTGGCAGCTGGAGCCCGGGGCCCTTTGGAGTCACCGCTGGAGTGCTAGGTGGTGTGCTCCAGCGCCCGACACTCCAGTCAGTTCTCAGGCCTGGCTGGGGGGCGGGAGGGGGACACCTGGGCAGCTCTGGGGCCTGGCTGCCCCAACCCTGCTCCATCTGCCCAAAGACCTACCCCTTCTGGGAGCACGGAGCTGTCTCCCCCCCACACACACACACACACTGCTCAGGCGTTCAGCAATGCTGTTGGCTTCCCAGTTTCAGCCTGTCTGGCCGATCTTTCCAGTCTCCCTTGGCTCCGTATTGCCTCGAAGACAATTTATCCCGTTGCTGTTGCTCCCACCTATTCTCTAGGGCACCCAAGCCTCTCCTTGGCCCAGTTCCTTCCTCAACTCCTAGTCCACCTGGCTCCGGCCTTCCCTGCACAAGGCCATCCCGTAATCCTGAGCGACTGCTCTGACAGGGACTCTGGTTGGCGTCTCTTCAGCCCACACCATAACAGCTGGGCACACGCAAGCAGCAACCATCAGACGCCATCTGTCCTCCCTGGTGGCCTTTCCCCAGGAGCCCGTCGGCAGCAGAGGAGGGTTTGAAATCATGCCGGCCCGCCAACATCAAGCCCCGTGGTGCTGCCTGATGGTTGAACACTTCCGCTCCCCAGGGCAACAGCCTGGTCATGGCATGAGACGTGGCCATATCTCACGGCACAGGACAGATAGGAGACACGTTAGAGCCATCTATGGGCAGGGGGTGAAGGAGGGTGAAAGAAAAAGAGAGGCCCTTCTGCGCAAGTTGTACTAGCAAAAACTGTCCTGCACAGCAACAAGATATAGAACTTCAGCGGGTGCCAGCCTGAGTCACTTCACTGTCTGCACTGAACCGTCAGGCTGGTTTACCCCAGCTGAGGTTCTGATCTTCCATGTGCTCACACAGGGTGAATAATAAAAGGGAAAGACACCAGCCGAGGAGGAAAGGGAAGAGGAAGAATGGAGATGCCCCCAAAGACGGATCACGTTTGCCAGCAGAACCATTCAGCATCCTTCGTGTTGGATGTTGTGACTGTAGAGAAAACAGTATTTTCCCTCACCTCGCTCTCCCTCCTTCTCTGTGCCTCTCTCCCCTCTTCCTCCTCCACCGAACATGCACACAGGCACCTCTGCGGAAGCTTGAACTATCAGGAGGCCACGAATGTCACTAATCACCGGCTGGAGACGGCGCTATCTCCACGCCGCAGCAGGGAAGGGGAAGAGATATGAACTGGGGCTTCTCAGAGAGACTGGAGCCCCCTCTGGGAGCGGGGCACACTAGGCAGGCAAGCAGTCATCCTGATAGCACCGCAGACCTCTCTGTTGCTGTTTGGTTGAGGAAATAAGAGAGACATCAGTTCCCAGGGCTCAACACCAAAAATTCAGCCCTCGCCGTTGAGAACATAATTTATTCAAGCCGCTCTATTATTGCGGAGCCTGGTGCAGATGGGGGATTATGTTGAGGTCACGGCTGGAGCAACGGCAATAATAAAAAAATAGTCAAATCAGAAGAGTATCATGCGGGAGTTCGTCCCTCACAAGCCGCTAGTTTTCTAGCCCATGAGGTACTAAAGGAAGGGAGAGAAAGCGCGTGTTACGGAAAGGGGCAGCCAACGCTTCCAGCTCAGCAAAGCATTTAAGCACATGCCATAATCCACCCCCCTTCTCTTCAGTAAAGGCCTTAAAACACCAGCTCAGACCCCTCAGAAGCAAGAGGTGACAAGGGCTACGCGGAATGGGAAAGGCCTGCGGAAACGGGGCCTCTCCAAAGCGTGGCTAGAAATGGAGATATCTGCAGTGGAAAGCAGGAGTCGCGCTGACTCCTCCTGCCTGGGCCCGGGGTTTTGTTGAGCACTTATGACATGGATCATGTTCCCACGCAAGTCCTGAGGTTTCTCAGCCTTTCCAGGGAACCTGAGCTGAGTCTTGAGCCAACCTGGGGTCCATTTTCGTGGTTCTGTGGCAAACCCGCATTAAATGCTTAGTCCCGGAGTGTAGCCAATGACAACTCCTCAGAGGTGACTGCACTTGGCTTAGCTGGATCCAGCCTAAACCTCTGACAGAAACCACCGTGAGGATCAAAGGTGAAGGATCAGGTTGCCCAAGGCCATATCCAGCAACACTGGAAAAAGGATTTGGGAGTCGCTGCTACACCCAAGCTATCCTGTCTGACCTAGGGCAAGGTTATTAGCCTCTCTGGGCCTCAACTTTCCATCTGTAAAATGGGAATACAAACATTGCCCAGGGAGTTGGGAGGCTCAATTCACTAAGAATTGTGGGGTGCTCAGATACTAGAAAAGGAGCGGGAACCCCATGGCCCGTGGGCTGGATCCTGCCCCTGGCTTAATTTGATCTGTCCCATTGCAAGTCTCCACACCATGGGCCAGAAGCCCTGAGCCTCAGCGCCCTCCCCCACAGGGCTGGTGCATGAGTGCCGGTTGGACCCACTGCAGGGGCAAGTCCTAATCCTTGTTGCCCCCCAGCGGGGCTGGAAAGTGGCGCACACCGAGTTAAGTGTGAGTGAGGGGTGGGGGGGTTGGGGTAGGAGCATTGGGAGCAGGTGAGCAGTGAGGGTGGGTTTTTTTGTTTGTGTCCTTCAACTGATTGTTGGTGGATCACTGGTCCCCCCCCCACTACAACAACAAGGCCATAGGTAGACAGCACCCCAACACTGTGCAATCTACAGGTCATGTCTGGCCTGATGCTTCAACCCAGAGAGTAACTGCTTCTAGAGGGAGCTCAGCTCCAAAAACGAACAGGCCCTCGCTCTACCGTCCAGACTGGCCTGCTGGCCTTTGAGCAGTGAGTCCGGCTGGAGAGGCCTTTTCATGTCCTTGTTGGGAGAGATCTCAATGCCCCGTTTCTTTCTCAGGCAGACGGGTGAGCGTGGCCAAGGAGTTCTCCAATACCCACATGAAATGTATAATTGGTACGACCATAGCACGTAGGAGCCTCTCCACTATGGACCACACCCCACTGTACCAGTCACTGCACAGACACCACAGGACTGTCCTTGTCACTGCACAGGCACAAAACCCTAAGACCGCCCCCCTCCCCTCACAAAACACAGTACATTCACTTTCTCCCTTTAGTTTTGCTCATTCTTATTTCTCCTGATCCTCTTTCCACCAGAGCTTTCCCTCTGGCCCACGGCAGGGGCCCGGTTTGCTGGATGAGCATGCAGGTGCCGTAGCTGCATTACCTCACTCAGGTGCAAACTTCACCATTTCTGCCTCTTTTTTTTAGCAGTGGAAATAACCAACTTCACACTGTGCTGGGCAAAACCATGATGCCTGGTGCGGCTGCCCCCCGGAATACATTCGTGCCTGTGGGCAGAGAAGGTTCACAGCCACATGACCCGTTCCTGCGGCATGGGAGACGTGCGTTGCTTTTCCACAAGGCTGCAAGACTAGGGTGCATGGCCACTGCTTGCCAGCCATGGGAATTCTCTCACACAGCCCCACCTCCTTCCAGGACCAGAGACTCAGACCACCCAGCAGCGTTACTCACCTTCTGGGAACAGAGCACGTTAGCTCTTCGCAGCTAGGATTGCCGGGGTCCAGGTTGGAAAGTCTGGTCAAAACAGGGGCTGGACAGGGTCTATCAGATGTGCTGACCAGTCAGCAAAAGTCCAGTTACTCTGGGTGGGGGAGGAAGCTCTGGTTTACCAACCTAGGTCAACTCAGCCAGGGCCACCTCCGCCCTATACCACTGTAGAGCAGGCAGGTTCTGTGTCAGGGGCTGCAAATTCCATCCCAGGACAGGTAACGGGGGGGGGCGGGGGGGGGAGAGAGCAGGCATTTCTGCAGTATTCGGCGGCTGTGTCCTCTGAGAGATACACAGAATGCACGGAACCTCTCTTCTGCATCCCAATGGGCAGCATAGACGAGAATCAGGGATGGTGGAACACAAAGGGGAAGTGCTAACTGTGAAAAATAAATGTCCCTTCTATTATTCCTTCCTTCAGCGATCTCTAGTTTCTTGGACCCGGACCTCAGTGCTCTAAAAATGTTCCCCGCACACATCTTATCCCATTTCTACCACCCTAACCCCTTAAGTAGATTTACCCCCACACTCTTGCCAATAAAGGCAAACAAAAATTAAATCTATAATTATCATTACTAATTCCACTTAATTAGTCACAAGCCAGCAGCCAAATTGGCTTTCTCATAATTATCAGATAAGCAGTAAGCACATCTCATAGATTATAATTAACACTACTTAATTAAAATCTAATATACATACACCCTTTCCTCAAAATATGCCTAATTGGGTTCACAAGACAGGCAGTCGAAAGCCCCCTTTGCTGTCACCTTCTGCAAAGTTCTTCCAATTCCCCTTTTTAGTTGCATGTTGCTGTGATAAGTGAAAGAATCACACATGAGCATCTGGCTAAGCTGCTAGTCGGGAGGCTGCAAACCACTCTCACATGCATCTGCATGTGGGGAAGGGTTAGGGTTGCGGGGCAGCCCCATGGTCCCATTTCTCTTCCCTGTTCTGCACCACTTGTAGAACATAGGAAGTTAAAATATTTTCCTGGGGACCAAGAAGCAAGGAACCTGAGGGTGTTTGTTTCCAGGAATTTGTTAGCACCTATTTCTGGTTTCTATTCCCGCTTCTTTCAAGATGCATTGAAATAAAAGTGAGATTGTGCCACTTACTTTCAATAAGAAAACTGCCCAGCTGTCTACTAGCAAAGATGCATTCAATCAATATTGCCAGCTTGGTTTTAGCCAAGGCAGAGTGGGCAGGAGATAAGGAAGGAAACAGGAAGCCGGAGCACTACTCCTGACTCCACTGTTGATGCACTGTGATACCTGAGACAAGGCACCGTGCTTCTCCATGCCTCAGTTTCCCCATCTGGACAAGGAGGGTGATCATCATTATTCTCAACACACACTTCTATGATGGCGACATAATGATACAGACCCACCTTTTGAATGTGCTTGAGGATGTAGGGAGTGAAAAAGTCCCAGTGAACGTGATCATTCTTATCCATTCGTACCACACCCCAGAACAAAGCCACAGGGAGAAAACGCAGCAATTGGATTTTCAAAAGGAGGGGATAATTTTACAGCCACTGCTCCCCTTTGTAGTTACACAGACTGAGTTAATGATCCTATTATTTTGGTCTCATTCCTCAGTGTTGAAGAGGAATTGCCCAGCATTCTCCATGCTCAGCATTGCGCCTCAAAACACGGTCGTGTCTTCAGCACTGGAGTCCGAGAAGCCGACCTGATGGAGCCTTCGGCTGATTCTGATCTGTTCTATTTGTTGTTACTCTTAGCAGAAACCAAGCTGAGTACTAGACATGGACCCCACCCCACCTGCCTATCGTCTTAAACACAAAGGGTCTTTCCAGTCCCCTGTGGAGCTGAACAATACAGGGCAATAGATGGTATAAATTACAGCGAGCGATGGACCAAAGGCATCACGTGGCGAATGCATTAAAGCACCTGGCTGTAATTTTTCTATTGCAGCGTGACTCATTTGCAGGATCTGACGGCAAACGGCTTCGTTTCCTGCCGATGCGCCCATAGGTAGCTTCCATTAGTGGCAGTGATGGGGCTGTGCAGTGCCTAGCACCATGGGGGCCCCACCTGATTGAGGCCGCTGGCAGCTACCACAATATAAATGTTAAGTAATAAGCAGCTGCATAATAGCCGGACTAATTTAACCTCTTCCTGAGACCAGGCAAGGTGAATGTGGGAGCCAATTTCTGCTCTCAGATCTGGGCAGCCATTGTGAGACAGAGCAACTTTTGCCCCACGGCGTCCTCTCTCTGTCTCCCCACACTGGACAAGCTGAGCAGCGGGTGAGAGACGGTGCCAAATTCATCCCCGTGGGCTTCAGGGGCACAAGTCCTCTAAGCAGCAGTTGGCAACAGGGCTGAGCCACATTTAATCCCTAGCTCTCCAGGCGAGTCCTGGAAGCGCATGGCCTACAGCCCCATTATTGTGTCAGGCCACAGAAGCTAAACAGGCCCAGGCTTAGGCAGAACTTGGCTGCAGGACCATGCTACTGCCTCAGGGGTGCCTCTCCTGGCTCAGCGCCTCAGCACGGTGTTTGGCAGCGCTGGGCTGCTGGAAGCACCGTCCGACACATGAGCTATGACACTAGCATGCTGGTCATTAAGGGTTATTTGCAAAAGCAGGAGTGCTAGCCGTGATACCATGGCCAAGGTCCAGGCTGGCTCCTTATCAGAAGCTCACTGAGGTAGAATGTTTTTTTTTTTTTTTTTTTTTGCCAGCTTGAAAACAGGCCCATCTATAGAGGAACATATCACACATTTTCCTGAACAAAAGATGGCCAATTTCCCGCCCAAAATGGCTGAAAGAGGACAGCTTTTAAGCAAAAATGGCTTCCCCCTCCCTCAAGGCACAATTTGCAGATAAAACCAAATCCCACAGGGTGCAAAGTTGGGCAAAAACCTCCACAATTTTCCCTTGAAGGTCCGGGTAGCAAACACTGAATTTTGCATGGGCTTGACAGCTGTTTCCCTAGAATTACCCCTATAGTTTCCATTTTAAATGGAATTCTAAAAGCACATTATAATCCATTATTTAAGAGCCCAGAGCAGCAGAATTAAGAGCATTTGCTGAATCGCATATTCAGGATCCTGTACTTAATTTCTTCATAATACATTTAATCCCTTCACTTCCTGTCCCAAAGAGCCTGGGAACCCTTTGGGATGAGACCACAAATGGGCCAGCCTGACATCATGCTCAGGTCTGTGCTGCTCTAACTCGACCGGGGAGTCCGAGAGATCCCCAGATGGCCCAGCCTTGGAGATGGATCAACTACAGTGCTACGGTCCAGACTTCTCCAAAGTTCAGGGAAGTTTGGCTCTTGGGATCCAGTGTGTGATGATCTCTGGTTATCCAGGGACGGATGGTTAGAGGTAGAGGAGACTAGCCGTGCTTCTAAAGTGTGTGAGGGGAAGGGGTTTTAAGAGAGTAATGTCTCACAATGTTACAGACAGGCTGTTGGATGAGAGAAGAAAGCCAGCAGCCAGGGGCTGATAAAAGCTATAGCCTGTAATTTCATTGCACTGTCTCTCCCCAGTAAAAGGCTTTCAAGTGAGAACATCTCTCCCGTCCAACCCAAAAAGGACCTGAAGGGGAAGCTGATTGCATCGATCGCACACATGTTCTCCTGGCAAGGGAAGTGGCACGGTCCCTCGGAGCTGCTGCACAAAGTACTCCACTTACTTATGACAGGAATATTGCCAGAGATGGCAGGGCCAAGGCGACCGCACCGGGAATTCACAGCTCACTAAGTGGTAGGGACATTAAGAGAGAACAAGTCGGGGCAATGAAAGAACCGCAGCAGCCGCTCTGCCTTTTCCCCTTCACAGTCACTGAGGGGTTCTCACTTCTGTTAGGACTTTTGACAGCCCCACGGGAGCCTCCGCAGATGGCTGCCATTAGCCCTTAGAAACTGATGAGCTAGAACAGACCCTTCGCTAAACTGCCCTGGTCTGCAGAGATACTCGCTGCGGACACAGGCATCCCATCTGCTCTCCTCACGGCTGACAATGCTGCCAGGCTTTCGGGCACCCCAAAATGCTTCCAGTGCACCTTCCCCCGTTAATCCACATGACAAGTCCTAAGCCCTCCCTAGCTGCTCAACGCAGCCCTCTCACAACAAGGCCAACATTAACTCCCCTCCATGCTACAAAGCCCCCTTTATTTGCCAACCTCCCCCCCCCACACACACACACACGTGGTCCTACCCGCTACAGAATCTACCTGGTAGTCCTTCCAGTTGCGGGGTTACTGCCTCTTTTCTCTGCCGAATTTATTCTTGACTCTTTTGTGGGAGTGTCTAGTAACCTTGACTAAGTTGAAGCTCCCTGGTGCTAGGTGCAGTACAATGGTAGGTGCAGCAATTTTTGCAGAGCGCTTTCAAGGCTTTTTTATTTGATCATTTTCCATGGAAATCAGTAATTCATTTGAAAACAAAGACCATACTCCATGGATGGGGAGTGTAGATGGGAAAATAGGCTCTAGGAAGGGTGCAGAAGATAGGACTTGAGTTCTGTTTCCAGCTCTGTAAGTGACTTGTATTATGCTCTTAAGTCACCAAGAAGCTTTGTGCCTCAGTTTCCCCATTTATAAACTGAGGATAAGTCCTGCCTACAGCAACAGCTACATAAAAAGACATTTATATTGTGGCAAGAGAGGTCTTTCACCACAATCTTCCACTGGCAATTGTGGGAGCTTGGTGGAGTTTATTGCAGTAAAATCAATATTGCAGTAAGACAAACTGCGTCTTGGGGCTTGGTAATGTAACTGTAGTTATTCTAGCTAAAGAGACAGTATTGGGTGTTATGGAGGGTCATAAAGAGGGGTCTCAACCAATACTTACAGAGCAAAAATAAAAACACCCCAAAACGTGCCTGAGGAAAGAACAGAGTCTGAATCCGAACCCGGATCTGGATCCGAATTTGATGTCTGACTTCCTGCGCGAGTCGCCAAATTCTGTGCCCACTGGTGTCAACCCCAAAGCTCCCCTGGATGGAGAATGGGCACACACATGCTGGGGGAGCAGGTCCGTGTCCCACTTAGCCAACTGACCAGTAAGAAGTTTTTCCTTTAAACAGGAGCGTGCCCCATTAAGCGAGCTGCCAGAGCCATTCCCTTGAAGAGGCTGAGCTGTACTGTCTTGGAAGGAGAAGGCTATCAGCTCGAAACAGCCGAGACCTTTAGCTCAAATCCATTAATCCTCTTTATTAAACTCAGGTCACCTCGGAGTCCTGGCAAATTAACCAGCCTCTCCCCACTGCAAGTACATCAAGAGGAAATGCACTGTACAGCGCCTGTAATTTTCATGGACCGGGGCTCCAGGGTCAGAGGGCTTCCTAGACTCCAGTCTCTGCCTTTGTCAATTTAAAAGGGAACATCAGCCTGTACTTGTATAAATTACGAGAGGCTGTGCAGGGAACCTGGGGCGGCTGCAGCATTTCAGACCCACACAGGAGGACAGAGAATTCTGCCGGCTGCAGATGCCCTGATGCTCCGCAGAGGCTGCTTTGTGGAGGAGGAGGAAGGGGGCTGGACCGCGGCAGGTGGAGGGTCAGTGTGGAGAGAACGCCCAGGCGAGAAAGCAAGTCCAAGTCCCCTCTTGGAGCCTGGCTGCGACACAAATTGGCCGCTGGAGGATGAGTCTCTCTCTGCCTCCTCCCGGGAGACGGCTCTTGCTCAGAACACACCTGCTGCTATGGAGCAATGGTGGCCACCTTCGGTGCCCTCAAATGCTGCCAGCCTTGTGGCTGCAGCGCTCCTAATCAGTTGCAAATACATCATTGCAACCCTGCTGGGGAGCGGGGGGGGACTGTTTGTTGCTAAGGCTCGGGAGACACCAGTCTCTGTACTGAATTCTCCAGGGCCTCTCTCAGCAGTTCACAAGGGGTATATCTTAAAGGCAAAATTCTGCCCTGTGCCAGGACAGGCCCCACAACCACCAGCCTTTTAAAGCCACACAATGCTCATACCCAGGGCAAATTCTGCTCTCATTTCTCCCAGGGGACGCACACAGCAGGAGCAATTCTGTTCTCGTTTAAACCCCAGTAAACCAGGCCTCAATGGAGTTGTCCCGGTGTAAAGCAAACAGAGGAGCAGCAACTGCAGAGCCAATGGCGTCGCTGACGTTATTCCGGATTTACGCTGGTTTAACACGGCAGGACCAGAGCCAAGGAATTAAACCCCATCAGCTGACATGCTTGTCCTTGATTTAGTCCAATAGGATTTGGATTTTTCCCACGCTGGCATGAGATATGGGTTGGATTCGCGCCCCCTCACTTCAAACCTCAGCTCCCCATCAGCTGGTATTTCAGCTTCAGTTTTATGAAAAGCATCGTTTCCTTCTGTATTTAATCACCACAAGGTCATTTCAGTGACACTCGCAGGCATCGCAGCCCAGGGGCCAGAGGGGCTGAACACCACCCTGCTGACCAGATAAAAAGACCAGGCGCTGGGCTTCATTTCTTCATTTCCAATTGAAAGGTGCCCACCTCAGTGTGAAGATTAAGGCGTGGGTGAGCAGATGTCAGAGCCCTGCAGGCTGCCTTGGGAAGCCACTGCAGTCTCTGCTCATCCGGAGCCCGGAGGAGAGAAATTGCATAGCTCTCCTCGCAGCTCTCTGCCTGCTTCGAGCCAATTTCGAGTCCTTTTAATTCAATTCTGCTCCTCATGACCTCGGCAGGCTGGAGTTACAGAGTTTCTCTCAACAGATAGCACCAATTACAGAGGTGCGAAAATGGAAGGTTTCCAATTTGGAGAACAAACCAAGAAATGGGATCTTCACTGAACTGAGAAACAGTGGGTGGGAAGGGAGCCAGGGAGACTTAGAAGAAACTTGCACTGGTCACCAGTTCACTTTCTAGTCCCTCGGGGTATGTCTACACTTCCACCCTAGAATGCGGTATACCGGTAGTTCGAATTAGAGAGCCTAATTTGAACTACCTACTCCGTGCCGCGTGTAGCCGCGGGCACGGATTCCGCACTATGGGGGATTTTAAAATGGTGGCGCCCGGCAAGATGCAAATGAAGCCCGGGATATTTAAACCCCGGGCTTCATTTGCAACTTCAAATGCCTACATTAGCCACTCTAGCTCGAACTAGGGTGGCAGTGTAGACATCCCCCCTGTGACCAAAGGCAAAAGCTATACATCTGGCAGGCAGCAGAAAGGGCTGATGTTTGCCCCTGCTGCACCTGGAGGCTGGACGAGTGACTACTGCCCCAATGCACAGATCCTGCTGCACTCGGAGAGTGGATGTAATAGAAGCAGAGGAACGGTGGGATCTGGGAACACACACTCTTCCACTACTCCACTGCTGCGCATCCTTGGTGGTGGTGGTTTGTTTCTTCAGAGACCACGATTATGAACCTCTCTGCTCGTTCCCATTGGCATTTCAGATGTGACTCAGAGAAGGGCTTGTCCGATTACTCCGAACCGAGTCCGCAGAAAGGGTGCTCATTTCTAACCGGAGAATTCAAATCCGCACTTCCGTCTGGCCCAGATTCGCGCTAGCTCACACCATTCCTGCAGTACTAGCTGAAAATAGCCCTGGACCATGTCACATGCAGAAATTGCTGTCGTCTGAGCAAACGGCAAGAAGCAGGTCTGTGACGAAGTGTGGGACTGGGGGGGAATCAAAGGGGTTGCATGCAGAGGGTGGGCACTCAGTGTTCCTGGATGTTACTGGTTTAACGGGGTGAGGGAGAGGGAGTTGGTTGTTATAGGGAACGGCACAAAACCGGAGACCCCAGCGACTGGTGACAGGGAGACCAAGCGTGGATGGCACAGCCGGTTCTGGCCAGTGGGTGGATACCCTAACCCTAACTCGGTGGGTGGATAATGGAGAGAAGACCTCGTGACCTGCCTAGCTGGTTCCTCCCGGGGGCGGTGGGGAACAAAGGATGGAGAAGGAGAGGGGAGGTGGAGAAGAGCGGGGCCCAAATGACCCTGCTTACCTGGACAGAAGACAAAGAATGGGGAGGAGCTGCTGGACGGGGATACTGGAGGCTCAGCTGGAAGAAGGGTCTACCCAGCTGCAGGGGAAACTCAGACATGCTGGGCTGAAGGAGGCCAGGCCTACAGGCCTGGAAGACCCTATGCTGTGTTTAAAGAGCAATAAACCCTCCTGGTTTATGCTGGCTAATAGAAAACAGGATTGCACTATTCCCGCGGAGGGCCTGGAGGTCTATAGCAAGTGGACTCCCCAGGAGGCCCATGGCCAAGATAAGTGTGCCGAAGGCCCTGAGAGGCACAAGCGAACCCCCAGGGAGAGAGGCGCTGTTACACTGGAGGGGTTCTGCTAGGGGACCATTTGGGCCAAGTGTGGGCATGATCTGTGAGGCCATGACAAGGCTCATAAAGGAATCTTCTCCTGGCTCTCCAATGGCTTTGTCCCCGAGGCGTAAGTGACTCTGTTTTCTACGTAACGACATATCAACCACAGAGCAAACACTATAGAGCCAAGGCAGTGTACACAGTAATTCCTAACGCTTCAATGTGGCCCTGGTTAGTTTCCTGTGAAGCTGCCAAGGTAGAAGGCTCTTTGCTTGGCTGTTTTAATGTGATATGAAAAGACCATCTGTGCTGAAAGAAGTTTAGTCCAAACGGATGAGCTTTTCAGCGCAGGACCACGAGTTCACCCTCATTTCCTGTGGCAGAGGGTTCCACAGATGGACAGTTTTCATCAAGAGTGTCTTCCCTCCAGCTCATCCCTGATAGAGAGCATGAAACTGTGATGGTAGAAGAGACCCAAAGGAAACTCCGTGCCTCTGAATTCTCAGTTAACTGGAAGCCCTCAGGTAAAAGACCTGCATGTCCTCAGGGGACAGCTTGGACAGTCCTGTGCTCAATGGGCAACAGTGAAAACACAAATGGGATGGACGATATTACACAGGCCATGCCCAATGGGATGCCCTCCCCTCAGGTACTATTTTTAGGTCTGGTCACCTTATCTGAGGGGACAGAGAATATCAGGAACAGACGGGGTCCAGAGACGAACAATTAAAATGATTGGAGGCACGGAAAGCACAAAAAGGTGCATTAGAATGGATGGCAGAGATGAGTCAGACACTCACATCTGCCCTCTCATTGTGCAAGGGCAAAAGGATGTCCAATAAGAAGGAAAAGCAGAAAATTGAAAACCGACAAAAGGAAATACTGTGTTTAAGCCTGGCATCATTTTATCCTGCGGTACCCTCTGCCACTAGATAGAATCCAAGAGCTTACGTGGATTCAAAAAAGAAGTCGCATATTTGGATGGCTAATGAGAACATCCACAGCTATATCAGAGTGGTTACAAGAAGACAGGGGATATAGCACCCTTCTACTTTGCTTAGTCTGGGCTAGGAACGAGCCTCTTTTCAGAACAGTTTACTTACAATTGTCCTTTCTCTGAAGAAGCTGGTACCGGGCACAGCCAGAGACGCTGAGGGATTTGGGCTTATTTAGTCTACAGAAGGGAAGAGTGGGGGGGGGGGGGGTTTGAGAGCAGCCTTCAACTTCCTGAAGGGAGGTTCCACAGAGGCTGGAGAGAGGCTGTTCTCAGGGTGGTAAATGGCAGAACAAGGAGCAATGGTCTCAACTTACAGTGGGGGAGGTCTAAGTTGGATATTAGGAAACACTATTTCTAATAGTGGTGAAGCACTGGGATGGGTTCCCTAGGGAGGTGGTGGAATCTCCATCCCTAGAGGTGATTAAATCCTGGCTTGAGAAATCTCTGGCTGGGTTGATTGAGTTGGGGTTGGTCCTGCTTTGGGCAGGGGGCTGGACTCGATAACCTCCTGAGGTCTCTTCCAGTCCTAGGATTCTATGAGGTGCCCACGTCTGATCAGCAGGACTGTTCCTCTGTTTCTACAATCACATCACTGGTAGGAAGGGGATGAGGACGGGCCAGAGGAGTTCACAGAAGTCTGATCTGGCCTTTTTGCCTGAATCTCTCCTGAGAACAAGATATCTCGGGCCATATCTATCTAGGTTTGCACACCACACTCACCAGCGTAGTACCTAAGCGTCCACAAAGCCCAGTGCCTTGTGCCTACTCCAGCTGGAGACAGCACCAGAACAGCTTCAGGGCATCTCCTGCCCCTCACCTTTTCCAAAACTCAGTGCACAAGCGATTTGGATGCCATTTGAGTTCTAGGGTTCATGCTACCAGCCGTTCTATCTGAACAGGCTCCTCTGTCCCTATTAATTCCATTTTCTGAGGCACCTTCCCCATCACATGCCCCACCTGAGCCGGAGGATCTGCAAAACGAGCCAGCTGGCTGCTCCTCCCATCTATGAAACAGCCGCCATGTCCTCTCGGGGCTCCCAGCAGCTGGGAGCCGATGGCTCTGAAGCCAGTACACACGTCTCCTCTATCTCCAGCCAATCTGCAGCCGCCGCTCCCTCCGCCGACTGCCCATAAATCCTCTAACTCGGTAAACAGTCGAATTACAGCTCCCCGCCATTGCTTAGCTGCTTTTGACACTAATTGCTCTGTGGAGTGTGTGCAACTGGCAACACCTTATTAAAAGTGAAATATATTATACTGTCCACTTATTGCTACTTTATAAAGATAAAGTATCCCCACTGCATAGAAAGGCTGGCAAAGGAATTGACTCTCAGCCTCTGTGAGCCAATGGATACTACAAAGAGTGCGCAAAGCAGGCATGACCAGGACAAAACGCTTCCTCCTGGTTTAATTAGAACCAGCATTTCCATTCTGAGCTGACGGGCTGAGCATAGAGCATATTTAAGCGTTTCTGCTCTATTTCTCTCCCCCCTCGCCACCAAGAAGCTCAGACCTGACAGCTCCCCTATTGGTTTCAACATGAGACAAGACCACTCCCCACAAAGCCAGGCCCCAGATGACTGGCCGGGCTCGAGTTAAGACTTGGCCATGCAGCGGACATGGCAGCAGTTAGCAGTCGACATCCGGCCTGGTGGAATTCTCTCCCTCCGGTGGCGTCGGCTACAGCAGGTCTCGAAAGGAGAGACCTGTCTTTTAGCCTTGAACCAGGACAGGATGACGGGGCAAGGCTGCAGCGGAGAAGCTGTTGAGCCTTATTTCAGGCTTGTCTTAGTCCTTCCAACCACTCTGAGAAAAGCACCAGTTCTTGTGGGTTAACATGGCAGCTGTGAACCCAACTGCCCATCTAGACTCCAGTTCCACCCCCGGGGAGCTCAGGACTTGGGCAAAACTTGAGTCAATCTATAGTCTTTCACTGGGCTTTTCCTCAGAGCATCTCCCTGAACAATGAACTCCACCCCAGTTAACCAAATAAGCCTTGATGCATCCATGTTGCTACAGTGCTTCAGGAGCGGCAATGCTAATCAGTAAGTAATCAGGCTAATAACTTATTGTCTGTTTACAAAGGGCTGGAGGGACCAGTTTCTCCCTCTCCTCATTTATAATGCAGTAGAATCCCAGCCGGCACCACGCTCAGATCCAAAAGGGAACCAAATGCTCGAAACAACAGGTTTGAAATATCTAGATTCTCTGGGTCAACAGGTTCAGCTCCTAGCAAGGACAATCCAGCCCCGCTTGTCTCCCATGACTGCATACATCACATAGGGTATGTCTACACAGCAGGGCCAAAGCCGAAATAAGCGACACGACGCCGGCTACATCAATTGTGTAGCTTTAGTCGAAATAGCTTATTTTGGCTTTTGGCTCTGTCTGCACAGCAGGACGTGCAAGGAAGAACACTCTTCTAAAATGAGGGTTACAGGAGTCGGAGTAAGAAGCCCTCCAGCTTGGCATTATTTCGACATTATGTCGGTTATTCCAAAATAACACTGCTGTGTAGACATACCCTTAAGCTACGTCTACACTGCGAGTTTTTGCGGCAGAAAATATGCCCTCTCCGGGCATAAGGATCATACGCAAAATGGGTTTTTTGTGCAAAACGGAAGTGCTACATTGCTTCTTTTTGCGCCAAAACCCCTTGCGCAAAAAGAAAAGGCAGAAAATATGCTAATGAATTGTGACTTATGCTAATGAGTCCTTTATTAGCATATTTTCTGCCGCAAAAACTCGCAGTAGCCGAAGCCTTAGGTAACACACAGTGATGTGCAACCTGTTTTGCTCAAAAGCTGAAAACCCAGAACCCTCCTGTTCATCCCCGGGGAACAGATTAAATTAGCACAACTAACTAATGGGTCCGGCAGCTGAGTCGAGCCCTCGCTCATATAAAGGGGGGTCAAGAACTCCCTCTTCAGCGTCCACACATGCCTTTTCCCGGAAGAGCTCTTTCACAAAAAGGCTTCTTCCTTGTAGAATGAGGAATTACCAGTGCCAGAAAAAACCCTCTGTTCTTTCGATTTTCCTTCAGAAAAACACAATTGCAGTGTGGACGTTCCTTAAGTTTTGTCAGAAAAACGGCCGTTTTTTCCGACAAAACTCTGTAGTGTAGCCATACCCCCAGAGAACAGAACTAGATGTCCCTTCAACTCAAATGGAAGAGCTGAAGGACCCCCGCCCTTCTTCAGATGCCAACATTGGCCACGCCAGGGGTTGTTACAACTGCGTTTCACTGCCCAAGCCACTCTTGTGCGGCCAAAGGGCGGTATGCTGTTTTCCGTGATTAGCGAAGGTGAGCCGAATCCGGTCTGT
This sequence comes from Pelodiscus sinensis, assembly GCF_049634645.1. Taxonomy (NCBI): domain Eukaryota; kingdom Metazoa; phylum Chordata; order Testudines; family Trionychidae; genus Pelodiscus; species Pelodiscus sinensis. Next base: position 15,776,015 of record NC_134736.1, read on the forward strand.
GCTTTGTGTAGGGCCGGGGGAGGAAAGGGGCTATTTCAAATGTAAATGGTTGCCATTGTGCTGGTAGGAAAGGGCGAGGGGGATGGATGGGCACAGACAGATATAAAATGCCATGAGGAGAAGAATGACCCATTTGATGGATTTCCCTTCCTATCAAAGCTAACTCTGCTTAGAGGTTCTGAGGCCTGACGAGTTGTGTCACGCTCCCTCGTTCCGTTGCCAGCAGCCCTCGCCTTTTCTCCTTGCAATGCTTTCCTGCTGCACCCGGTCTCCGCTGGCCTGGAAGGGGTGCACCAAGGGGTGCAGGCTGGCCCTGGGTGCCAGGAGATAACAAGGGAGATGGAACAGCCGGGAGAGAAGCCCTATTGTCTGGCCTGCCTTTTGTGGCAGTGAGATACTAACTGGCCGCCTCACGTTGACATTTCAATGACCGAATTAAAATGCACCGCCATGGAGACGAAATGTCATTAGCCTTATTAGAAGAGAGCACATTACAATAAATACAAAAATAAAGCTGAAGTTAGCCAAAGCCTTTTCAATAAAATACATTGGAATAGCCAGCAGGGACCACTGGCAGCTGGGATTTCGAGGTGCTATGTGCCTTGGCGTTAGTGGGCGGGGCAGGGAGCCCTAGGTTCTAGCTTTGGCTTTGTGTCCTAGGGCCAGTCACTTAACCCCCCATTTTCAGAAATAGCCACTGATTTGGGGTCCTAACTTGAGACATCCAGAGGAGGCTAGCCTAGATATTAGGAAAAGCTATTTCCCTAGGTGAGTGGGGAAGCACTGGGATGGGTTCCCTAGGGAGGGGGTGGAATCTCCATCCCTAGAGGTTTTGAGGTCCTGGCTAGACAAAGCCCTGGATGGGATGATTGAGTTGGGTTGGTCCTGCTTTGGGCAGGGGGTTGGATTTAATGACTCCTGAGGTCTCTTCCAGCCCTGGGATTCTATGGGTGTGTCTACAGAGCAAAGTTATTCCAAAATAACTATGCAAGCATCTGCACAACCATTATTTCGAAATAACGGATAGCTTATTCCAACTTCTGTAAGCCTCATTCGACAAAGAATAAAGCCTGCTCCGAAATAGCTATTTCAAAATCAGGCGTGTGTAGACGCTCTTCTTCTATGATTTCGAAATAGCCCCTCACCAGGGCCATTCTAAGTTATTCCCCCTGCAGCTCTAATAGCACGTCTCTATTAGGGAAGCCTGCCTCGGACTCATTTTGAGGCTCCCCTGCAGTGTAGATGTGCTATTTCGAAATAAGCTATTTCGGAATAACTATTCCAGAATAGCTTATTCCGAAATAACTTTGCAGTGTACATGTACCCTATGATTCTAGAAGGCGATCCGAGGTGCTGGGGACCCACAGCTCCCATTGGATTTGGTGAAAGTTGGGGTGGGAGGAGGGGCTCAGGGCCCTGACATGTCAGGAGAAAGGGTTCCATGAAGTCCCATGACATTTCAGCCAATGTACCAAACAGGACCACTGGTCCAGCCACAGCAGCGCTGCTGCCTCTGGAGTGGAACACGGTGGTCGTCCGGAGCAGCATGGCTTCACAGGTTAGCACACAAAGTGAAGAAGACTGCATGCAACTGAAACCAAAGGGAGAACGGCAGGAGACTGGGGCAGCTGTGTAAACTGGGATTTCGCCAGGACGCTGGGATTCCTAGACATGACAACACCACCATCGGCTCTTTAGTGGCCACACGTACATTTGGGCTTTGATTGTGTAACTCAGCTGCAAAACCTTCAGCAGAGCAGTAAAATCATGGGAGATAGGCTCACTTACAATTTCAGAGCCAGACATCCCTCCCTCCAAGAGAAGAAAGCGTGCCTGTCTGGGACCGAGCCACCTGCGGATGCCCCCACTCCCCAGTGACCCCTCTGCACTGGTTCTGTTTCAGTCAGTTCCCCAAGGGCTCTCCTCTGGGGCTTCTGAGCCTCATTAGCAGGTCAGCCCTTGCCAACAGGTGCCATATGGAGAGCAGTGGAAAAGGCCACATATGCAGTTTTCTGGCAGACATGGACTTTTTAACAGCCTCCACCCTAGGTGTGCCTCTAAGGAGTGCATGCAATTACTGACCAGCCAGGCGCTGCTTAACTTATGTGACGTGACAGGATCGCAGAAGCACTGTCTTTGCTCTCAGAACAGAAGCCTTTTCTTCTCTGAACCCGTTCTGGCTCTGCAAACACCACATCCTTCGGGGGGGGGGGGGGGGGGAGAGGAAACACACACAGCCTTCACAAGATCCTGCCTCTGACAAAGCAGATCTGAAAGCGCAGAGATTCTTCCACCTCCCCATGCACACTTCCCGTCTGTCAAATATTATAATCGTCATTTTCCAGCTTGCTGAGCAATCGAAGTGTGGCCTACATTCGCCGGAGCTCCTTCCACACGCCGCATGCATAGCAACAAGTATGGGAAACAAAAGCCAGAAGTAAACAGTCAAGAGAGAAGAGGGAATTGGCTGGCAGGCAGACAGCAGAGGAATGTTTTTGTCAAGGACTGTGTGTGTTTTGGGAAAGGGGACGCAAAAGAGGATACCCCCTTCCTCCCTCCTGCCCCCCACTTCTACTCAGGGTCCAACTCAAAAGCCCAAGCCTCCTTTCGCAAGAATCTCTCTCTCTCTCTCTCTCTCTCACACACACACACACACACACACACACACACACACACACACACACACACACACACACACGGCTTGGGCAGTATTCCCATTGGAAATGTCAGTGGCTCTTCTCTTCCTTGAGCTCTGCAGTGAGCGAGGCAGCAAGCCGAGCCAGCTCCTGCTTTCTTGCTGGGCAGAGCGGCCAGCAAGAAAGGGTTTTGCTGCTATGGCTGATTTGAAAGAAACATCCAAGCGGCCTTCGATTGCCAACCTGGTTTCACTAGGGCGGGGAGAGGGGTGGGCAGGGGGAGACAGAATCAGGTCCCAAAAAGAAGCGCTGTGTTACATCAGGTGTTTCAGAGAGAGAGGTGGGCACATGGCGTAGGGTAAGAATACAAGGCCTTCCCCTGACTTTACAGCCACAAGAAGGAATGGAGGGCAGACGAGGATGCTGCTCGTTGCACACACACAAGCCTCGCCCCTCTATTGGAAGTCACAAGGTGAGGCATTAGGAGCCAAGCTGTGACCCAGGCACCACATGGGGATTTGCCCAAGTTTTTCCCTCATGAAGTTATTCCCGGTTCACCTAAAACAAGACCTTTAACAATGCCCCCTTTTCCCATAGGTTTCCCACAGTGCTCTGCCAACAGACCTCCAGAGCAATCTATTATCTGGTCCTAGCATCCCATAACAGCCCAGCCTTCCCTCCACCCTGCTAGGGCAGACCTAGACAGCTTTTCCAGGGCACCAGTATTATAACCTGCTGCACCTTCCGTGGTCGGTCTGAGACTGGAGTCTAACTCTTGTGCTCTGTACCGGCAGACACACAACTTACACACTCACCATCACTTGTGGCCTAAGCTGTGAATGGAACCTCTGCCTCACTGATCCTCCGTCCCGTTGCGTCACTCAAGCAGAATTGCTTTCCAGAGCGAGCTCCGTGGTCTAGTTCTTATTTCTAATTGCTTTGTGAGCAGCCAATTCTCCAAAGGCTGCCTTTGAGTCCCATCAGAGACAAGGTGGGAGAGGCAGTATCTTTTATTGGACCACTTCTCCAGGGCCGTGTCCAGACTCAGGGGTTTTTTCGGGAAAAGTAGCCTTTTCCCGAAAAAACTTCCCCTGCGTCCAGACTCAAGCCGTGTTCTTTCGAAATTATTTCGAAAGAACGCGGCTTTTCTTTCGATGGCGGTAAACCTCATTTCACGAGGAAGAACACCTTCTTTCGAAAGTTCCTCTTTCGAAAGAAGGCGTTCTTCAATGTAAAGAGGCCGTCTTCGAAAGAGAGCATCCAGACTCGCTGGGTGCTCTCTTTCGAAAAAGCGGATTTCTCTTTCGAAAGATCCGCCTGCAGTCTAGACGCGATCTTTCAAAAGAGGCTCTTTCGAAAGATGCTTTCGAAAGAGCCTCTTTCGAAAGAAGCCTGCAGTCTAGACATAGCCCAGATGGGAAGAGACAAGCTTCCAAGCCCCAGAGAGCTTTTCTGCAAGTAAGGTATTACCTCACGCACTTCGACTCTAACATCCTGGGACTGCCCTGACGACAGCTACACTGCATACATCACCTACTCCATAAAGCGCAAAACCCGGTTGGGGTGCAGGCAAAGGGTCTGCCCATCTCCCTTTCAGCCTGCTGCCTCAGTGGAACTGACCTGGGGAGTCATTTTCAACAATCCCTATCTTGGGAAAGTGCAGGTGTAACCCACACACCTGCTGGGTGTGGCGTACGGGCTCATCAACTGGCACGGAGACTGCTGACAGAGAATTCTGAGTCTGTTCTGCTCATGAGGTAGAGACACATTCACCAAGCTCCAGAGGTGCCAGGTTTGATTTCTCCAGTCAGCGTCACACAGGGACATGTGAAAAGTAATAGAGAGGTAGCTGTGTTAGTCTGATCTTGGTATCATAGACTCATAGAACCGGAGACCTCAGAAGGTCATCAAGTCCAGCCCCCTACTCTAGGCAGGACCAATCCCAACTAAATCAACCCGGCCAGGGCTTTGTCAAGCCGAGACTTAAACACCTCTAGGGATGGAGACTCCACAACTTCCCTAGGTAACCCATTCCAGTGCTTCACCACCCTCCTAGGGAAATAGTTTTTCCTAATATCCAACCTGGACGTCTCCCACCACAACTTGAGACCATTGCTCCTTGTTCTGCCATCTGTCACTACTGAGAACAGCCTCTCTCCATCCTCTTTGGAACCTCCCTTCAGGAAGTTGAAGGCTGCTATCAAATCCCCCCTCACTCCTCGCTTCTGCAAACTAAACAGACCCAGCTCCCTCAGCCTCTCCTCATAAGTCATATGCTCCAGCCCCCTAATCTGCTGGACCCTCTCCAATGCATCCACATCCTTTTTGTAGTGGGGGGCCCAGAACTGGACACAATACTCCAGATGTGGCTGTCACGTTGCTGAATTGGAGGGAAGCAGCCAAATCGCTGCTGCACCCCTAGGTGGGGGTGTTGGCCCCAGAAATTGGTATGGGGGGAGCCATGTGGGGTATTGAATGGGAGATTATTGTTTGTTGATCTTATGTACGCTATTTATGTGAGTGTATAATGTCTGTGTGTGTAGGTAGGAATCTGTAATCTGTGAAGCTGAATATTTCTGTGAATGTGGTTAAGCATGGCTATGGACAGGCTGAGTAGCAAAGCCCTGTGGAACAATGGCTCTCAATAGGCTATGGACACACCCAAAGAATGGGATTTGTCACCTGAGGGCAGCCAGCAGGAAATATAGAGATTGGCCTCTGACCAGGTGACTTGCTGCAGACTAGAAGAGGCCAGGAAGGAGTATAAAGAGGCCATGTGGTCGATGCCATTTGGTTCTCAGCTCAGCACTTCATCCCAGAGGCAGCATTGCAGGGATTGAAGAGCCCGGAAGACCTGTGAACCCATCCTGATCTCAGGATGTGCAATAAGAACTTTTAAACCAGCAGCTGCAACACCTCTGCTAGAGCCTGCATCGAGAACTGGGAGATTCGGTGCATGTAACGTACTGTACTTTAATAACCTTACTCTCATGCTTTTCTTTCTTGTGTTAATAAACCTTTAGTTTTAGATTCTAAAGGATTGGCCCAGCGTGATTTGTGGGTAAGATCCAGAGGGTAAATTGACCAGGGATCTGTGGCTGGTTTCTTGGAACCGGACAGGACTTGTTCGGGGTAGGTGGGATTGGGCGCTAGGACCCCCCACCTGTGTATGAGGCCCGGGGCCATCTGGGGCACGGATATTGCTGGGGTGCCGGAGGGGTTTTGCTCGGGAGGCTTCAGGCAGGTTGCTGAAGCGCTCTGTGAGACTGGTTTTTGGCCTGTTTGGAGAGGTCGCCAGTCAGGGGGACTGTAAAGAGCCCCGGATTTGAGCAATTCGCCCTGAGCGGACGCCCTAAGCTGTGCCCAGACACGGCCCGGTCCGTCACAGTGGCCTCACCAGAAACAAAAGGTAAAACAAAAGAAAAAAATATGTAGCACTTTAAAGACTAACAAGATAGTTTATTAGGTGATGAGCTTTTGTGGGGCAGACCCACTTCTTCAGATCATATTCTGAAAATGAATTGGCATGTCCATATATAACAAAGGAATACAATGAAGAAAGTAAATAAATGATGTACTGACAGATAAGATATTTGAACAGAAGGTGGGGGTGAGGGGCAAGGAAGGATAAGGAAGGAGGAAATAGCTTATTGTAAGTCAATAAGTGGCTAATGTGAGGCATTCTCACTGTTCGTGTGTGTGAGTGTCACATAGCTAGCCTGTTAACCTGCAGGATTAAGAATGAAATCCATCTCTTTTCTCCAGCTTTTGTCCAGAGAAGATCACTGAGGCAGAGAGAGAGGTATAGCAATTAGCTGATTTTAAGTCATGAGGTTTCCTAACGTTGACATTGATCAACATGATGCATGTATTTTTATAAGTACTAACAGATAGTGATGGGTCTATTTTTACCCCACTTGGGTAGGAAATGGTTTTCCCATTCTTCAGAAAGTTCTGAGATATTGAAAAATGTCCCCATCCTGAACTGGAGCAAATGGTTGAAATTTCAATATTTTTCATAACATGAAAAAAAAATCTGTTTGTGTCAGTCAGAACGTTTTTTATTTTGGCCTTGGGTTTTTCGTTCTGTTTTTAAACTTCTCAGCTAAAAATTTCAAAACGAAAAATTGCTTTAACACAAAATAAAACAAGCAAACTAACAAAACCCCCTGAAACTTCCTTGCTCGTCAAAATAGCCTGATTTGACCATAATTTCAAAACCCTTTTCTCCCAGGCATTTTTCAGGTGGGAAGAGGTGTCAAAACCAACCCTGTTTGGTGAACAGTTTTGTTTTTGATGAATCAGCAGCATTTGTCAGCTCAAACGAGTGCATCAGTACGTTCCCAGCAGCTCTACATGTTCTAAACATAGGGAGAGTCACTTTTACTCCTTTGTTTGAATTTTTCTGATCTGGGACCACAAGCTCTTCCAACCTGTGTCTATCCTAGCCATGTATTTCCTCCAAAATAATCTGAGCACTTTATATGAACATCATGTCATTAAGATTCATTAAATTAAGCTTCACAAAACTTCTTCAAGGTAGGTAATATCACCATTTTGCAGACAGATAACCTGCAGTGCCAAACATCACAGCAAGTGGCACAGCCAGGACTAGAACCCACGGCTACAGTGGCTCAATTTGCAAGTGGTACAGCGTGTGCAATGCATACAAATGCCCCCCTCCATTGCAGCAGGCTGGAGCTACTGCCCCTGGAATCCTGCCTTATTCCTTGAAGTCACAGTGCTCATAAAACTTCACAGCAAAACTTAGATGGTTGCCCGTCAACATTTTGCAAAACTGGATTTCACACAGTTTTGATCCAGATTCTTCACCCGCCCTGGGTTCACTTGAAAGGCTTGCAGAGCTCAGTAAATCTTCAACAAACCTTTCAGGCAAATGGGTTTGAATTTTGAGTCTGTGACAAGGGAAGTAGATACCAAACACATTTCAGGATGTTTTAGGCATCACTGCTAACATTTCACCCGGCTTGCTCCAGAAGACCAAGCTCCCAAATCTTTTTTCTAATCACTACACAGCTACCTGTTCTGCTTGAACCATGCAGCCTTATAATAATTATTGAGAACCAGCATGGCTTGGAGAAGAGCACATGGATTTTATGGAACCATGCCCCCAGGAGGGAATGAATCAAACACTCATAAAGATCATTTAAACCTCCTCTCATCTGCCCAACTCTGCCTGCAACCTGTTCAGAGCTGCCGAGACACAGGCTCTGCCCATGAAGGAAGGAAAGTCACTCCAGGGGGTTCTTCTGCCGCAGTGGATTCACAGTGCCAGATGCGGAGAAAGACAAGCAAAGCAAACCCCATTAGTTACAACCCAGCATCCAAGACAACATTAGGCTGAGAGGAACAGAGAGCAGTACCGGTGCCAAATGGGCTGCCTTGGGCTCAGAGGAATTGCTTCACACCACTCTTGCGACAAGGGCAGCAAGTTGCATGCACCTGGCTATGAGCACTAAAACTCCTCCCTCTCCCTTCTAGAAAGTGTCCCTATGTTTCAAAACAAAGTGCGGGGCGCATGTCCTATCACACCTCATCTCAGAAAAGATGTCTTGGCATTGGAAAAGGTTCCAAAAAGAGCAACAAAAATGAGTAGGACTTTGGAATCGGTGCCATATGAAGAGATTACAAAGACTGGGTCTTTTCAACTTAGAAAAGAGGAGATTAAGAGGGGATATGGACAGGCATGGAGAAAGTGAATAAGGAAAAGTTATTTACTTGTTCCCATAATAACTAGGAGTCACCAAATGAAATTAATAGGTAGTGGATTTAAAACAAACAAAAGGAAGTTTTTCTTCACACAGTGCACAGGCAACCTGTGGAACTCCTTGCCAGAGGATGTTATGAAGACCAGGACTTTAACAGGGTTCAAAAAAAAGTAAGATAAATTCATGGAGGTTAGGTCCATCAATACTTATTAGCCAGGATGGGTAGGAATGGTGTCTCTAGCCTCTGTTTGTTAGACTGGGAATGGGCGACGGGGGAGGGATCATTTGGTGATGCCCTGTTCTGTTCACTCCCTCTGGGGCACCTGGCATTGGCCACTGTCAGCAGACAGGACACTGGGCTAGATGGACCTTTGGTCTGACCCAGTCTGGCCGTTCTTATGGAGCTGTTGCTGCTCTGCGGACACACCGACAGGCCCAGTCTCCCCAGTGCCCAGGCCAGCACCCCCCGCTAGTGAAGAATTCACAGGGTTTCTCTTTCCCCTCAGGTTCCATCTCACACATGTGCTGGGTGAGACGAATCAAGCAGGTTTCATGGAGAATGAGTCCACCTGGCCAAGAAGGGCTGCTCCTGCCACGTGTGCTGCACTCAGGGCGCTGTGGGGCTTACTTGACCAGCCCAGAGCAAGGCCCACATGGATCCTTATTCCCCAGAGCCACAGGACGCATCGTCCAGGCCTGCCCTCAAGGTGCGCCAGCAACGCCAGCAGGCTCCTGGCTTTGGGGCCCCCGGATGACTCTGCCCTCTGGCGCTTCAAAGGATGAACTGCGGGAGCCAACTTCTCCTGAAGGCGTCTCGATTCAATCGGCGTAGTTGCCAATGCTCCCTCAGACCCTGACAGGACCACGCTCCCGTTCCTCCCAGGCCTCTGAACACCTTCCACCCAGCAACCCTGCCCTGACACAGATGCTAGGAGGCCTGCACCTTCAGTCTTACAAAATGCCCCCTGGCGTAACTCCCACCTGCTCACTGGACAGGTTAGCTCACCCCGCCATGGCATGGCACAGTTAGCACGCCATGGCAACCCCTCGCTTCCCCTCGGGCACCTTGCTGGGTAGCATCGCGCCCTCTCTCCATCATGGGGCCCTCATCCATTCAACCTGGGCTCTTCTAAGAAACAGGCAGGAAAAACGTTCTTCCCTGAGTGTGAAACAAAGAGGAGTTCCCTGAAGAACGCACCCACTGAGCAGAAAGTGTCAAAGACCCTTTTGTAAGTGCTGTTGCTGCACTGGTAATTATAGCCACCAGGCCTTCATTAGAGAGAGTGCTGATGAGGAGGTAGGGAGGGTGCAGAAGAGCTGTTGTTATTTTTAAGCTTGGATGAGAGGGAAAAGGGGGAGGGCTGACTTTTCCCCTCCCCCACTTTGTGGATGGTAAAGAACAGCTAATAGAAGAGCTTCCTCGAATCGTCGTCAGTCCCGAGTAGATTTCACGAAGGGAGCCCTGGCTGCAGGCGCAGTTCTGACTGAGGACTGAGAAGCGGCCTCAGGATCTAGTCAAAAGAAAGGCGGATGAATGCGCCATCGTTGCTGAACGTAGCGGGTGCGGAGCGATACACAGTGCATGTGCTGAATGCTGAACTCATGCGGAATTCAGCACTTCCTGTTTGCTTGGGCTCAGCTCTCTCCCGGTCACTCGGAAGCAAATTATCTACTCAGTGAGCGAGCTGAGCCCCCATTCGTTTTAGCAAGGCCCATTTTACAGCAGCAACGTAGGGAGTAACGACCTCGGGGAGAACCCTCGTTTCTCCCTCCCTCTCCGTTGTGCAGGATGCCAGTAGGAACTGTGCAGGGACATGCATGCGCGTGTGTGTGTCTGCGTCTGGCCCTTCAGAGCCATGTGATTCAAAGTATTCACAAGTCTCAATCTGCAAGTCACTGGACACACACAGGGCGAGCAGCAGACACCGAGCAGGTCCTGTGTCCTGGCTGGGGGACTTATATTATAAACCGAGGTGAGGAACTTCAGGCCCGGGGGCCTCGGCTTGCCTGGATCCAGACCCCAAGGTTCAGGGACTCTCCCCAGCATTGGGGAGCCCGCACAGGTGCTCCAGCCCCACTGCTTCCCCCTTTGTGGGCTGGAGCATACACAATCTACTAGGCTGGGCCTCCTTAGGCTCTGGTGTGCAAGGGGAATTTGGGGAGTGTTTTTTTCCTGCTCGGTCAGGGGCCACAGTGAGAGTTTGTTTCCTGCTTCTCGCTTGTGTGCGGCCCCCGACCGATTTTTCTGTGGGTCAATGGCCCTCACCTCAAACAAGGTTCCCCATCTCTGTTAATATCAACCAAGCACGGGCACACATTTCAAACTGCATACTAGAGTGTAAAATATTCCCAGCCTGAAATCTGCTGGAAGCAACTCAGCCAACCCAGGGCTGTTAAGATGCTCAGTTACCAGCAACATTTATCCACAAAGGCATTTGTATCTACTAGCCTGACAACTCCAGGAGCATGGAGTCTATAAGACTCCATTTCAGAAGGCAAAGGAGCAGGAACTGTTGTCTCCCAACTTTTGCCCATCTTGGATTCAAAAATGCTTGAAGGCACACTCAGATACGGAATTTTGCCTGTGGTCAGTCTGTGATCATTGAAACCACTGGCTGACATTTTTTTCCTGAATAACTAGTGATTATGGGCGCTTGGCTTAAGGCACCTTAAAGCAGCCTGATTTCCAGAAAGGAAAAGCCATGGCCTCTGGAACATGTCCCAGGTTGGGGAACCCCAAATTAATAATATAATTCCCATAATATAAGGACTAGAGGATATCAAATGAAATTAATGGGTAGCAGGTTTAAAACTAATAAGCGAAAGTTCTTCTTCACACAGCGCGTAGTCAACCTGTGGAACTCCTTGCCAGAGGAGGCTGTGAAGGCTAGAACTATAACAGAGTTTAAAGAGAAGTTAGATAAAGTCATGGAGGTTGGGTCCATGGAGTGCTATTAGCCAGGGGGTAGAAATGGTGTCCCTAGCCTCTGTTTGTCAGAGGCTGGAGATGGATGGCACGAGACAAATCGCTTGATCATTGTCTTTGGTCAACCCCCTCCAGGGCACCTGTAGGTAGACAGGCTACTGGGCTAGATGGACCTTTGGTCTGACCCAGTACGGCCGTTCTTATGTTTTTATGTAGTAATCACTTCAGAAAATGTAGGTCCTTGTGTTTCACCTGGTGCCGGGACAGAACGGAGCACAACAGAAACACAGCTGGCTCCCAAGATTTGGGAAATATAATGGTCTTTTCAAAGGCAAACTCAAACTTCCCCCAGACCGGAGACCGATCCCATCCCCAGCATGGAGAAATCAGCCGGTATTGGGGAAAATGAAGCCTCCATCCAGGCTTGGCCCCAAGCCTCAGCCGAAGAGATAAACCAGTTACATGATGCTCCTCTGAGTGCTAGGTCCCCTGCTGGGACCAGCCCAAACCTCTTCCCTGCAGCCTGATTGATGGATGATTGATGTCCACAGTGCCTTATCCCCTGCTCTCCCCAGCCTTTAAGACAGCATAGAAAATCCCTTTAAGTCCCTCTCGCTCATATTGAAATGACACTAAAGCAGAACAAATGTGCTCCAGGTACTTATCCTCAGGCCCCGGGATCAGCAGCTTCCTATCAGTCAAGTGCCCCCCACTGGAGATGAGCGACAGCCCAAGTCACAGACATCCTCAGCAGCAGGGAAACCCCTCTCCGGAGACAGAGCCTGAACTCAGCTGGCTCCCACTGCCTCTGGGCTAGACCCTGAGCGGGTGTTGCTGGGGCCCCGCCGGGTTGGCTTCAGTGATGCTGTATTCACTTACACCAATTGGCAGAAGGGCCTGTTGACTCCTTGAAGTGATGTGGATTTACACCAGCCATGGGTCTGGCCCTCCATCTTTCAGCATGAGAGCATTTCAGAGGGAGGAGAGCCCATTTCAGGGACCTGACATCACTCCGTTCCCTAGGCAACTCCGTCCCCCATAGCACCATCCCGAGAGAGATTGTGCAACTCCGTTCTCTTCCGTGTGGAATTCCTGCATGTGGGAGAAGATGGGGCATTCCGGGGAAGGACAGAGGCACTGTTCAACTATGCAGTGCTGGAATCCTATTGCTAAGTCTCATTTCAAAGGCAGGCCCCCTGACTAAGGAAGGATTCTCACTTGTTTGTGTCATCGCTGTACAGGGCCGGTGCTTCTGCGAGGGACGAGAGCAAGTGGCAGCAGAGTCCGGTCAGTGTAAGGGCCCTACACTACTCCCCTTCCGCGCACACGTTTTCCAACACCAGGTACAATAAAGAGGGTAATAACAGCTCTCAAGCACCTGAGAGGTGTTACCCGGAGGAGAGAGAAAAAAATATATTCTCCTTAACGTCTGATGACAGGAAGCAATGGGCTTAAACTGAACCAAGGGAGGTTTAGGTTGGACATTAGGAAAAACGGTCTGTCAGGGTGGCTAACACTGGAATAAATTGCCTAGGGAGGTTGTAGAATCTCCATCACTGGAGATATTGAAGAGCAGGTTAGACAAACACCTGTCAGGGATGATCTGGATGGTGCTTGGTCCTGCCGTGAGGGCAGGGGCCTGGATTCAATGACCTCTCGAGGTCCCTTCCAGTTCTAAGATTCTATGATTCTATCAAACAGCAACATCAAAGGATAAAGGCTAAGTTAAGTCCTGTTCAGTGATCCTGGGCATGAAATGGGGTTGTTGTTCAGAGAAAACTCCATTTACCTTCCTAGATACTTCCACAGCCCCCATTGCCATAACATCTGAGAGCCTGACACCCACGAATGATTGTATTCTCCCCGCACCTCCCAAGGCAGGGAATGTGGTTATCCCGGTTGTGCAGATGGGAAACTGAGACACTAATAGATTAAATGACTTGACCAAGATCACACAGGGACTATGTAGCAGAGCTGGGAACAGAACTTGGCATTCCTTAGTACTGATCCATTGCTATAAGCACAAAACCATGCTTCTAAAGAACCCTCTCCAGCCAGGTGTATTCTGAAAGGTGCCTCTGTTGTGTAGGCCATTTGGCAGTGCTGGGTCTGGGGCAGGAGAGTTCAGGTTAGAACCAGTGTAATTGGGAAGAGTCACTGAAAGTATTTCTGACTTAAAACTTCAGTATCGCAGGGGTAACTCAGGCAGAAGAATTTCCCATAAGCAAGACAAAGACACCATTCTAGACCACAATCTATTGTTTTTTCATATTACCCCATCCTCTGGCCGTATCCCTCTGTTGTCTTATACTTCAAGTGTAAGCTATTCGGGGCAGAGACTGTCTTTTTCTTCTGTGTTTGTACAGTGCCTAGCACAATGGGATCCGGGCCCATGCTGGGGCTTGTAAGCATTATGATAATATAAATAAGAACACAGTGCATCTAAGCGGGAAAAGCTCGCACTAAGCTGCACCAATTGAGGAGTGACGGAGCAGCAGTATTGGGAAAAGCAGCACTTGAGAGCAAGCATGTGGATCCATCAAGGGGCTGTAAAGCCCATCAAGATATAGAAATAGAAGAGACAGGCATTCAAACAAAAGGAACTCCTGGCTGCTGGACACAGACCCTGCTCACCTTAGCCTGCTAGTTAGCAGCCTGAGGCCTGGTCTTCACTCTGCAGAAGATCAACACTGCTGCAATCGAACTTCCGGAGTTTGATTTAGCGAGTCTAGTTAAGACATGCTAAATTGAACTCAGAGGATGCCCCCATTGGCAGCCGGTACTCCTGCTCTTGCCAGGAGTAAGGGAAGCCAATGGGAGCGTTTGCTCTCATCGGCCTCCCAGTGTGGGGACAGTGCCAAACTCCGCTGAAGGTAAGCCAATCCCAGCTATGTATTCTGCCTACCCTAAGGTGAGTTTCCAAGTCGAGTGTCGACCTGGCCTGAGCAATGTTGCCTGTGCTGCACCATGCATGCCAAGCTATGGCCTTTTGGATCACACATTCCTGGGATGAATGCCAGGGTGTTTGGCACAATGGTGGAGCTCATAGAGGGTGGCGGGGGAGGGGTGTCTGCTTCCACCCTCCTCTGCAAAGTGGCCTTTAGCCATAGATGTGGTGCATTTGAGAGATGGGACTGGAAGGCAAACCTACCCCATCCTCTCCCAAGAGCAGCAGCTCTTGTCCCAGGGGCCTGGTCCCAACTCCCTGCTGTGGGCTTTGCAACATGGCTCGGGGCCACATGGAGCTGTGACCCTGGTGCAGACGGTTACAGTACCACTCCCTCCAATTTGGTCTGGCTGTCCCTCCATCATGACATAGGGGCAACCAGGCCAAACCTGACTGGTCGAGCAACCTCAGATATCAGACATCAGGTTTAAAACAATCAAAAGGAAGTTTTTCTTCACTCAGCACACGGTCAACCCGTGGAACTCCTAGCCAGAGGATGTGGTGAAGGCTAGAATTTTAACAGGGTTCAAAAGTGAGCTAGATAGATTCATGGAGGTTAGGTCCATCTATGGCTATTAGCCAGGATGGGTAGGAATAGTGTCCCTAGTCTCCGTTCCTCTGGAAATTGGTGACAGGGGAGGGATCACGAAAGGATTCCCTGTTGTGATCCCTCCCTCTGGGGCATATGGTATTGGCCACTGTCAGCAGACAGGATACTGGGCTGGATGGACCTTTGGTCTGTCTCAGTCTGGCTGTTCTTATGTTTTTATGGAGGTCAAACGTCCAGCATGAGGAGCCAGGCCCAGTCCTGCAGTCACGGGACTGGAGCCACCACTGCTGGGGGTGCATGGGGTCTCCCTCTCTAGCCCACCACCAATGAGCCACTGTTTTCATGGCCAGTTGGGAAAGCTGGGTCCACTCCTGGTTCAGGGTGTCTCTCCGTGGGCTGCATCTCCACCAGGGAGGGAGGGAGCAGGGGTCTGTGAATGAGGATGCATCTGGGCGAGTAGGGGAAGGTGCCTCTGAGGCAGGGGTGAGCAATAATTTTTGACCGGGCCCCTGGGCCACCCTGGAAGGGGTGTGACCTCAGGCAGAAGGGGTGGGGCCAGGGCATTTCTGTGCTTCCCCACCCACAGACCCTGACTGGTGAAGTCTTTGCCCCCACCGCTGTTCTGAACAGCTGGCGTTTCCCTGTGGGTACCTGTGCCCCTGGCGATGGGAGGAAACTTCATGTGTTCCTCCTGCCCCCAAGCCCTGATTGGGAGGACATGATAGCAGTTTTCAGGTATCTTAAAGGGTGTCATGAGGAAGAGGGAGAAAACTTGTTCCTCTTGGCCTCTGAGGATAGAACAAGAAGCAATGGGCTTAAACCGCAGCAAGGAAGGTTTAGGTTGGACATTAGGAAAAAGTTCCTAAGGGTGTGTCTAGACTACATGCCTCTGTCGTCAGAGGCATGTAGATTAGACACATAGGCAAAGGCAAATGAAGCCGCGATTTAAATGATCGCGGCTTCATTTAAATTTACATGGCTGCCGCGCTGAGCCAACAAACAGCTGATCAGCTCTTTGTCCGCTCAGCGCGCTAGTCTGGATGCTCCCCTGCCGACATCAAAGCCCTTTGTCGGCAGCCCCGGTAAACCTCATCCCATGAGGAATAACGGGGCTGCTGACAAAGGGCTTTGATGTCGGCAGGGGAGCGTCCAGACTAGCGCGCTGAGCCGACAAACAGCTAATCAGCTGTTTGTCGGCTCAGCACGGCAGCCATGTAAACGTAAATGAAGCCGCGATCATTTAAATCGCGGCTTCATTTGCCTTTGCCTATGTGTCTAATCTACATGCCTCTGACGACAGAGGCATGTAGTCTAGACACACCCTAACTGCCAGGGTACTCAAACACTGGAATAAATTGCCCAGGGAGGTTGTGGAATCCCCATCTCTGGAGATATTCAAGAGCAGGTTAGATAAATGTCTATCAGGGATGGGCTAGTCAGTATTTGGTCCTGCCATGAGGGCAAGGGACTGGACTCGATGACTCTCAAGGTCCCTTCCAGTTCTAGTGTTCTATGACTCTATGAAGTCTCTCGCTCCCTGCCCATGGGCATGCAGAGCTTAGAATCGACTGCCAGGGTCGACTGAGTGCCGCACGCTCCCTGGTCCCTATGTCCTGATTGGCCTGGGGTGGGGGAGCGGCAGGGTCTCCATGGGCCAGATCAATCCACTTGGCAGGCCAGTTCCAGCCACGCCTGCTCTGAGGGATGCCTGCATAGTTGTCCTTGGCAGTACGTGATCGGGGTTCCCCTTGCAGGACAGCGTGAACACAGAGGTCGTACCTGGAGGGTACAGACTATACGTGTGTGGGTCACCTCTCCACAGGAACGCGGTGGATGTGTGCGTAAGAAGTCACTCGCACCCGTCCCTTAAATACTCCACAATGTACACGGCTCTTTCCCCTTTCCTGGGCACCTTCCCGCTGTAATATCAAACCCAATATCCTCCCTTCAGAGACTGAACTTACACCACCCCCTGGTGCCAGCACAAAGGATCCGCCCCCTGTTCAATGGAAGCATTCAGCTCCAGGGCACCGCGGGCTCGGAGCTGAATCTGGCTGACCTCCCTGATCCCTGTGAGAGAAAGACGGGGAGGACAGCTCCGCTGGGTAGAGGCCTCCCTCCCTCAGACCACTGGACTCCGCTTACCTGTCCACATCTAAGCAGCCCTCAGTGGGTAGGCCTGGGGCGCTGGCCATGCTGTGCTGCAAGATCTCGTCTGGCCCTCACAGGCAGGCTGCGAATGCAGCATAGCCCCACACAGTTCTTGGGTGCCAACTGTGGCATGGAGGATGCCGACCGGCATGGCCAGGTGCTGACGACTGTCTCAGGAGAGACAGCCAGCACGGCACACGCAGGCCTGCACGCTTCCATCGCAGGCCCAAGCCCATCCGCGTGTTCTGCTAGGTCTCTTGCCGAGCATCCTCGGCTCCGGGGCGGCTGGGCCGAGCCGGCAGCTGTGCGGCCAGCGTGCGTGGAGGGGCACGGCGGAGAGCAGGCTGTCGGTGCGGACTCAGTCATCGCCGCGGCAGAGCCTCGGGTGCACAACCCAAGTCCTCGGCAGCGAAGGTGACAACCGGCCACTCAGGGGAATGCCCCGCTCCGAAAAAACGAGGCAACGAAATCAAAGCAAAATAATTGTCCCCAGCGCTTTGCAGCTTCAGAGTATCACACCAACAACTAATTAATCCCAGAGAGGTAGGTAAGCATTGTAACAAATCCACGGCGAGGGCTGTTACCACACTGCACATTCCTCTAGCCTGCCCTTCCTCTCCTGCCCACCCTCGCGGGTGCTTGGCCCAGCCACTTGTGCTAAAACAAAACCTCCCTGTAGTGGGGTCTATTTGAAAACATGGGATGGTGGGCGGGCGAAGCCCGCCCACCTTCTAAAAGCCCCTCCCCAGCCTTATGGGAGGGACACTGGACCCATGTCCAACTAATTCCTTGGGACAAATAATGAATAAAGGATCAAGGAGTGCGGGTTAGAGGTTCAAAATAAGGGAGCCGGATGGGGACACCGAGCAGAGAACCCCGGACAGCGCCCACTGCTCCTCAAAGCTGTCGATGGAGCCAGTGGACGCCGCCCAGAGGAACTCTGCCCGGATTCGTGACACAAGGGAGGAGCGGAAATAGGCCCCACAGTCGCAGAGAACCCCCCCGTCTAGCATCCTCCTCCTGGTATTGCAGATGGTGCTCTTAGCTAGGGCCAGGAGGAGGTTGACGAGGAGGTCTCGCGACTTTGTGGGGCCACGGATAGGGTGTGCGTAAATGAATAGGTGGGGGGAAAAGTGCAGCCAGAACCTCAATAAGAGGTTCTGGAGGAGCCGGAATAGGGGCTGCAACCTGGCGCATTCGAGGTAGACGTGCGCCAGGTTCTCCCTCACGCCGCAGAAGGGGCAGGTGTCTGGGATGGGGGTAAACCGCGCCAAGTACACGCCCGTGCTCACGGCTCCGTGAAGGAGCCGCCAACTGATGTCCCCGATGGGCCGCGGAATTAGATCGGAATAGACGCTGGCCCACCGGGGTTCCCCACCCTCTACGGGTCTTAGATAGTCCCGCCATTTGGTATCAGGGCGGGACACGAGGGTGGGGAAATGCAGGGTGTGGAGCACGAGCGTGTACAGATGTTGCCTTGGCGCGGCTTGGAAACAGACCGGCTGCAGATTTTGCAGCCGGCTGGGGGTCCAGGGGTGGGGAGGCCGGGGGGGCCCGTGGAACAGGGGCCCAATAATCAGGGACGGAGGCTTTGCAGGAGGGGAGGGGCGGGGTGTACCCTCTCGCAAGGACCGCTGCAGGAAGTCGAGAGCGGGCCGCGGCAAAGCCGCCTTCACCTCCTGGAGTAGGCGCAGAGGGGTTCGGGGGGTGGAGAGCCCCATGCGCCGAGCGAGCGCTCGGGGATCCACCCAGTCCCCCCTGTCGTAGTCCAGGAGGTCTCCGACCGTGGTGGTTTCTGCCAGGATCAGCCTCCGGCGCACCGAGGGAGACTCCGCCACCTGCACGCACAAGGCTGGATTGTGGAGCAGGGGCTCCGCGAGGAGGTCTGCCCCCTCGGAGGCCACAACGGACCTGGTCGCCGAGAACAGCTTCCAGGTCTGGAGGAGGTCCTGGTAGAATTCCGGCAGCTCTGAGAGGTCTCGCGGAAGACCCCTCGGGTGGATAAAAAAGAGCTGCCGGTCGTATCGGAGCCCTCGGAGGCGGCGGAGGAAAGCGCGCGCCAAGGTGCTCCATGCCGGACTACCTGCACTGAAGAGGAGTCTCTGCAGGGCCTGGAGGCGGAAGGTCCGGACCTGGCTGCGTATGCAGACCAGGCCCTGACCCCCCTCCTCCAGGGGGAGGGACAGGACCCCTGCAGAGACCCAGTGCAGTCCTGGCCAAAAGAACCCCAAAGCTGCCCTCTGGAGCTTGGCCAGGACCTCCGGGGCCGGGCGCAGGGTGTTGAGCCGGTGCCAGAGCATGGACAGGACCAGCTGATTGAGTACCAGCGCTCTCCCGCGAAGGGAGAGACACCGGAGCAGTCCCGTCCATCTCCGCAGCCGCTCACCCACCCTGGCCTCCAAACCTTGCCAGTTTTCCGGCGGAGAAGGATGCGTGGCGGATAAATAAACGCCCAGATAGAGCAGCGGACCCGCGCTCCACCTGATGGCCTGAAGCGCGGGTGGGAGGGAGCCGGCCCGCCACCCGTCCCCGACCACCAGGCCAGAGCTCTTGACCCAGTTGACCCGGGCGGAGGAGGCTGCCGAGTAGACGGCTTGGCAAGCCTCCACCCGCGCCAGGTCGCCCGGGTCCTGGACCACGAGGAGCACGTCATCGGCGTACGCCGACAGGACCAGCCGCAGCTCCGGCTCCCGAAGCACCAACCCCGTCAACCTCCTACGGAGGAGACAGAGGAAGGGCTCGATCGCCAGAGCGTACAGCTGGCCCGACAGCGGACACCCCTGACGTACCCCCCGCCCGAAGCTGACCGGCTCGGTCAGGGTCCAGTTGAGCCTGACCAAACACTCCGCGAAGGCGTACAGCACCCGGAGAAAACCCACAAACCGGGGCCCGAAGCCGAAGGCCTGCAGGGTGCCCAGGAGATACCCGTGGTCCATCCTGTCGAACGCCTTCTCCTGGTCCAGGGACAGGAGGGCGAACGACAAGCCGTCCCTACACCCGAGCTCTAAGAGATCCCGGACCAAATACAAGTTATCAAATATACTACGGCCCGGGACGGTGTAGGTCTGGTCGGGATGGATCACGTCCGCCAGCACGGACCGCAGTCGCAGCGAGATGGTTTTCGCTACGATCTTGTAGTCCGTGCTGAGGAGCGAGACGGGACGCCAATTCCGTAGGTCGCGGAGGTCCCCCTTCTTCGGCAGTAAGGCGAGCACCGCTCGCCTGCACGACAGAGGGAGGACCCCGCTCTCCAGGGACTCGGCCCAGACGGTGACGAGGTCCGGGCCGAGGACGTCCCAGAACACGCGGTAGAACTCCACGGTCAGCCCGTCCATGCCCGGGGTTTTGTTGTTGGGCATGAGACGGAGGGCTTCCGAGAACTCGGCCAGAGTGAGAGGCAGCTCCAGCCGGTCTCGGTCGCCCGCGCTGACCGTCGGGAGCTCGGTCCAGAGCGCCCTGCAGGCGTCGGCTTCGGTCGGATCCGGGGAGAACAAACTGGCGTAGAAGGCCCTGGCCCTTCCACGCATCTCCACCGGATCCGTGAGGGGGGTGCCGTCCTCCGCCAAGAGGCAGGTGACGTGCTTTTTTGCCCCCCTCCTTTTCTCCAGGGCATAGAAGAAGCGGGAGCCGCGATCCATCTCCCGAAGGAGGTGGATGCGGGATCGAACAAAAGCGCCCCGGGCCCTGTGATCTTCCAGGGCTCGGAGCTCCTCCCGCTTCTCCCGGCACGCCTCGCGGAGGAGTGGATCCTCGGGGGCGGACGCCAGGCGCCTCTCAAGCTTCAAGACCTCCCGCTCCAGCTGCCCTATCGCCGCATCCCTCCGCCGGCTGGCGCCCCGGGAGTAGTCACGGCAGAAGAGCCGGGCGCGCACCTTCCCCACATCCCACCATCGCCGCGCCGAGGGAAAGGCGGGCCGCTGCCCCCGCCAGGCCTGCCAGAACTCCCGGAAGGACGCCACGAAGCCCACGTCCTCCAGCAAGCTATTGTTAAAATGCCAATAGGCCGGCCCCAGCCTCTCCGAAGTCAGAGAGGCCTTCACGGACACCAAATGGTGGTCCGTGAACGGGGCCGGCCGGATGCTGGAGGAGTGGGCTCGTGCCAGATGGAATCGTGAGAGGTAAATGCGATCCAACCGGGAGTGGCTCGACCGTGTTTTCCCCACCCGGACGTAAGTGAAGGTGGTACTGTCGTCCGGGTGGTGGTCTCGCCAGACGTCCACCAGGGAGTGATGTTCCACGATCTCCCTGAGGACGTCCGCCGCGGCCTGGCAGTTCGCGAGTCCTACACGGTCCCGGTCATCGAGGGTGGTGTTGAAGTCCCCGCCCAGGACCAGGCCCTCGCGAGGATCCAGAGTGCCGAGGAAGGTGGCCGCCTGCCGATAGAAGGTGACCTGGTCCGGGCCCGCGTTCGGGGCATAGACGTTGACCAGGTTCAACGTCCGCCCCTCCACGCGGGCCCGGACGTGCAGCAGGCGGCCCGGGACAACCTCGGCGGTCCCCAGCACCTCGGGCCGTAGGGCAGGGGAGAACAGGGTGGCCACCCCGGCCGAGCGGGCGCCGAGGTGGCTAAAATACACCCCGTCCCCCCACTCCAGCCGCCAGCCAGCCTCGACGGCTGGAGTCGTGTGGGTCTCCTGCAGGAAAACCACCGAGTACCCCCCCTCCCGAAGGAAGGAGAGCACCCGGCTCCTGCGGAGACCCGCCCTACAGCCCCGGGCATTCAATGTTGCGAAGGTGGTAGAATTCATAGTGAGGGCTGGGGTAGATCCTCGCGGACAGGCGAGTCGGTGGCCCCACGCAGGCCCCGCAGCAGACCGCTCCCCGACCCGAAGGTCAGGAGAGCGTCCCGAAACCTGCGGGTCTGACGGTGGGCCGCGTCGTCCTGCCTACTGGTCCCTCTCCCCTCCTGCAACAGGGCTCTAGTGGCCTGGAGGATGGAGTGGAAGTCCCCCCAGCGCTGGAGGGCGAGCTGCACCTTTCCCTTCGCCCCGCGGTTATCCGCGAGGAATTGGCGCAGCTCGCCCCTCAGCACCGAGGGGGAACCAGGATTCTCCTCCGTCCGGGCCCCCGGATGAAGCTCACGGGCCACGGAGACGGGCAAACAGGGATCCGATCCCCGACGCGGCGCCGTTGCTGCTGGCGCCGCGCTGCCCGCCCCCGACCCCGGCAGGGAAGGAGGCGGCGGAGGGAACAAGGCAGCCCCCAACGGGTTGGGGACCGGGGATACAAAAACGACCCCCGAAGGGCCGCCCGCAGCTAGCGGGAACGAGACGGCCCTCGCGGGGGTGGCACTGGCGGATGTTTGGGGGGGCGGTAGGGACGGATCGGGCAACATGACGGGGACCAGGATGGGAAAAGAAGGGGGGGACGGCAAGGGAGGGGTTACCTCCACGGCAGAGCCGGGGGGAGGGGTAGGTTCAGGGCCGGACAGTGGGTCGGGGGCAGGGAATGGGGCAGAGGTCGGGGTAGGAAAGGGATCGGGAACAGGGGAGGACTCGGGGCTGGAGATGGGTTCGTAAAGGGCGGAAGCGGGAGTAGGGGGAGGATCGGGACGTGGGAGGGAATCGGGATCCTGGACGGGGTCTGGGAAAGGGTCCCGTGTGGCAATCCCACCGGGCTGCGGCGCCTCCCGAATGGAAAGTGGGGGGTCGGGAACAGGAAGGGGGCCCGCGCCGACGCCGGGCTCAGGTGGAGAGGCAGGTATTAATGCCACGGCGTCGGCCTGGATGGCATTTTCTGCTGGGCCCCCAACGGGAAAGGGGGATGACTGCCCCGCCTCGGTAGCTGGAGAGGGGGCACCCCCAACCCCGGGACCCGGCCGCTCGGCGCCAGCCGTCGCCCCAGAGGGCTCGGCGGCATCCGTTCCGGCGCTCGAGTCGGCCGGGCCAGTGGGCAGTATCAGGGGCGCCCCGAGCGTGAGGACGGGGTCAGCCACCTGGGACACGGGATCGGGGAGAGGAGGGGGCGGCGCCACAGAGTCGCCGCCCAGACCGAGGCCCGCTGGCGGGGGGTCGTCCTCCCCCTGGGTGAGCGGGGTCAGACCCAGGGCCTCGATCTCCTCGAAGATGGAGCTAAGCTCCATCCCCTCGGCCCCGGAGCCTTCCCCTCCGGCCGCCGAGGCACCAATTACCTCGGCGGGGACGGAGGGGGTCTCAGTTGAACTCAGGGCCGGGGGGGCTCCATCAGAGGCCTCCTCGTGGATAGGCTCCTCAGGGGGGACTTCATTGTCCCCCCTCGCTGCCACGGCTTCCTCGGCCGGCGCCTCCTGCTGACGCTCGCCGGGGGGGATCATGACAGCGCTGGCCCCCCTCGGGATCTTTCGGGGGGCCTTCCCGCCCTCCGTATCGGAGGGGGGAGAGGAAGCCCGCGAACGGCGGGCTTTGCGCTTCCCCCGGACGAGCGTCCAGTCCTCCAAGGTGGAGGTGGAGGGCTGGTCAGCAGGGGCAAGGCCGGGGGGCATGTTTGATTTTCGGGGGGGGCGTTGTGGCAAAGGAGGGAAGGAGGGGGATACCTCCACCCGGGGAGGGCCCTCTCCCTCGCCCTGCGGCAACCGCGCCACCCTCTCCTCCTCGGGCCCCGTGGTGACTGACCGAATAGAGGTGGGGCCCGCCTGCCCGCTCGGGCGCGCCAGGGGGGACGCCTCTGGCTCCCGAGCAGGGCCGTCGGTTGGAGGAGGGGCGGCCGCGGATCCCGGACTACCAGGGGGGCCGGCGGTGGTGGGGCCGGCGCCCTTACGGGCCCCGGGGGGCCCGGACGCCTCCTCCGACCGGGCCAAGGGACAGTCCCTCCGGACGTGCCCCATCGCCCGGCAGAGGAAGCACCGGGTCTCCCCCGAGGAGTAATGAATCCGATAATGGGCCCCCTGGTAGGGCACCAAGAAGGACCCCTCGAGCGCCTCCCCGCCACGCGCCGCCGGCGGCAGCTGCAGTTGTACCTGCCGGCGGAAAGATAGAACGTGGCGGAGGGCGGGGTCCTTACAGCCCAGCGGGAGAGGGCTGATGGTCGAGATGGGCTTCCCCAGGGTGGAGAGGGAAGGTAACAGGGCGGCATTAGGGAGGAAGGGCGGGACGGAGGTGAGCACCACCCGTACGCCCAGGTCCTCCAAAGGTTCGAGGGGCACGTGCACGCCTCCCACCGCCAGGCCCCTCTCCACCGCCTCCTGGGCGGCGGTCTCCGAGGCAAGGAAGAAGACCGCCTTGCCGTACATCTTGGAGGCCGCCACCACGGCCGAGGCCCCCACCACCCTCGCCATCGCCCGCACGTAGGTTTCCATGTGGGGCGAGGCGGCAACCAGGAGGCAGCGGACGCCGTGCCTCCTGGTCATGGTGGGAAAGGGGCCGCGGCCGCCAGGGATGGAGCTGGAGGCGGCAGTCGGGGCTGATGACAGGGCAGGTGAGGGGGTAGCAGCGGCCACCTGGGCGTACGCTCTGGGGGCCTTAGTTGTGTCACCCCCAGAGCTGGTGGAGGGGATAGCAGGGGAAGGAGGGGCTGCGGAGGGCGGGGCAGCTTTGGCCATGATGGATTTGGCCTTCGGGGCCGGGCTTTTGCCCTTTTTCTTCCCCCCGCCCTTTTTTCCGGCCGAGGTGATGGTTGCTCCCGTGTCTGAGGGAGCGGTGGCCGTGGCGGCGGCGGAGCTCGGGCCTGGGGTCGGGAGGTCAGCCGCAGCAGTTGTCGGGCCTGGTGGTAGTGAGGGGGCCGCGGTAGGGACTGCCTCCATCATGGAAGGGGGAGGGGTAGGAAGGAGGCACAGATAGCAGGAAGGGGAGGAGGGGTTTACCGCTCCTCCCTACCAGACAGCAGGCGAGGGAGGAGGGTGTCTGAAATGGAGGGGGTGGGAGAGAGGGAGGGTGTTGGTTTTGGGGAGGGCAACTGAAGATATGGGGGGGGGAGTTAGCAGCCTCACCTCCCTGCTAAGGCTGTAGCAGAGGAGGAGGGCGCTAATACGGGGGCGGGGGCACGCAAGGGAAGGGAAGGGTGGGGGGGGCGTATAATTGGGAGGGAAGGGGAGAAGGGGAAAAAGGGGGGGCAACTACTCCCTCCCGCCGACTGGTTGCTGGGAGGGAGAGAACCAAAAGGGGCGGATAGAGCAGGGGAACCGAGGGGCCAGCAACCGCTCCTCCCCGCAAGGCTGGAGCGGAGGAGGAGGGTGCCGGCAGGGCAGGCAGGGGGCAAGGTAACGGGCACAGGGCGGGGGCCGGCTCCTCCGGCTGCACTGGGATACGGGGGGGGGGGGGGGGTTGTGGGGCCGTTGGGGAGGTGCAGTGAACAAGGGGGCTAACTAAAAAGGGGGGGCACAAGCGCTCAGGGCAGGGAGGGGGCGAGGCAAATCGGGTGGTGCTCAAGGGCTGGGGGGGCTGGGGGGTGGCTGGGGGGGTGGGGAGGGATAAAATGGAGGCAAACAACAGCTGGGTGGGGCGGGGCACACACTCTTGGGCTGGCTGGGGCAGGGGCGTGGCAGATGACTTTGGGAGCAGGTGTGGTGGGTAAGTGGATTTGGGAAGGGAGGGGGGGAACCAAACTAAGCTAACAGGGAGGGGCAGGCAGTGGGGGAAAAAACCAAGCTGCTGGGGTAGGGTGGGTGACCGGGGGTAAGGGTGGCCCCCCAGCCAGATGTAGCTGAGGGAGGGGGGCCAAGTCCAGAAGAGGGGGGAGGGAGCACACCCACGAGCACTGTGTGGGGCTCAACCTCGCCCACCGCTGCAGCAGAGTCCCAGGTGGCAGGCAGGGCAGCAAACCCCACCAGGGGGAGAAGAGGCAGTCCAGGTGGCAAAGGGTGGTGGAGGGGGCCTTGGGGGTGGTGGCAGCGGGTGGGGGGGGGGCAGCTGGACTGGGGGGAGGGCTCCGAGCCTCTCCCCCAGCCCCCCTTTCAACAGTTCAGTTCACCACCACCCCGGAGCAGATTGAAAAGCTCAGTTTGTGAACAAACCCCCTCCACAGTTCTCGGTGGCTTCCTCCTCTCCCCCTCAGCGGGGTGCAGCAGCAGCAGCAGGCAGGCGGCAGTGGAAGGCCTCCGGGTGGTAGGTGCTGGTGGGGTGGTCCTCCTCCTCTGGAGCAGTGGTGGAGGGGAGAGGGAGGGCAGCTGGCAGGCCCCCCCTCTCCCCCCAGGCAGCAACAGCAGCAGGTGGTGGTGGTGGTAGCGGTGGTGATGGTGGTGGTGGTGGGGTGCAGTGACGTCCGGGGAGCAGGCCTCAGCAGACGGGCGGGCGGGTAGGCAGCTGGGTGGGGAGGGCTCCGGCTGGTGCGGGAGCAGGAACCAGGAACCAGTGGGGTGGGGGGAGAAGGAAGAGGGCAGCCCCTGCACCCTGCTGCCTCTCCTCCTTCTCACAAGTGGAGTGGGGTGGAATGGCCCCCACTGAGCCGGAGGCGGAGGAACCCCTCTGGCGGCCATTTTGGGCCCGGCCTAGCCCCGCCCCCTCACCTGACCGGAAGTCAGGGGGTGGGACTAGGACTATAAGAAGGTTGCCTGGGAGCTCAGTCAGGGCCCAGCCTCCGAGGGAGCCGGAGGCCTGGCTGGAGCTCCTGCCTGGGGAGGCTAAGACCCGGGCTGGGCCGCCCTCAGCCACCTTCCCAGAGGCCGGCCAGGGCCTCCCTGCCCGGGCTACTAAGGCCTGGTCGGGCCCGCCAGCTGAACCACTCGCGGACCCAGAGGACGGGACCGAGCCGCTGGACCAGCTGGACCCCCGGTGGGTACGAGAACGCCGGGCCGAACCGGCCCCGTGGAACACCCCAGAGCTCCGACCTCTTGACCCCTGGATTGGACCACCGGCCCCTGCGGAGACGACGCGGGCTTTAACTCCCCGACCTCTTGACCCCTGGATTGGACCACCGGCCCCTGCGGAGACGACGCGGGCTTCAACTCCCCGACCGGCTGCTGGGGCTACAGGTACTGGGGAAGAGGGAAGGGGGAGACAAGAGGCGGCCCAGGGGGTAGCGTGGGCTGAGAACCGCCCTAGGCCAGCACGTTGCGGGCTGGAGCCCCTGCTGAGCCCGTAGCAGCTGAACGGCTGCATCCAGGGCCCCTGGGCCGGGGCGCAGTGGAGTGGGTGGGCCTGCGCCCCTGCCACCCCCCCCCCCCGGGTGGCAGTCTCCCACCCCCTTGCCACAGCTGCAGCTGCCCTGCGTGCCCCGCCCTTGAACTAGGAACTCTTACAGACCTGTGGGTTTGGTTGCAGCCCGCCTTGCGTTGGGGGGCCTGGCCGCCAGCTGCTGCCCTGCCCTGCTCGAGGGCTTGGGCGTCCGTATGAGGGGTTTGGCACCCGGCCACGATCCGGATCGGACCTTTAAAGGGCCAGGACTCGGACTTCTTTAAGGCCCAGTAGGGCCATAGGACGGGCTAGCCATCCACTGTACCAGGGCGGAGGATCCGCCTCCTAAAGGCCTGCCGGCCTACAACGAACCAGCCCCCGGAAGGGGACAGCTTAGAGGCTATGGTTGTCACTGCCGGAGGGCAGTGACCAAAAGGGCGACGAGAGCCACACGCAACAGATGGTGGAGAATGTGGGCACTGCGACCCCGACCCTGACGTAAGGGACGGAACGTGTGCCTCAGTTTGTCAAAAAAAAAAAAAAAAAAAAAAAAAAAAATTTTCCTTTTGTTTTCCCCCGCTGTGGGGACTGTTTACCTAGCGGACAGGGAGTTTCCCCCGTTTCCCCAAAACAGGATGGAACTGGACCGAGTGGTGAGAGCAGTGACGGAGCGCCAGCAGTTGGCCGTCCAACACTGGCAGATGGCTCAGCAGTTGGTACAGCAGCTGGGCCTTCAGCTCCAGCATCTCCAAGCACTCCAGCAGCTGGACCTTCAGCAGCTATTCAGGTGCGGGCCCCAACCTGCCGGGCCAGGGCCGGGACCAGCCCAAGAACCCGCCTACTCAGCCGGGGGGACGTCACCCCCAGGGGAAGGACTGAAAACCCTGCTGGAAACCTATATGGGGCAGAGGGACAGACGTGGACCCAGGGATTCTATGGGGCTGAGGTCGGGGGCCCCGACACCCGCCAACCCCTACATTCTGCCGGTCGACCAGGGGGAGTTGCTGCTCCAGGCACCGAAGGACTCCGAAGGAGTGGCCGTCTTTCTGGACTCCGGCTGTATGCAGACCCTCGTGCGGCGGGATCTCCTTCCGGAAGACCTGAAGCCAGAAGGGGAGCTGTACCTGCGGTGTATACATGGCGATGTGAAGGCCTATCCCCGAGCAAAGCTCCGACTCACAATCCGAGGGCGGTCCGCCGAGATGGTTGTAGGGCTCGCCACGACGCTCCCCTACCCTATCATCCTGGGAAGAGACTGGCCCGGATTCGCAGACCTAGTGCGCGAGGTAACCCCCAGGCCTCCGGCTGACCAGGAGCAAGTGGAGACCGAGCTTCTGGGAGAGAGACCACCAGAAGATCGGTCCAAAGAGGCACCTGAGGGTGAGCAGCCTCGTGGGGAAAGGGCAGGGGAGGGGCCCGATGAACCCCAGGCCCCGGCAGAAGCCAATGCCCAGACCCTTACCCTGGCCGACTTTCCGCGGGACCAGAGGGAAGACCCCACACTGAGGGCGGCCTATGAACAGGTGGCCGCGGTTGATGGTACCGTAGTAGACCCCCAGAAGGCAGCCCAGTGGCCCCACTTTGAAGTGAAAGGCGACCGCCTCTATCGGGTCATGCAAGACCCCCGGACCCAGGAGGTCAAGACCCAGATCCTCGTCCCGGACTGTCATCGCCGGGCGGTGTTGCGACTGGCCCATGACATTCCGGCGGCTGGCCACATGGGGACAGAAAAAACGCTGGCGAGAGTACTGTCCCGGTTCTTTTGGCCTGGAGTATACCAAGACGTTCGGGACTACTGCCGGTCATGTCCAAACTGCCAGTTAGCCTCCGACTCAGGAGTGCCGAAAGCCCCGTTAGTCCCCCTCCCGGTGGTGGGGACCCCTTTTGAAAGGGTGGCCATGGACCTAGTCGGCCCGCTGCCCAAAAGTAAGGCAGGGTTCCGCTATATCCTGGTTGTAATGGACTATGCCACCCGGTTTCCAGAAGCCATACCGCTGAGAAACACCTACGCCCGAACCATTGCTTCGGAGCTGGTAAAAATCTTCGCTCGGGTGGGGCTTCCCCGAGAACTCCTTACGGACCAAGGGACTAATTTCACATCACAACTGTTCCGACAGGTGTGTACAATACTAGGGATACATAAACTACAAACGTCAGTATACCATCCCCAAACCGACGGCTTAGTGGAGCGGTTCAACCGGACCTTAAAGGGGATGTTAAGGCGGTTCTCCCCAGCAGAACTGCAACAGTGGGACCTGTTACTGCCTCCACTGCTGCTTGCGGTCCGGGAGGTGCCACAAGCATCCACTCAGTTTTCCCCTTTCGAACTCCTATATGGATATCGCCCTCGGGGGATCCTGGATCTCGTGAGGGAAACGTGGGAGTCGACCCCTTCACCATCACAAGGCCTCCTGCAATATGTTTTCCAGCTCCAGGAGCGATTGAGACAGGCCGGAGCCCTGGCTCGGGAAAATCTACAACTAACCCAGACCGCCCAAGAACGGACCTATAATCGACAAGCCCAGGAAAGAAGTTTTAAACCAGGGGACCTGGTGGTACTTCTGCTCCCCTCAGAGGAATCCAAACTCCTGGCCCGCTGGAAAGGGCCCTATGAGGTCATTCGACAGGTCGGGCCGGTGAACTACGAGATCTATCAACCAGATCGGAAGAAGAAGACCCAAATATTTCATGTGAATTTCCTGAAGCACTGGCGAGAACGGGAGGCCCTGATGATTACCCCCTACCCAGCGGAGCCCCCTTTAGGGCCGGAAATACCTGATCTGGGGGAAGAAAAAGAACCACAGCTGGGAAATACCCTCTCTGCAACCCAGGTGAAACAAGCACGTCATCTCATAGAGACATTTCGAAAGACCTTCACAACCCAACCCGGCTGTACTGGGGTAATAACACATACCATTTGGACCCCTCCAGGCCAAGTGGTACGAGAAGGTACTCGGCCTCTCCCCCGCCGGATGCGGAAGATAGTCGAGGAGGAAGTCCAGTCAATGCTGCAACTAGGAGTGATAGAGCGCTCCCAGAGCGAGTGGCGTAGCCCAATCGTCTTGGTGCCGAAGCCCGATGGCAGTGTCCGCTTCTGCATCGATTTCAGACGAGTAAATGCAATTTCCAAATTTGACGCCTACCCCATGCCGCGAACAGATGAACTGTTAGAACGCCTGGGGAGAGCCGACTTTATAACCACCCTGGATCTTACAAAGGGTTATTGGCAGATCCCCCTGGAGCCCGAATCGAGAGAAAAAACTGCCTTTTCAACTCCCTCGGGGTTGTTCCACTTTAAAAGGATGCCATTTGGACTCCATGGGGCCCCTGCAACATTTCAGCGAATGATGGACCGCTTGCTATCACCGCACACGGCATATGCGGCCGCGTACCTAGATGATGTGGTAATTTACAGCCAAGATTGGGAGGAACACCTCGAGCGGGTAGCGGCCGTAATGCGGACATTGCGGGATGCCGGCCTGACCGCCAATCCCACGAAATGTAAAATTGGCTGGCAAGAAACCACCTACCTCGGGTACCAGCTGGGGCGGGGCCTAGTCCGGCCCCTAGTAGGGAAGGTGGAGGCGGTCCAAAACTACCCGACACCCACCTCGAAGAAGAAAGTAAGACAGTTTTTAGGATTGGCAGGTTACTATCGCCGGTTTGTGCCACACTTTGCAACCCGAGCCGCGCCTCTCACGGCGCTCCTCAAAAAAGACAGTCCTCAAAGGATCCGGTGGTCGCCGGAATGCGAGACTGCTTTTCAGGACCTAAAAGCCGCTCTGTGCAGCGAGCCGGTCCTGTTCAGCCCCGATTTCTCCCGGCCCTTCATTGTCCAGACGGACGCGTCAGACTGCGGACTGGGGGCAGTGCTGTCCCAGGAGATTGAGGGAGAGGAACACCCAGTGCTGTATATCAGCCGAAAACTATTTCCCCGAGAGCGTCGCTACGCCGCAATTGAGAAGGAGGCCCTAGCAATAAAGTGGGCCATCGAGGCGCTGCGATATTACCTCCTTGGAGACTCTTTTATTCTTTTCACAGATCATGCCCCCCTGCAATGGCTCCATCAGATGCGGGACACCAACAGTCGCATCATGAGATGGTACCTGTCTCTCCAGCCGTATGTATTCACAGTGAAACACCGAGCGGGGAGGGACAATGCAAATGCCGATGCCCTGTCCCGCAGGGAGGAAGAGCCGAAGCCCAGTCCCGGAGATCGGGAACTGGACTTAAGGGGGGAGGAGTGTAGTGGGGTGGAATGGCCACCCACTGAGCCGGAGGCGGAGGAACCCCTCTGGCGGCCATTTTGGGCCCGGCCTAGCCCCGCCCCCTCACCTGACCGGAAGTCAGGGGGTGGGACTAGGACTATAAGAAGGTTGCCTGGGAGCTCAGTCAGGGCCCAGCCTCCGAGGGAGCCGGAGGCCTGGCTGGAGCTCCTGCCTGGGGAGGCTAAGACCCGGGCTGGGCCGCCCTCAGCCACCTTCCCAGAGGCCGGCCAGGGCCTCCCTGCCCGGGCTACTAAGGCCTGGTCGGGCCCGCCAGCTGAACCACTCGCGGACCCAGAGGACGGGACCGAGCCGCTGGACCAGCTGGACCCCCGGTGGGTACGAGAACGCCGGGCCGAACCGGCCCCGTGGAACACCCCAGAGCTCCGACCTCTTGACCCCTGGATTGGACCACCGGCCCCTGCGGAGACGACGCGGGCTTTAACTCCCCGACCTCTTGACCCCTGGATTGGACCACCGGCCCCTGCGGAGACGACGCGGGCTTCAACTCCCCGACCGGCTGCTGGGGCTACAGGTACTGGGGAAGAGGGAAGGGGGAGACAAGAGGCGGCCCAGGGGGTAGCGTGGGCTGAGAACCGCCCTAGGCCAGCACGTTGCGGGCTGGAGCCCCTGCTGAGCCCGTAGCAGCTGAACGGCTGCATCCAGGGCCCCTGGGCCGGGGCGCAGTGGAGTGGGTGGGCCTGCGCCCCTGCCACCCCCCCCCCCGGGTGGCAGTCTCCCACCCCCTTGCCACAGCTGCAGCTGCCCTGCGTGCCCCGCCCTTGAACTAGGAACTCTTACAGACCTGTGGGTTTGGTTGCAGCCCGCCTTGCGTTGGGGGGCCTGGCCGCCAGCTGCTGCCCTGCCCTGCTCGAGGGCTTGGGCGTCCGTATGAGGGGTTTGGCACCCGGCCACGATCCGGATCGGACCTTTAAAGGGCCAGGACTCGGACTTCTTTAAGGCCCAGTAGGGCCATAGGACGGGCTAGCCATCCACTGTACCAGGGCGGAGGATCCGCCTCCTAAAGGCCTGCCGGCCTACAACGAACCAGCCCCCGGAAGGGGACAGCTTAGAGGCTATGGTTGTCACTGCCGGAGGGCAGTGACCAAAAGGGCGACGAGAGCCACACGCAACACTCCCTTTGCAGTCAGGTGACACGCAGCCCGTGACACATTGGAAAGCAGCTCTGATTGTACCCAGCCAGCAGTAGTGATGCACAATGTCTAATCAGGACACTATGCCATGGGAGGGAGACACTGAAAAAGAATGGGGGCTTTGGTGTCGGGGCACAGAGGTTCCTGGTGAATGTACACCACCATTAAAAAGGAGGAAAAGCTGTTCTGCCCTGGAATTAGGGGCTGGAGAAATAGGGTTGCCTGAATTGTTCAATATTCTAGTCAGGGGCAGGTTCAAAACGATATTGTTTCAGGCCAACTAGAAATGAAAATGTTTTCAAATTTTCTGCCAACCGAAATGTCACAAAAAAAATTTCGATTCCTGCCAGTGGTGAGGATTTGAAAGATTTTTTTTTAATTGAGGAGTATTCCAAAATGAAACATCTTTCCAAAATGACAAGCCAAACTCTTTTGTTCTGGAAATGCTGGAAGGAAGCATTGTGCTATTTCATTTTTTTGGACAGATACCATTCCCTGAAGTTGGCCCGAATTCACAAATCGGTTTGGTCAGCATGAACCTGCCTTTAAAAAAACAAAACTAGGTTTTCTGTGAAAAAGTTCCCCTAGCTCTGAAGCCAGGGTCACCCATCCCGGCACATAGAATCATAGAATCATAGAACTGGAAGAGACCTCAGAAGGTCATCAAGTCCAGCCCGTTGCTCTAGGCAGGACCAATTCCAACTAAATCATCCCGGCCAGGGCTTTGTCAAGCCGAGACTTAAACACCTCTAGGGATGGAGACTCCACTACTTCCCTAGGTAACCCATTCCACTGCTTCACCACCCTCCTAGTAAAATAGTTTTTCCTAATATCCAACCTGGACCTCTCCCACCACAACTTGAGACCATTGCTCCTTGTTCTGCCATCTGTCACTACTGAGAACAGCCTCTCTTCATCCTCTTTGGAACCTCCCTTCAGGGAGTTGAAGGCTGCTCTCAAATCCCCCCTCACTCTTGCTGGAGCGCTATGACAGCTGCAGTCCCTCTTTCACTAGCCAGTCCCAAAGCTGCAGACTGGGCGTCTGGCCACCAAAGACAAGGAAGAATGCCTTGCTTTCTGTTTTACCATGGGCAGTTTGGGGGCTTCGATGCACCCTAAATTCTCCTCAAGGTGGCTCCGGCTCCTCCTTTGAAGCACAGCCATGCTAGACCATTCTGGGAACGATCGGGTCGCACGTGCAGACAACAGCAGGAACAGGGGCAGCGAAGGGGCTGACCTAGCTCAACAATGGCAGAAAACGAAGGGGAAGCAGCAGAGGGTGAAAGATTCCATCTTCAACGTAGGACGCTAATGCCCAGGAGCAAAAGGTGGCGGAGCTGAGCCATTGCATAGGCAGCAGGTCTTGGGGGCTGCTGGGAAGGATTTCTGAATCAATCCGCTCTGACAGGCCAGTGGGAGTGGGAGAGGGGAAACACCCTGAGATCTCCTCTCATGCACCTGGAAAGCCTCACTCACCTGCAAAAACAGAGCTGGTGCTTATCTACCTCCATGGTGGGAGAGGGACAGGCCCTGAGGCAGAATGAATGGCCAGTGGAGATTAAAGTGGAGAGTTGAGTATCTGCTATGGAACGAGGGGGCGTGGACGAGGGGCTGGCAGGACAAGGGGTTAGCAAAACACAGACACAAGCAAGAAAGGAAAATCTATAGCCAACCAGGAAGGCTGAGTAATAGCTGCTTAATTCCAAGGCACCTTATTACATCCAGGACAGCAGAGTCCCCCGCTTGCCTTTTATTACCCAAGGGAGCCAGTCCCCAGCTATCAGGCTTTCCTATAGGATCAGAGATCGGGGTTTGGGGGCATTTTGTGGGGAGGCCTGGGGGCCAGGAGTCGAGTGTCTCCCCCAGCAACGTAGCTCAAAGTGTCGGGGTCAGAGCTGGAAGAGAAGGAAGCTCGTTTGAGGAAGTCTGTTGGGCTGGGTTCCCTGGTAGGGTGAGGCCTTTGGACAGTGGGGAGGCAGGTGAAGACCAGATTCGCAGCCACTCGCCCTGGGTGGCGGGTGAAGGCCCAGCTAGGGAAGGCAAGCCCCTGCCCCGCCCCTTCTGCACGAGGCCCTGTCCCGGAGCCAAGCCCGACCCTTCCTGGCCATCTGAAGGGCCAGGGCTGCCGTGCTGTGGCCTCGGCCCCGGGCCCAGCTCTCCCTGGCGGCCGGGCATGCAGGCAGTTTTGGGAAGGCTGTGCTTCCCTTGCCTACATTACCCACCGCCTCTGCTGTTCACCTCACCCAACTCCGTAACCGTCCTGGACACAGAACGGTCTCCTCTCCTCCCCCCCCAAAACCTGCCCCTGTTTTCCCACTTGGCCAAACCCAGAAAGCATCTTTCGCTCCCAAATTGCCCCCAGAATCCTTCCTCGGGGGGCGGGAAGGGGCAGGATAGAAGGACCCCGGCAGCCGGAGTGAAACCCTTCCAGCCCACGGTCGGGACACAGGCCATGAGCACAAGGAAGCAGAAACAGAGAACCCCTTCCTGGAGAGGAGCAGAAGCTTCACAGCTGACGGCAGCTCAGGGTGGCTTGGCGGTGGGGAGCAACTACAGCCATTCTCCTGCTATTCAGCAGCAACTCCTTAAGCCCAGCGCTCCAGGCTGCTGCCTGCTCAGCCTGCCCCCCTCGATCCTGGGACGTCTGCCTGGATTCTGTGTCAGGAAGGAGGCGGCTCGCCGGGTCTCCGCATTCCCAGGACAGGATTTGCCGGTCCGTCACACGTCCTAACAAGCCTCCATCTCAGTGCACATGGAGGGGAGTCCGCGTCATTGCAGCCTCTCCCTGTGCTGAGGCAGGACAGCATCACCTGGCTAGGCAATGACACTGCAGGCGAATGCAACACCCGGGCATGAAACTGGCATATCACAGGGCCTCGTTTTCCCAGCCGTGGGAAGTCACAGCCACCTCAAAGGTTCCCTCTCCCAGACTGGCTATTGGGATGCCACTCAGTGGAGCACCACAGACTTACCCCACATGGGGATCACTCTTTACAAAAGGGCTGACCATGAGCAGCCCGATTCTGGTCTCACTCCAGTTTTACACCGGTGTCACTCCATTCCCGTCTGTGGCCTCGCTCCCAGTTTATACGAGTGGGCAAGTTCAGAGTCATTCTACGGACTTCAAGAGAGAGGCCGGTCTGTCCATGAGGGCCCAGCTTGGTCCTTTACCACTAACAAGGCCTCTGACATGTGACCATCTGAGGGACTCCTCTTCAGCTCCCAGCCTGGAAAAACCCAGCTTCCGAGAACGACTCAAACAGCAAGGGTAGGGAACACATGCTCCTCTCAGTAAGAACATAAGAACGGCCACACTGGGTCAGACCAAAGGTCCATCCATCCCAGTAGCCTGTGTGCCAACAGTGGCCAATGCCAGGCGTCCCAGAGGGAGTGAACCGAGCAGATAATGATCAAGCCATCTCTCTCCTGCCATCCATCTCCACCCTCTGACACACAGAGGCTAGAGACACCATTCCTTACCCATCCTGGCTAATAGCCATTAATGGACCTAACCTCCATGAATGTATCTAGTTCTTTTTTAAACCCTGTTATAATCCTAACCTTCACAAGCTCCTCAGGCAAGGAGTTCCACAGATTGACTATGCGCTGTGTGAAGAAGAACTTCCTTTTGTTTTAAACCTACTGCCCATTAATTTCATTTGGTGGCCTCTAGTTCTTATATTATGGGAACAAGTAAATAACTTTTCCTTATTCACTTTCTCCACACCACTCATGATTTTATAGACCTATCTCATATCCCCCCTTAGGCTCCTCTTTTCCAAGATGAAAAGTCCTAGTCTCTTTAATCTCTCCTCATATAAAGCATTTAAGCAAATATCAAAGCCAGTGGTAGCTGAAACGCATGCATCAAGTGTCTGGGTCACTGGTGGAGCTCATACATCGCACTAGGGCAACACATTATCTCCCCACACACACACACACACACACACACACACCACCACCAATTTCTTTTTCTGCTCCACAACATCCCCTACCCATCCAAATCATAACTCAGTGCGCAGAGATACTTCTGCAGTTTGAAGCACTCGCTGTTGGCTTGTCGATTAAGTTTCCCACCCACCTCCTCCCTGTCTCGCGGCTCCAGGCTTGTTAAAAAGCTTCATTCTCCTTCCCATCAGAGAGATTCTGCCTCAGAAAGCAATTTGTGACCACCGAACCCCTTCCCTAAAGGCACCAGGAGACAACAGCATTAAGCCTTGGAAATTATTCCGAGATGGGAACGTGTCTTACCAAGAAATAAAAAGCTGCAGAGTAAGGCGCTATCTGTGACCAGAGGGGTCATGGTTTCATTATTGCATTAACCTTTCGTGTCTTTAGACTCCACAAGAGTAAATTGGTAACGAGACGACATGAGCCCCTCTGGGGAAAAAAATGCATCATTCCAAACAGAAGATACAGAAAAGAACAGAGGGAAGAGAATGAACGAGAGAGAAAGAAAACCTGCAAATAAGCCATTATGGCTAATAATAACTTTGTAATGCTATTTTCTGCAGGAGCCTTCAAGTTGTGATGTTCCCCTTCACTCTAATTACACCTTCCGAGCAAGTTCTCTTCTCATACCTCACACAAAGCTCCCTGCAGGATTAGCATAAAGATCGAGAGAAGCTGTTTGAGCCCAACCAGTATCCCGTGGGAGTTTCACACACACAAAGCATGAGGGATCAGGCTCCCCAAATAATTGACACTCCTCATCAACATGGAGAACAGGTGCCTGGGGTTGGTGAGCTGCATTCTAATCTCAACTATGCTGGGTCCATCTGGAGGGACTCAATGGAATTTAACTGAGTTACTCCAACATCTCTGGAACCAGAATGTGACCCAAATACTGTTGCTGGGTTTCCAAAAGCTGGGTCATATCACTAAGAGTTACCATTATGTAAATAAAGACCATGCTTCAGGGCATAGACTCATCATTGCAGGGGTCAGGAAGGAAACTATTCCTCTGTGCATATAATTGTGTGGCAAGCCAGGTGTATTAAAGAAAGGGTATTTGACTTCTCTGGCATTATTGATCAATGCAGGAGGCACGTTTCTGGACTTGATGGAGCAATAGCGGGTTCAGAATGACAAAGCAGGAAATTCAGAGTGAGAATGGATTGACAACTCATCAGAATGCACACTGCAGGCTAGAGCCACTAAGTTCTGCTTCAGAACCAGAACCATGCTCCCTGCAAGTTTGGGAGTGCTCGAAATCCAGG
This sequence comes from Pelodiscus sinensis, assembly GCF_049634645.1. Lineage (NCBI taxonomy): Eukaryota > Metazoa > Chordata > Testudines > Trionychidae > Pelodiscus > Pelodiscus sinensis. The sequence continues at coordinate 15,813,617 of NC_134736.1, forward strand.
ATTTTGGCTCTCCCCATTACGGAGAGGAATGCCACACCCTGAAGGGTGGATCAGTCCCCTCCATAATTAGGACAGGGCCCTCAGAGCACTGCATGGCACTGGAGCTGCAAGTTCCAGGAACAGGAGGGCCAAGCTCCGTCTGGCCTCTGTGGGCATGTTTGCTAGTCCCACACAATTCCCCACTGAGACGTCACAGAACCTCACACCAACATTTCACCCACTGGCTGGCCTGCGACTAGACAGGCCGGCCTGTGATCATCTGGTGCTCCCTAATGGCTTTGAACTCCTGGACTCAAAGCACTGCCAATTGTTCAGTACAGCTCTCGAGATGCAAGCCACCCTTGCTCCTGAAAAAGGATCCTGTCTTTCCCTTGAAAAACCCATGTGGCTTCAAGAAATTTTCCAGAAAAAACCCAACCCCTTGACCATAGAGGAACTTTGCAATCCACACACTTCTAGCACTACCCTAACGCAAGATTCTTCAGCTTCTCTGGCTTGGGACATTTGCACAGGCTTGGGCAGAGATTTTAAAACCTTTGTTGCAACTGATCCTCCATCACGGCTCTGAACTGGCCAATCCAGGAACAGCGCGTGACACTCACCTTGGAGCAGAAGGCCGACCTGATGGCTGTACATGCAAAGAAGTGCCCTGCTCCAGTGCAGATTTCACCGAGGAGGCAGTAAATAGGTATCCAATGTGGGATACTCTCTCTTGAAGTTAGAGTGGTGTTAGCAATGGACCTGTGGCCAGTCCAGCAATAGGAAGCTTTAGCCTCACAGCCTGTGCCCCGCTAATTCAGTCTGAACACATTTTTTTAGGTGTAAGAGATCGCCAACACTCCCCCCTCCTGCCTCGCTTCCCTCTCACCCACACACGCCCTGTGGAAAAAATCACATTGCACACTGACAGAGCTCTACTCTGCTCCTCTGTTACGACACGTACATCACAGCCCCAACCAAGGAGAGCCATTTGGAGTACAGATCTGGGATGGGATTAGGACATCCAATTCCCATTCTTTCTAAAAGGAACGGGGGTCTCTTAGGCAGCTGGGCAGGTCTCAGTCTAAAAGCACAAGCCATCATCAACTTCTGCCGCCTGTACCATGCCCCAGAGCTCTTCTTACTCAGGGTTATCCCTCCCGCATGGCCAGTGGGACGGCATATGCTGGACCGTGTTTTGATGTCCACGCTGAGACCTCGTCTGTCGAGTTTGCAGCCTGGAGTGACTCTCTAGAGGCAAATTACCATAAACCCCCTGAGCCCTGGTGCTACGCTACTGAGGAGTGAGGCGAGGAGGACAGTCCAGTATTCGCAGCATTGCTTTAAGGAAGCCTACACCTGCTTGGCTCATTCTGATTGCCGCATCTGTGCCTCCGGCTGCAGGCTGATTGCCCAAAGAGGGGAAGAGCAGCGTGGGAAGGCGAGCCCCGGGGGTGGGGGAGGAGAAAACAAGATGAATCAGGACAGAGGGCTGAGTTGCCCCAAATCCAAGAGAAGCAGCAGGCATTTTGGGACTGCAATGGAGACGGAAGGGGCTCTGAACTTCCAGAGAAAAGGCTCCCCCCCGTAATGGGGGGGGAGCTGTAGGAAGCGGGCGAGAGAGAGAGAAAGAGCGTGTGTCTCTGTGTTGGAGAGAGACTTCTCCGGAGCATCCCTGCATGCTGTGCCTGCAAATAGCCAGCCAATTCATGCGAGAGCAAGACCCTCTTCTCCCCACACCGCGCGGACAGCGGCTGGTCTCTACGCCAGCTCAGCTCGTTTGGGAGGCAGCAGCCCGGGCACCGATCTTTGAACCCGGCTCGCACTGGCAGCTCAAGCCACTCTGCTGCAGAGCAAGTGCTGCGTGTGTGCGGTGCCCGCAGCGTTTCACCCCCCTCCCGCTGGTCTAATCCCCGAGCATCCCCCTGAGAGACGGGGGGGAACACCCCACTCCCCACTGTACCTGGGATGAAGAGCAGGGCAGTGGTGGCTGTGAAGACGATCCAGCAGGCGGGCTGGTACATCTTGGAGCTGCAGGAGTCTAGAGGCTGCTTGTCTGGCTGCTTCTGCCGCTTTCCTCTGTGCTGAATTCTGAGCAGGGTTAAATCCAATGTTTGCAGAGGGAGGGCGAGTGAGTTAGTGAGCTGGAGAGAGAGAGAAAGCGAGGGAGAGGGATGGGAGCCGGCAGGCAGTGTCTCTGCTTTCTCCTGCACAAACACACAACTAGCAGAAGAAACACCACACTGGTCTGTGCAGTGGGGAGAGCAGACCTCCTACCAGGCACTCATTGGTTCCAGCCTCCTGAGTGACACGCAGCCTCTTCTGGAGGATGCACTCTGTGGGGAGCGCGCTGCTGCCAGCTGCCCCCCAAGTACAGCTCCCACTTGCGTCCCACTGGGGCCCGGGGGAAGCTCTGTGGGACTGGCCCCGTGGGGGGTGGGGGGAGACTGATCTGCTGCCAGTGGTGCTGCACTAGGGGGAAAGCAGGGATGCCCTCAGCGCCACAGATGGGCAAGTTCTCCGTAAGGGCTCTGAGCGAGGCCTTCGCGCACAGGGCTGGGAAACGCTTTAGCAAACGACATTGCTTGGGGGTTACGACTTGCTGCCGCCGTTCCAAAGCTGCTGGAGGGGCTAGAAGCTGGAGCGTGCCTGTTGCTCCCCCCTCTCCTCATATGCCCGCCTTACGCCCCTTCACCCTCCCTGTCGGCCAGTGGTGTGACAGCCACAGGCGGGTTTCCTCTACCCCCGGGGGGCGTCTCAGGATCAGGCACAGAATGCTCGGAGCCCACAGAGCTAATGCTTTAAAGCCCAGCCAGGGGCGGCGGATGGAGCTGCCGTGCGTCTGAGCACCTGGGCATCTTTTACAGAAACCATACAACCGTAGGCCTGGGAGGCATCTCTAGAGGCCATCAAGCCGAGTACCCTGCACTCTAGGCCAAACCTAGCGCCTAGACCATCCCTGACAGGTGCCTGTCCAACCTGCTCTTAAATAGCTCCAGTGGTGGAGATTCCACAACATCCCTAGGTAATTTATTCCAGTGCTTAACCACCCCGACAGGACAGGTTCCTAATGTCCATCCTAAACCTCCCTTGCTGCAATTTAAGACCATTGCTTCCTGTCCTATCTTCAGAGATTAAGGAGAACAATATTTCTCCATTCTCCTTGCAACAGCCTGTTAGGTACTTGAAAACCGTTATCAGACCCCCTGTCAGTCTTCTCTTCTCCAGACTAAACCAACCCAGTTGCTTCAATCTTTCCTCATGGATCACTTTTTCTAGACTTTTCATAATTTTTTGTTGCTCTCCTCTGGGCTTTCTCCTGTTTGCTCACATCTGTCCTACCTGTGGTGCCCAGAGCTGTCCTACAGGACTCTTGCTGGGGCTTTACCAGCCGGGAATGGAGCGGAAGAATTACTTTCCGTGTCTGTCTTACAACACTCCTGTTAATACATCCCAGAATGATGTTTGCTATTGTAATACAAACAATTAATAATGCACAGGGAGTATCTTGCTTCGCTGTCTCCAGGAGCTAACAGAAGACTTCCGTCTCCAGGGCTGCCGGTGCCTTCCCTTTCACTAGCACTAATCTCACTTCAGAGAAAGGTGTCAACAGCCTCTCCCTCCCTCCCGAAAAATGTCATCTGACAGCTGAGATTCCTGCCCCGCTGCATGCTGCAAGGGACACTTACTCAGGTGTTCACCAACCTAGAGAAGACACAAGATGAATGGGGAAGTGGCCCATGGCTCTAAGGAACCCTTTGAAGGACGGCTCTTGACTCCTGCCCCCCCACTGGTATAGCAGCGGGTGCTGCAGGAGGCAGGGCTCTCAGTCCTGCTGCCGGGCTCTCCTCTTCTAGACACTTGGCAAAAGTCTCCCTCGGAACTGGGCCTAGAGAGATTCCCTGAGCCGCTCTAATGACGGGGGTCCACAGAGACCATAGTGCACCCACGAAGCGCACGTTGCTCCGACTGCCAGGCCAAGCACGCAAAGGGCAGGAAGTTCGAGTTGTTTGCGCCACAAGTTTCAACGAGTGGGTGTAAAAGTGCAGGAGGGACAAACCCACCCGGGAAGGAAGATGGGAAGCAGTTTGGGCCCCTGGTGCACGTACAAGACGACAGTCTTGGGATCACAGGCTTCTTCTTCCAGCCCCCCTCCGGGCCTGTCTCTTCCCCGCCCCCACCATCTTGTCCCATCCCATTCTCAGATCCAGGCTCCACTCCTCAGCTCCCCATTCCAGTCCGGCCTCCTTGCCCAGCTAGTTCCCCGCCTGAATCCCAATCCCCCCACTCCCAAGCTGTTTACACTGGGCCATAGTTCGGGCTGGCTGGCTGACTAGTAATATGCATCCTTGTATTGCTCTGCAGCTGCCGTGGGTAGACACTGCAGGGGCAAACTAAAAGGTTTCTGCTTCTTCTGAAACCCCATTGGAAGAGGACTAGGGTAATGCAAAGCAGGAATATGTGAGTTGGAGCCCACGCCATCCCTGGGGGCGTTAGAATGCTACACATCTCCCTGGAGTCTGAGCTGCAGGCAGGCCTCAATTTCTCCATCTCTACATGCTTCCAGCCCCGGCTTCCACCCAAATCCCTTCTCTGCAGACTGCTTCCCGGCTCGTGTGGATTCCTCATCTGATCTCTGGCTTCCCTGTGCGCAGCCCCTCCAACTCTCCCCAGAACACCTCCTCCGATCTCACCCGTTTCCCTGCTCCCCCCTCTGGCTTCCAGCCCCAGTCTCCCTGCTGAATTAGTCCTAATCTGCCCCTACTGGTTCTCAGTCTTCTTGCCCAATCAGTCTCCCCGCATCCAGCTGCCAGACATCTTCCCTCCCCCACCATCTCCAGTCCTCGTCCCAGCAAGTGCCTTTCTCTTGTGCCCAACAAACGAGGTTCCCAGCTGTTCCAGGGAAAGTCCTGGCCCTGGGCTGCAGCTTGCTGAGATGCTCAGGGAATAGAGTGGACACGCTCCGGCAGGCCTGCCAATGGGGGCCGGGGAAGGGAGGTTCCCCAGGGCCTGGTGATTCTAAAGGGCTCGTGGTCACAGCCACCACCACTGGGGCAGCCGGAGCCTCGGACGCTTTAGAATCACTGGCTCAGAGGACTGGCAGGAGGTTACCCAGCCCTCCCCTTCCAGCCGATGCACCCTCCTTTTTTGGAGTGCAGAGCACCTCCCCACATTGCCCGGGCGAAGCGATCCTGTCAGCTCCCCTGCTCGCTGTGAGGTTCGAGCATGCTCGGTGAAGACGGCCTCTTCAGCAATTTTAGCTGCTAAACACGAGCGTGTGCAAGCTGCAATTTTCCAAAGGCTTGTCATTTGGCAGCATTGGGGCAGATTTTCAAGGGGCTGGCAAAGGCACGACCCTGAGGTAAAAGTTTCTTCCCGCCCCCAACCAAATGTCAAGCTCCAGTTTCAAAGCATGGGGCTACAGAGCATGTGAAACAGGACGGTCTCAAGATTATTTTTAAAAAGAGGCAAAACAACTAGACGCTTTCTCAGAAACAGCTGAACCTTCTCAGCTGAAAATTTCCCTCAAAAGTTAGCCTGCCACGAACACCCACCATGGAAAACTTCAGGCCAAGCATTTAAAATGCGTCAAAAAGATCAGCATTAGAAAGCAGGGTCTTGCAGTGGAAAGCATCAGGAAACCTTAATCATCAACAGAGCTACCATCTCTTCCATGTAGGAACTAACATGATCTCTTTGTGAAAAGACAAAAATTATGTAATGGATTCCAAAAGATCTACTGCCCTTCTGCCTCCCTACTACCATCCTCAAAAAACCTTGAAGGTATTAATCTTCCATTAAAAATCATGTGCTCTTTTGTTGGCTAACTGCCCTTTTCAGGCTTTTTAAAATACATTCCTAATGCACGCCACCAACTACAACTCTGCCTCAATCCACGTGCACAGGACAGAATTGGAACATGAGTTATGGCATGTCCAAAGCAGTTACGGCATTAAACTGGAAATCTATTCCTGACACTGCAAAAGACTTCCTGTGTGACCTCAGCCAGGTCCCCTAAATCGCCCTGTGACTCAGTTTCCAAATCAGTCAAAATGGAAACAACAGCTGTGACCTAGCTCTGGGGAAATTAAGAAGCTAAATCCATTATTGCATGTGAGGAGCTCCAATGCTAGGGTGATGGGCACTATTGAAAAGCCTCATAACTTCGCTGTTGTTTTCAAAGAAGGGGGAAAAAGATATAAATATGTATTTTACCAGCAGAGCTTTTCTCAGAGATGTGGGGAAGAGGTTGTTCGGGTTTTTTTGACATTAAATGAAGAGCCTCCAAACTGCATATTTAAATTTGACAGGCAGCACCAGCTTTGAAAGGAAACATTACGGTCTACTGGGCGCATTTAAACATGATTTTTTTTCTATGTATGTTTTCGGGATTTTTTTTTCAAGCTGCCTCAATGCAAATTTACTGGTGGGACCAGCTGAGTCACTTGGGTAAATAATACACTGTCTTAAGCCTTCAGAGAAAAAATAAATTCCACCCCCAACACACCCTCTTTCAGAGAAAAAAAAACAGGGGAAAAAAGACATCCACAAAGAATTAACATAGGCACAAGAACACAGACAAGAGACTTGGTGCTCTAGGCGTGGATTGGATGCAAAGCAGTAGGACTTTGTACTGATCTTTCTGCTCGGTTTGTGTCAGTGTCTTAGCATCTTGTAATGGTTCTGTTCATACAGTAGCTAGCACAATAGGATTCTGTCCCATGACTATGGCTCAGAGTACGTGCACTGTGTCTAATTCTATGTGGTGTCCCTCCTAACTCATGTTTGGTATGCTGTGGATTGTGAATAGGGATGTCTCCGTGCCCGCCTATGGCTCTAACTAGCTGTTCTGCAGTTCCCCAGAGACAGGACTATCTGCCCCCTCCTCCAGTTCCATGGGCTTCAAGCTAGGGAGGAGAACGTAAGGAAACATTTTTTCCCCTGAACTACCTAAGAAGGTAGTGGAAAGAATCTAGGGTCAGAGTGGACCTGAAGCTAAATATGAATCAAAAGTGACAGTGTTGCTTTTTAAAAAAATCAAACAGCATTCTGGGATCTATTAACAGGAGTGTTGTGAACAAGACACGAGAAATCATTCTTCCGCTCTACTCTGCGCTGATTAGGCCTCAACTGGACTATTGTGTCTGGGCACCACATTTCAGGAAAGATGTGGATAAACTGGAGAAGATCCAGAGAAGAACAAAAATGATTAAAGGTCTAGAAAACATGAGCTATGATGGAAGCTGGAAAGAATTGGGTTTAGTCTAGAAAACAGAAGACTAATAACAACTTTCTAGTACCTAAAATGTATTACAAGGAGGAGGGAGAAAAATTGTTTGCCGTGGCCTCTGATGAGAGGACAAGAAGCAATGGGCTTAAGTTGCAGCAAGGGAGGTTTAGGTTGGACATTAGGAAAAACTTCCTACCTGTTAGGGTGGTTAAGCACTGGAATAAATTGCCCAGGGAGATTATGGAATCTCCATCACTGGAGATTTTTAGGAGCAGCTTAGACAGACACTTGTCAGGGATGGTCTAGATGGAGCTTGGTCCTGCCATGGGTGAAGGAGACTGGGCCTGATGATCTCTCATAGTCCCTTCCAGTCTGATGACCCTATCAGAGACATTTAGTCTCTGCTGACTGCCTGTGTGTCTTGCAGAGTCGAGTCACTAGCTGTTATGGGTCACCAGCATTCATCTGGGGAGAGAACTGCTCTTTAATTGGGTGAGGCGCTGCAAGGCCCCCAGGGGCTGTCGTGGGAGAAGGCGTGGGAGCTGAATGGGCGGGGGGGGGGGGGGGGGTGGTCACAGGAAAGGGAAATTTAGCACACTGAACTTCAACCTAACACACAGCAAGTAACCCAGGCATCTACTGCCCTCCCCCCCTTCCTCCCGCCCCCGGTTGCTCAGTTTCTCCATCTGTTCCTTTCCCCACCAACCCTACAAGTGGATGTGGCTTCAGGGACTGTAGGCTCCTCTTCCTAGCCTCTGCCTTAGAGCTGCCCCCCAGGGGGCTTTGGTTTGCTGTTCAGGCTGGGGGAGGCAGAAGAGGGGAGGCACTGATGTCAGGGTGTTCCCTTCCCCCCACCTCTGTACCCCATCTGCACAGACTGTGAAGGGGTCGGGAAGGAGGTGGGACAAGGGGATTTGGGTTTGAGGTAGATCCTGGATTGACTTACACCAGAAAAGTGATCTTGCACTTAAAAAGGTTGGAGACTCTGGTCTAGAGAGACCATACGTCCTGTTCTGGGCCAGGCAGTCCCTTCTGGGCAGCACCGAGCACGGCTTAAGTCACAACAGTTCCCATGATCCAGCAGCATTGTCTGCAGCCTGGAGACACCCTGCATATCTTACACTCCCTCTTCCCTCCTCCCCCACTTCCTGCACTCCCCTCCATCTCTCTCCCCCTCCCTTTTCTCTGTCCCCTCTCTCTTGCCTCTCCCTGTGTGCGCTTGTGTCTCTGTCTCTCCCTGAATGAAAGGCTACCCTTTTCTCCTTGACATCTTGTTAGAATGTGAATACAACAGCTATTGATTTGCATTTCATGCAAGCACACACACACAAAACCCTCACTCTCTGAACTCACCGTTTACCAAAGGGATAAGTACAACACGCCGGCAAAGGCGGCTTTTGCTCCCCAGCTGTCTGCCATCAGAACCCTCCAGGGACAGGTCGCATGCGCTGCGGATCTCCTCAGTCCCCAACGCCCCTTTGCGAGAGGCACTGAGAGGCGTTTCTTGCTCATGCATCTACCCACAGCTGGGATTTAAAGTTTGTTCAGATTGAAGAAAGAAGAAATGGGCTCAAGGGGGAACAGCAGTGAAGCCACCCACACAGCACTGGGCAAATAACAGATTTTGGGGGTTCGGTTGCTGAATCACAAAATCCCCAATCCACTCCAGATTGGGGCGGCCAAAACATTTTGTTCAAGCTCCAAAGCAGTGCTGCCTTCCTGCGGCCTTTTCAAAAGTACAACCAAGTGAAATACCCAAACAAAACCCTTTTTCCTCTGTGAAACGAAGAGCCAAAACGTTTTCATTTTGGAAGTGCCAAGCCAAACCACGTTTTCATAGAATCATAGGACTGGAAGGGACCTCAAGAGGTCATCAAGTCCAGCCCCCCGCCCTCAAGGCAGGACCAAGCTCCGTCTACACCATCCCTGACAGATGTTTTGACATTTCCCATTTTTTTGTGATGGAACCAATTTTGCAAAATCGACTCCAATAAAAAAAATTGGTTCCATTGACCCAAATCTGCATTTTTATTTTTATTTTTTTGCTGAAAAAAAGTTTGTACAGCAAATGGTGTCCAGCTCTTGGAGGATGGTTCAGAAAAGGGATGGATAATTTGCAGCCCATTGGGCTCTATTTATAGCCCACGAGACATTTTCTTTACTGTTGCCCATGCACAGAGTTGCCAGATTCTGCTGTTTTCCAGCTGCGTAATTTTTTTCCTACCACTATTACTGAAGTGACGCACATGTGAAGCCAGTGCCCGTGAAGTGAGGTGGGTGCTGATTGCACCCAACATTGACTGTGAGAGCCGTGTACTCCCTCTGCATCCACAGAGCTGCTAAGGTTCAATTGGTGCATGCTGCAAATTCTAGGTACCCAAGGGCAGTGAATAAAACTACCCTAGCCCAAGAGACTGTCTTGGTTGTGACAATCTTGCAGGCCACTGAGATGAAGGAAGGCCACTCATGTGGCCCATTCACCAGTCTAGGTTGCCCATCGCTGATTTAGACTGAGGCAGAGGAGTCGGGCTGTTAGAATCATAGACTCACAGTGCTGAAAGACTGGCCCACGAAAGCTCATCACCTAATAAACCATCTTGTTAGTCTTTAAAGTGCTACATAGTCCTGTTTAGTGTTGAAAGAGACGTCAGGGGGTCATCGAGCCTAACCTCCTGCCCAAAGCAGGACCGATCCCACCTAAATCATCCCAGCCAGGGCTTCATCAAGCCGGGACTTAAACTCTAGGGATGGAGATTCTACCCCTTCCCTAGGTAACCCATCCCAATGCTTCATCACCTGCCTAGGGAAATAGTTCTTCCTAGTATCCAAACTAGACCTCCCCCACTGTAACTTGAGCCCATTGCTCCTTGTTCTGCCATCACTGAGAACAGCCTCTCGCCAGCCTCTTTGGAACCTCCCTTCAGACAGTTGAAGGCTGCTATCAAATCCCCCCTCACTCTTCCCTTCTGCAGACTAAATAAGCCCAAATCCCTCAGTCTCTCCTCATAAGTCAAGTGCTCCAGCCCCCTAATGTGTCTTACACGTGTGCGTATGTAAATGCAAACTTTAGGATTCTGTTTCCAAGCATGGTGCCCACACCTAGTGACTTTTCCAGCTGAGCATAGATGCTTATCTCAGACTCTTCTGCCCAAAGACCATACTCCTGGGCACCCATTCTGGCAGGGCAGCGATGACTGGTTTAGATTCTTCTTCAGATAGTTCATCTAGGCCTTGAATTGAACCTGAGCTCTGGATTTATTCATGGCCACCTGGGCAGCCCATACAGTCTGTGCACACTAGGCTTTCCCATCACCTCGACTGGACGTCACCATGGCTGCTGACCAGCAGCAGCTAATGGAGCATTTACCTGGCAGTAAGATAATAACCAAATTGTGAAAGACAGGGAGAATGGGACCGCTCTGAGCTCCATGCTGCAGGCAAACGGAGAACAATTAGGCTGAGCCGCCTGAATGGATTAATGGCTGAGGAGGATAAAGATGATGTGGGATGGAGTGCAGGAGGAGATACACCGAGGTGCATTGTTCATCTCTTGAAGTGGCAGCTATTGAAAGCCTTTAAGAGCATTAGAATCCTGGGTTTGCTCTTTATTTTCCCCTTCTTTTCATGTTAATCTGCATAGTCACTTCTCTCCACGTGGGGCTCTCAAATCTTGCTGCTGAGGTAAGACCAATCCAACGGGCCCAGCCCTGGAAGGAAGCAACCCCAACCCCTCCAGAACAGAATCCAGCCCAGCATGGATAGCAACTGGGGAAACCACTCTTTGGCCATGAGGTCACATAATAGGCATAGACATTGGTAGGGGTGTAAAATCGGGCCGGCAGTCCTTATTCCTCTCCTGCAGCAGGGATCTGGCAGGATTAATTGTTGGTCAAGAAAGCTGCACGTGTGCTAATGACTAGGGGAGATCGGGCAATCCAGCTAAGCCGATTTCTTATCTACTATCGGAGCTGCAGCCATGGCAGAGGGGATGCTGCCCAGGTCCAGATGACAGGTAGAGTGGGAAAGGTTCCTAGGAGAGGGGGTAAAGTGTGTGCTGCCTGCAGAAAAGAAGAGATGAAAAGAACAGCTCAGTCTGTAAAAGCCCTGGACACCTGCCACTGATTCAGGCTCGGCAGAAGTTGATATCCTGCTAAGTGCACTTAGCCCCTCTTGTTAGATGTCAAAATGGGTCAGATGGACAAGATTCTCATTCCACTCCGGAGTCAATACTGGCTCGGTGTTAAAACCAGGGGCCTCTGAAATAGCCCCCACAGCCCAGGGGCAGCTGCTGGAAGAGGCCTGGACTGCAGACAGGAAGCGCATTCTAGACACCTCTCCCAGCACCTCATCAGCAATGCCGGGGAGGAGAAATCCCTGAACAAACATTAAGCAACTAACTCACAAGCTACAAGGCTGGTGGAGGCGTTGGATGCTGAATGAGTAGTACCGCTGCAAGGCCCTTCCTTCGCCGGGGCCCAGCCGATACAATCCTGCTCTGCTAGCACTGTGCGGGGACTCGGGCGCACTCTGCGATCGCGCTGCGAGGCCACGGCCTTTGGCAAAGCGCAGCGGGTCCCCTCAGGAGAACAATGGAGACTAGGTCAAGAAGGAACGGGCAAAGGCCATGCTGTTATGGCATGAAGGGTGTTGTTGGCTTTCCTTCCTGCTACACCGCGGGGCTCAGGTGTGTGCGTGGAGTTTGTGGTGTGGGTGTGTCCGCATGTAAACGCACACACACATGACAGGTATGCTTTTGGGGGGGTTCACCTGCTCACCACAGCGAATCTCTATTCCCGAGTGCACACACTTGCATGCCCACGGACTCATGTTTGTAAGCAGACGTGCGCACCCACAATCCAACACACACACTCACGCCTGTCCTAGCAGCCCCTGCTATTCCCCAGTCGCACACCCACACGGGCAGCGGGATTCAGACACGCCCTTGTGGGGAGGGGCTCATTCCTTTCCCACGGGTTGCTCCTCCTCCTGCCGTGATGGCCGGCTGTTCCCGGGCCTGATGAGCACGTCCCTTCCCACGCCGCTGTCTTGGTCGGCGGGGCCCTGCCAACAGTCACACTCCCGCCAATAGGGCCTCGTGAATGCAGCCCATGGAAACGAATGGGAGATGCTACAGGCAGAAGCTTAGACTGACATGCTCTAAGGGCACCACCTCATTTCTAGGGTGCCCACTTGTGACTGGACCCCGACTTGCAGGGGACTTCACCTCTCTCACTCCCCAGCCACCCTCTCCACTTGAGGGTCACTTTCTTGGCCTCGCAGTGCTCGCTCCCAGCCGATGTCTCCTCCCACCCTCCAGCACAGCTCACTCCCCTTCGCTCAAAGGGCTTCCCGTCTTTCCCCACTCAGCTCGGAGCTCTGGCTCCCCAGGCTTCTCGCCGCTGGAGTCCAAATACCCCAAACCTCCGTCCCTCCTGAGCCTCTTTTTCCCGGGGGCGACTCAGCCAGATTTCCTGAGGCCCTTCCTAGAGTGGGATTGACTTGGTTCCTCTCTCTTGTTCTCCCCTCCTTAGTTGTGCTCACCCTGGTCCACCACCGCAGCGTCAAGTCATGCCCCATTACACTCAGATGGGGTCATTAATTAGCCCTTCTGTTGCCAGCTTAGCAGGGAGGTGGAGGGAGAGCTGCTAAGTCATGAGCCAAGCTGACCCCAGCCTGCCTCAGAGGCCCAACCAGCCCGTGACAGGTGCACAGAGAAGTGCAGATGACTGAACCTCTCAGCTGCAAGGAAGGGAGGGTTGGTTTGTGCTCAGATGGCATGCAATGTGCCTGGAGACACAAACACGCACGCTGGCAGTCTGGCTCAGATGCATGCGTGTGCACACACGTGCACACACACACGTGTCTTCACAGATCTCGCATGCACATATGCTCCGACATTTCCCTGGCTGAGCTATGCATCCACACTGGTGGATAGACAGACGCACGGGGCCATGCACGCACACCCCACCTGTTCCTTCCCCTGCTCTATCTAAAGCAGCTTTCCTAAAGGTCTGAAAGCTACGGCTGAAAACCCACCCATCTCAGTTCATGCATCTAGTGCTGGGAAAGTGGTGCCCTCACACACCATACATCAGCAAACCTAAACTCGAAGGGTATGTCTAGACTACATGCTTCTTTCGAAAGAGATCGTCTAGACAGCCATAACTTTTTCGAAAAAGCAATCTGCTTTTTTGAGAGAGAGCACCCAGGCAATCTGGATGCTGTCTTTCGAAAAAGCCCTGTTTGCGGTCAAGAATGCCTTTTTTTCAAAAGAGCTCTTTCGAAAAAAAGCGTTCTTCCTCGTAAAATGAGGTTTACTGCTGTCAGAAAAACTGCCGCGGTCTTTCAATTTAATTTCAAAAGACGCACTGGCTCAGCTGTGCCTAACTCCACCAAGGGCCACTCTGAACAGCAGTGGGAAGGAATAGACCAAACTCATTCACTACGAGGAAGAACCAAAGAGGGAGGGCTGGGAAAAAGGCTGGTAGCAGTTTTGCTTCGCCCCTCCAGGCATCCCCCTACTCCAGCAGATGAAAGGTTGGATCCTCTCGTGCCAATCTTTGATCAGTGATCATCCCTTACTGTTGAATACAAAACACTTTATCTCTGAGCAGAAATCAACCCCCCTTGGCAGATGCATCCTCATTCTGCCCCCCAATGTCTCTATTCTCCCCGCCTGAGCCAAGGTACATGTTCTCTCTGTCACTCATGGCAGAAATGCCATTTCGCATCAACACAGTTCTGGGGTGTGAGTAGAGACTCTTGTTCTTCCAGCTTTGATCAAAACGTGTGTCAGAGAGAAGGGGGAAAAGAAGCCGGGCAGAAATGATGCATCCTAATCTTTATATAGGAGACAGTTCAAGGATAATTCAGGCGTCATTTAGTAGCTGCACATTTTTCCGAGTGAGAAAGAAAACATTTTTCTAGCGCTCCTCTTATTTTCCTCCCAGTCTGGAGGCTTTGCTCATCAGTTCTCTGTAGATCAGGTAAGAACAGAGGGCTCTAGATTAAAGGGAAACACGGAAGGAGAAAGAATGCCACGCCAGCCGCAAGAGGAGCAAGTCTGGCAAGGGAAAGGAAGTTGATATACACTCCAGCAGAGGCTGAGTTCAGATGCAGACTCTGAGCTGCAAAAATTCAGGCCCAGATCTAAATTTCCCCACCGTTCAGGGCCTTGTAGGTGCACTTTACTCTTGTGCTGCTTCTAAGATTGTTAAAATAAAATGGGTAGCGCCGATCCAACCAGCAGAATGGGATTTGTCGGGTGAGGGAGGTGTCTCTGCATTTTAAAACAGGTACCTGAATGGACAGATAGCATGCCAGACAGACGGCACTAAAGACCTGTCTCCACAAAGCATACGCAGCAGCCACACATGCCATCTGCTCCCAGAGCTGATCATCCTTACCTATGGGAGGGACCACTTCCATGAGGGAGAGATAAGTTGATGGTCCATCCAAGCCCTGGCTTAGCAGCTAAGATGGCCAAGAAGGTGGCAAGAACCACATGGTAATAATTTTCCCTTACTGGGGACACAGGCTGGAGTTGTGCCAGTAACTTGGAGGCAGATAGCACTGTGCCTTTATCAACGTGAACCCCTGACTCTTCCAGTTTGAAGCAAGCTATCTTTAAAGCAATCGGGGGCCCCTAGTAACTCTCTGGGAGACCAACCCTTAAGTGAGTTCCCCACCCCAGAGCCTAAGGGACCCCACAAAATCTACTAGCCCTGGGCTCCCAGAGCAGTTCATTCGACCTGCTTGGAACAACCAGAAGGATGGACATTTGTGTGTCCAGAGACCTGTTGATTAGTGATGGGTGACATTTTGCGACGAACAGTTTTTCAGCAACTCCAAAACATTTTGCCAGTTTGGGGGCATGCCATCAAACTGTTTCAGTCCAAAAAAAACATTTTTTTTCCAAAAATATTCTGAAAATATTGAGAGGCTTTGTTATGACATTTTCAAAATAAAACGGGGTTTCATTTTTTCAGGTCAAAATGAATTTGAAGTTCTGAACTTCCTTGAATTTTATTTTTTTAAAAACCCAATCCCAAACTGACATTGTGGAGAAAGGCCATGCCCAAACTCATGCTCCAAGCGAAGAAGGCCCGATTGGAGTGGGTGACACAAGGAAGAGGAGATTAGAGTTTTCTCTCTCACTACATTTGTGTGGAACAGGGAGCTGCCTTTGAGGCCTACAGTGTCTGCAAGGGAACAAAGCAAAATAGGAATGAGAGCTCTGTAGTGCTAGGATACTGGAATTCAATTCCCTGCTCAGGCCTCCTCTTCTTGTGTGACTTTGAACAAGTTGTCGAACTGCTCTATGCCTCTGTAAAATGAGGATAATAGCACTATCTGCCTCACAGGAATGTTATGAAACAAAGTACTTTAGAGATTGTGAGGTGCACAGATGCTATGGGGAATGGGACAATCTCTACCTACCTAAGAGACACAAACAGGTGTCTGAAGAGATGATTCCCAGCCCCGCCTCAGCAAAAAAGTATTTTCCATATGCTGCCTGATTGGTTAGCTGTTCCTTAAACTGCGGTAGCACCGATATTTCAGACGCATCGTGTCGTACCATCTGTTATGTTCTATGCTACACCCAAGCCTGGCCAATCTGAGATGCCGCTTTTTCATCTACCCTGTTTGGTACGCAGCACAGGCGTGGAGGGAGGCAAGTTGATGGAAACGGGGAATTTGAAAAGGGATGGGCTGCTGGTAAGAAAGAAAGAACAAAAGGTCTGGGAACTAGAGGAGAGCTCCGAAATGAGAACTGTTCTGAGGAAGGGAAGCCCTTATGGCCACCCATTCCTTGACTTTCTGGAGAAAAAGAGACACCTGTGATCTGTACACAGAAGTTAGCTGTTTGATTGCCTTCCTAATGACACTTCACGCGGTACCTATGGCACGACTTTAGTTGCCTCTTCCCTTAATGCTGCCTCCATTTCCCTGTCTTGGATAGCAACGGCACAAGGGGCAGAAATACTTACGGTCTCACCCGGATGCCTCTCTAATCCTCTGCCTGACCCCTTCACCACCTGCACAGCAGCATAAACCACGACTATCTCCCTCCTCCCGCATCTTGCACACGCCTCACCTGGCACCATGCTTCTTCACGGGCACACAGGTTAGACGCTGGCTCCCTTGCAGGAAGCTGCTGGGCACATCACAAAGGAAGCCACCCAGCAATGAGATTCATCAGAAGGGCCCTACCGAGAGCACAGAGGCAAGAGAAGGAACTCCACGGTGCCGGAAGAGCTAATTATTCTAGGTGAGCCTCTCCCCTGTTTGAGGGGCCCCTCTACAAAACTGTCCTCATGGAACAAAAGTTACATCAGAAATTGGACAAAGTTAAGTGGCCTCAAGGACAAACGCCCAGCTCATGTGCACTGCCTGAATGTGCTGGTGTCTGGAGTAATATACAGGCAGTCCCCGGGTTACATGGATCCGACTTACATCGGATCCCTACTTACAAACGGGGTGAGGCAACCCCGCACTAGCTGCTTCCCCCCAGCAGACCAGGGAGACGCGAAGCTAGCGCCCCCCCCAGCAGACCAGGGAGACACGGAGCGGCTTTTCTCAGCAGACACCTCAGCTTGAGAATAAAGGACTGAGGGAAGTGAGGTGT